>NC_089991.1:24128632-24435913 GCF_036417845.1 Apteryx mantelli | reverse complement strand
GGCGGAAGGGACGCAGCGCTTTCTTAGGCGGCGAGGCACCGAAGGCACGCGCTGCTTTGCTAGGCGCCGAAGGAACACGGCGCTTTGCTAGGCGGCGACGGCACGCGGAGCTTTGCTAGGCGGCGAGGGCGAGAAGGCACGCGGCGCTTTCTCAGGCGGCGAGGCGCCGAAGGCACGCACTGCTTTGCTAGGCTGCGATGCGGCGAGGCGCCCAACGCAGGCACTTCTTTGCTAGGCGCCCAAGGAACACGGCGCTTTGCTTGACGGCGACGGCACGCGCAGCTTTGCTAGGCGCCCAAGGCAGACGACGCTTTGCTAGGCAGCGAGGCGGCGAACGCACAAAGCCATTTGCTCGGCGGTCATTCGCTGCCTCGCACAAGAGCTAACCACTGTGCATGTTGGCTGTCTCACAAACAAGCAGCCTGCTGCGTCTCTTCGCTGCCTCGCCAGCTAGCAAAGTGCTGCCTCGCTTCGCCTGCAGGCGAAAAAGCCATCCGCGATGCCACTGCGCCACCTGGTGCACAAGCAAAGTGCTGCATCTCTTCGCTGCCTCGCACAATGAGCAACCACTGTGCATGGTGGCTGTCTCACAAACAAGGAGACTGCTGAATCTCTTCGCTGCCTCGCCAACAAGCAGACCGCTGCGTGTATTCGCTGAGTGGCAGAAAGCAAAGCACGGCGCCTGTTCGCTGCCTGGCCAACAAGCAAAGCGCTCCATCTCTTCGCTGCCTCGCAAACGAAGGAAGCGCTGCGTGCCTTCGGCGCCTAGCAAAGCAGCGCGTGCCTTCGCCGCCTCGCCGCCTAAGAAAGCGCCGTGTGCCTTCGGCGCCTCCCCAATCGCTTCGTGCCTTCGCCGCCTAGCAAAGCGCCTAGCAAAGCGTCCTCAGCCTTCGCTGCCTAGCAAAGCTCCACGTCCGCTCGCCGCCTAGCAAAGCACTGTGTGCCCTCGCCGCCTCCTAGAGCGCTGCGTGCCTTCGGCGCCTGGCAAAGCACTGCGTGCCCTCGCCGCCTCCTAGAGCGCTGCGTGCCTTCGGCGCCTGGCAAAGCACTGCGTGCCCTCGCCGCCTCCTAGAGCGCTGCGTGCCTTCGGCGCCTGGCAAAGCACTGCGTGCCCTCGCCGCCTCGCACAGCGCTGCGTCCTTGGGCGCCTGGCAAAGCGCTGCGTGCCTTCGCCGCCTCGCCGCCTAGCAAGGCGCCCTAGCCCGTCCATCACGATCAGATCGCTGCGTGCCTTCGCTGCCTCGGTGCTTAGCAAAGCGCCACGTGCCTTCGGCGCCTACAAAAGCGCCGTGTGCCTCCGGCGCTACTACGGCGTTTGCTAAGCGGCGAGGCGGCGAAGGTACGCAGCGGTGTGTGAGGCGGCGAAGGCAAGCAGCGCTTTGCTGGGCGGCGAGGCGGCGAAGGGCCGAAGCGATTGGGGAGGCGGTGAAGGGAGACGGCGCTTTGTTGGGCGGCGAGGGCGGAAGGGACGCAGCGCTTTCTTAGGCGGCGAGGCACCGAAGGCACGCGTTGCTTTGCTAGGCGCCGAAGGAACACGGCGCTTTGCTAGGCGGCGACGGCACGCGGAGCTTTGCTAGGCGGCGAGGGCGAGAAGGCACGCGGCGCTTTCTCAGGCGGCGAGGCGCCGAAGGCACGCACTGCTTTGCTAGGCTGCGATGCGGCGAGGCGCCCAACGCAGGCACTTCTTTGCTAGGCGCCCAAGGAACACGGCGCTTTGCTTGACGGCGACGGCACGCGCAGCTTTGCTAGGCGCCCAAGGCAGACGACGCTTTGCTAGGCAGCGAGGCGGCGAACGCACAAAGCCATTTGCTCGGCGGTCATTCGCTGCCTCGCACAAGAGCTAACCACTGTGCATGTTGGCTGTCTCACAAACAAGCAGCCTGCTGCGTCTCTTCGCTGCCTCGCCAGCTAGCAAAGTGCTGCCTCGCTTCGCCTGCAGGCGAAAAAGCCATCCGCCATGCCACTGCGCCACCTGGTGCACAAGCAAAGTGCTGCATCTCTTCGCTGCCTCGCAGAAGGAGCAACCACTGTGCATGGTGGCTGTCTCACAAACAAGGAGACTGCTGAATCTCTTCGCTGCCTCGCCAACAAGCAGACCGCTGCGTGTATTCGCTGACTGGCAGAAAGCAAAGCACGGCGCCTGTTCGCTGCCTGGCCAACAAGCAAAGCGCTCCATCTCTTCGCTGCCTCGCAAACGAAGGAAGCGCTGCGTGCCTTCGGCGCCTAGCAAAGCAGCGCGTGCCTTCGCCGCCTCGCCGCCTAAGAAAGCGCCGTGTGCCTTCGGCGCCTCCCCAATCGCTTCGTGCCTTCGCCGCCTAGCAAAGCGCCTAGCAAAGCGTCCTCAGCCTTCGCTGCCTAGCAAAGCTCCACGTCCGCTCGCCGCCTAGCAAAGCACTGTGTGCCCTCGCCGCCTCCTAGAGCGCTGCGTGCCTTCGGCGCCTGGCAAAGCACTGCGTGCCCTCGCCGCCTCCTAGAGCGCTGCGTGCCTTCGGCGCCTGGCAAAGCACTGCGTGCCCTCGCCGCCTCCTAGAGCGCTGCGTGCCTTCGGCGCCTGGCAAAGCGCTGCGTGCCTTCGCCGCCTCGCCGCCTAGCAAGGCGCCCTAGCCCGTCCATCACGATCAGATCGCTGCGTGCCTTCGCTGCCTCGGTGCTTAGCAAAGCGCCACGTGCCTTCGGCGCCTACAAAAGCGCCGTGTGCCTCCGGCGCTACTACGGCGTTTGCTAAGCGGCGAGGCGGCGAAGGTACGCAGCGGTGTGTGAGGCGGCGAAGGCAAGCAGCGCTTTGCTGGGCGGCGAGGCGGCGAAGGGCCGAAGCGATTGGGGAGGCGGTGAAGGGAGACGGCGCTTTGTTGGGCGGCGAGGGCGGAAGGGACGCAGCGCTTTCTTAGGCGGCGAGGCACCGAAGGCACGCGCTGCTTTGCTAGGCGCCGAAGGAACACGGCGCTTTGCTAGGCGGCGACGGCACGCGGAGCTTTGCTAGGCGGCGAGGGCGAGAAGGCACGCGGCGCTTTCTCAGGCGGCGAGGCGCCGAAGGCACGCACTGCTTTGCTAGGCTGCGATGCGGCGAGGCGCCCAACGCAGGCACTTCTTTGCTAGGCGCCCAAGGCAGACGACGCTTTGCTAGGCAGCGAGGCGGCGAACGCACAAAGCCATTTGCTCGGCGGTCATTCGCTGCCTCGCACAAGAGCTAACCACTGTGCATGTTGGCTGTCTCACAAACAAGCAGCCTGCTGCGTCTCTTCGCTGCCTCGCCAGCTAGCAAAGTGCTGCCTCGCTTCGCCTGCAGGCGAAAAAGCCTTCCGCCATGCCACTGCGCCACCTGGTGCACAAGCAAAGTGCTGCATCTCTTCGCTGCCTCGCACAATGAGCAACCACTGTGCATGGTGGCTGTCTCACAAACAAGGAGACTGCTGAATCTCTTCGCTGCCTCGCCAACAAGCAGACCGCTGCGTGTATTCGCTGAGTGGCAGAAAGCAAAGCACGGCGCCTGTTCGCTGCCTGGCCAACAAGCAAAGCGCTCCATCTCTTCGCTGCCTGGCAAACGAAGGAAGCGCTGCGTGCCTTCGGCGCCTAGCAAAGCAGCGCGTGCCTTCGCCGCCTCGCCGCCTAAGAAAGCGCCGTGTGCCTTCGGCGCCTCCCCAATCGCTTCGTGCCTTCGCCGCCTAGCAAAGCGCCTAGCAAAGCGTCCTCAGCCTTCGCTGCCTAGCAAAGCTCCACGTCCGCTCGCCGCCTAGCAAAGCACTGTGTGCCCTCGCCGCCTCCTAGAGCGCTGCGTGCCTTCGGCGCCTGGCAAAGCACTGCGTGCCCTAGCCGCCTCCTAGAGCGCTGCGTGCCTTCGGCGCCTGGCAAAGCACTGCGTGCCCTCGCCGCCTCCTAGAGCGCTGCGTGCCTTCGGCGCCTGGCAAAGCACTGCGTGCCCTCGCCGCCTCGCACAGCGCTGCGTCCTTGGGCGCCTGGCAAAGCGCTGCGTGCCTTCGCCGCCTCGCCGCCTAGCAAGGCGCCCTAGCCCGTCCATCACGATCAGATCGCTGCGTGCCTTCGCTGCCTCGGTGCTTAGCAAAGCGCCACGTGCCTTCGGCGCCTACAAAAGCGCCGTGTGCCTCCGGCGCTACTACGGCGTTTGCTAAGCGGCGAGGCGGCGAAGGTACGCAGCGGTGTGTGAGGCGGCGAAGGCAAGCAGCGCTTTGCTGGGCGGCGAGGCGGCGAAGGGCCGAAGCGATTGGGGAGGCGGTGAAGGGAGACGGCGCTTTGTTGGGCGGCGAGGGCGGAAGGGACGCAGCGCTTTCTTAGGCGGCGAGGCACCGAAGGCACGCGCTGCTTTGCTAGGCGCCGAAGGAACACGGCGCTTTGCTAGGCGGCGACGGCACGCGGAGCTTTGCTAGGCGGCGAGGGCGAGAAGGCACGCGGCGCTTTCTCAGGCGGCGAGGCGCCGAAGGCACGCACTGCTTTGCTAGGCTGCGATGCGGCGAGGCGCCCAACGCAGGCACTTCTTTGCTAGGCGCCCAAGGCAGACGACGCTTTGCTAGGCAGCGAGGCGGCGAACGCACAAAGCCATTTGCTCGGCGGTCATTCGCTGCCTCGCACAAGAGCTAACCACTGTGCATGTTGGCTGTCTCACAAACAAGCAGCCTGCTGCGTCTCTTCGCTGCCTCGCCAGCTAGCAAAGTGCTGCCTCGCTTCGCCTCCAGGCGAAAAAGCCATCCGCCATGCCACTGCGCCACCTGGTGCACAAGCAAAGTGCTGCATCTCTTCGCTGCCTCGCACAATGAGCAACCACTGTGCATGGTGGCTGTCTCACAAACAAGGAGACTGCTAAATCTCTTCGCTGCCTCGCCAACAAGCAGAGCGCTGCGTGTATTCGCTGACTGGCAGAAAGCAAAGCACGGCGCCTGTTCGCTGCCTGGCCAACAAGCAAAGCGCTCCATCTCTTCGCTGCCTCGCAAACGAAGGAAGCGCTGCGTGCCTTCGGCGCCTAGCAAAGCAGCGCGTGCCTTCGCCGCCTCGCCGCCTAAGAAAGCGCCGTGTGCCTTCGGCGCCTCCCCAATCGCTTCGTGCCTTCGCCGCCTAGCAAAGCGCCTAGCAAAGCGTCCTCAGCCTTCGCTGCCTAGCAAAGCTCCACGTCCGCTCGCCGCCTAGCAAAGCACTGTGTGCCCTCGCCGCCTCCTAGAGCGCTGCGTGCCTTCGGCGCCTGGCAAAGCACTGCGTGCCCTCGCCGCCTCACACAGCGCTGCGTCCTTGGGCGCCTGGCAAAGCGCTGCGTGCCTTCGCCGCCTAGCAAGGCGCCCTAGCCCGTCCATCACGATCAGATCGCTGCGTGCCTTCGCTGCCTCGGTGCTTAGCAAAGCGCCACGTGCCTTCGGCGCCTACAAAAGCGCCGTGTGCCTCCGGCGCTACTACGGCGTTTGCTAAGCGGCGAGGCGGCGAAGGTACGCAGCGGTGTGTGAGGCGGCGAAGGCAAGCAGCGCTTTGCTGGGCGGCGAGGCGGCGAAGGGCCGAAGCGATTGGGGAGGCGGTGAAGGGAGACGGCGCTTTGTTGGGCGGCGAGGGCGGAAGGGACGCAGCGCTTTCTTAGGCGGCGAGGCACCGAAGGCACGCGCTGCTTTGCTAGGCGCCGAAGGAACACGGCGCTTTGCTAGGCGGCGACGGCACGCGGAGCTTTGCTAGGCGGCGAGGGCGAGAAGGCACGCGGCGCTTTCTCAGGCGGCGAGGCGCCGAAGGCACGCACTGCTTTGCTAGGCTGCGATGCGGCGAGGCGCCCAACGCAGGCACTTCTTTGCTAGGCGCCCAAGGAACACGGCGCTTTGCTTGACGGCGACGGCACGCGCAGCTTTGCTAGGCGCCCAAGGCAGACGACGCTTTGCTAGGCAGCGAGGCGGCCAACGCACAAAGCCATTTGCTCGGCGGTCATTCGCTGCCTCGCACAAGAGCTAACCACTGTGCATGTTGGCTGTCTCACAAACAAGCAGCCTGCTGCGTCTCTTCGCTGCCTCGCCAGCTAGCAAAGTGCTGCCTCGCTTCGCCTGCAGGCGAAAAAGCCATCCGCGATGCCACTGCGCCACCTGGTGCACAAGCAAAGTGCTGCATCTCTTCGCTGCCTCGCACAATGAGCAACCACTGTGCATGGTGGCTGTCTCACAAACAAGGAGACTGCTGAATCTCTTCGCTGCCTCGCCAACAAGCAGACCGCTGCGTGTATTCGCTGAGTGGCAGAAAGCAAAGCACGGCGCCTGTTCGCTGCCTGGCCAACAAGCAAAGCGCTCCATCTCTTCGCTGCCTCGCAAACGAAGGAAGCGCTGCGTGCCTTCGGCGCCTAGCAAAGCAGCGCGTGCCTTCGCCGCCTCGCCGCCTAAGAAAGCGCCGTGTGCCTTCGGCGCCTCCCCAATCGCTTCGTGCCTTCGCCGCCTAGCAAAGCGCCTAGCAAAGCGTCCTCAGCCTTCGCTGCCTAGCAAAGCTCCACGTCCGCTCGCCGCCTAGCAAAGCACTGTGTGCCCTCGCCGCCTCCTAGAGCGCTGCGTGCCTTCGGCGCCTGGCAAAGCACTGCGTGCCCTCGCCGCCTCCTAGAGCGCTGCGTGCCTTCGGCGCCTGGCAAAGCACTGCGTGCCCTCGCCGCCTCCTAGAGCGCTGCGTGCCTTCGGCGCCTGGCAAAGCGCTGCGTGCCCTCGCCGCCTCCTAGAGCGCTGCGTGCCTTCGGCGCCTGGCAAAGCACTGCGTGCCCTCGCCGCCTCACACAGCGCTGCGTCCTTGGGCGCCTGGCAAAGCGCTGCGTGCCTTCGCCGCCTAGCAAGGCGCCCTAGCCCGTCCATCACGATCAGATCGCTGCGTGCCTTCGCTGCCTCGGTGCTTAGCAAAGCGCCACGTGCCTTCGGCGCCTACAAAAGCGCCGTGTGCCTCCGGCGCTACTACGGCGTTTGCTAAGCGGCGAGGCGGCGAAGGTACGCAGCGGTGTGTGAGGCGGCGAAGGCAAGCAGCGCTTTGCTGGGCGGCGAGGCGGCGAAGGGCCGAAGCGATTGGGGAGGCGGTGAAGGGAGACGGCGCTTTGTTGGGCGGCGAGGGCGGAAGGGACGCAGCGCTTTCTTAGGCGGCGAGGCACCGAAGGCACGCGCTGCTTTGCTAGGCGCCGAAGGAACACGGCGCTTTGCTAGGCGGCGACGGCACGCGGAGCTTTGCTAGGCGGCGAGGGCGAGAAGGCACGCGGCGCTTTCTCAGGCGGCGAGGCGCCGAAGGCACGCACTGCTTTGCTAGGCTGCGATGCGGCGAGGCGCCCAACGCAGGCACTTCTTTGCTAGGCGCCCAAGGAACACGGCGCTTTGCTTGACGGCGACGGCACGCGCAGCTTTGCTAGGCGCCCAAGGCAGACGACGCTTTGCTAGGCAGCGAGGCGGCGAACGCACAAAGCCATTTGCTCGGCGGTCATTCGCTGCCTCGCACAAGAGCTAACCACTGTGCATGTTGGCTGTCTCACAAACAAGCAGCCTGCTGCGTCTCTTCGCTGCCTCGCCAGCTAGCAAAGTGCTGCCTCGCTTCGCCTGCAGGCGAAAAAGCCATCCGCCATGCCACTGCGCCACCTGGTGCACAAGCAAAGTGCTGCATCTCTTCGCTGCCTCGCACAATGAGCAACCACTGTGCATGGTGGCTGTCTCACAAACAAGGAGACTGCTGAATCTCTTCGCTGCCTCGCCAACAAGCAGAGCGCTGCGTGTATTCGCTGACTGGCAGAAAGCAAAGCACGGCGCCTGTTCGCTGCCTGGCCAGCAAGCAAAGCGCTCCATCTCTTCGCTGCCTCGCAAACGAAGGAAGCGCTGCGTGCCTTCGGCGCCTAGCAAAGCAGCGCGTGCCTTCGCCGCCTCGCCGCCTAAGAAAGCGCCGTGTGCCTTCGGCGCCTCCCCAATCGCTTCGTGCCTTCGCCGCCTAGCAAAGCGCCTAGCAAAGCGTCCTCAGCCTTCGCTGCCTAGCAAAGCTCCACGTCCGCTCGCCGCCTAGCAAAGCACTGTGTGCCCTCGCCGCCTCCTAGAGCACTGCGTGCCTTCGGCGCCTGGCAAAGCACTGCGTGCCCTAGCCACCTCCTAGAGCGCTGCGTGCCTTCGGCGCCTGGCAAAGCACTGCGTGCCCTCGCCGCCTTCTAGAGCGCTGCGTGCCTTCGGCGCCTGGCAAAGCACTGCGTGCCCTCGCCGCCTCCTAGAGCGCTGCGTGCCTTCGGCGCCTGGCAAAGCACTGCGTGCCCTCGCCGCCTCACACAGCGCTGCGTCCTTGGGCGCCTGGCAAAGCGCTGCGTGCCTTCGCCGCCTCGCCGCCTAGCAAGGCGCCCTAGCCCGTCCATCACGATCAGATCGCTGCGTGCCTTCGCTGCCTCGGTGCTTAGCAAAGCGCCACGTGCCTTCGGCGCCTACAAAAGCGCCGTGTGCCTCCGGCGCTACTACGGCGTTTGCTAAGCGGCGAGGCGGCGAAGGTACGCAGCGGTGTGTGAGGCGGCGAAGGCAAGCAGCGCTTTGCTGGGCGGCGAGGCGGCGAAGGGCCGAAGCGATTGGGGAGGCGGTGAAGGGAGACGGCGCTTTGTTGGGCGGCGAGGGCGGAAGGGACGCAGCGCTTTCTTAGGCGGCGAGGCACCGAAGGCACGCGCTGCTTTGCTAGGCGCCGAAGGAACACGCCGCTTTGCTAGGCGGCGACGGCACGCGGAGCTTTGCTAGGCGGCGAGGGCGAGAAGGCACGCGGCGCTTTCTCAGGCGGCGAGGCGCCGAAGGCACGCACTGCTTTGCTAGGCTGCGATGCGGCGAGGCGCCCAACGCAGGCACTTCTTTGCTAGGCGCCCAAGGAACACGGCGCTTTGCTTGACGGCGACGGCACGCGCAGCTTTGCTAGGCGCCCAAGGCAGACGACGCTTTGCTAGGCAGCGAGGCGGCGAACACACAAAGCCATTTGCTCGGCGGTCATTCGCTGCCTCGCACAAGAGCTAACCACTGTGCATGTTGGCTGTCTCACAAACAAGGAGCCTGCTGCGTCTCTTCGCTGCCTCGCCAGCTAGCAAAGTGCTGCCTCGCTTCGCCTGCAGGCGAAAAAGCCATCCGCGATGCCACTGCGCCACCTGGTGCACAAGCAAAGTGCTGCATCTCTTCGCTGCCTCGCACAATGAGCAACCACTGTGCATGGTGGCTGTCTCACAAACAAGGAGACTGCTGAATCTCTTCGCTGCCTCGCCAACAAGCAGACCGCTGCGTGTATTCGCTGACTGGCAGAAAGCAAAGCACGGCGCCTCTTCGCTGCCTGGCCAACAAGCAAAGCGCTCCATCTCTTCGCTGCCTCGCAAACGAAGGAAGCGCTGCGTGCCTTCGGCGCCTAGCAAAGCAGCGCGTGCCTTCGCCGCCTCGCCGCCTAAGAAAGCGCCGTGTGCCTTCGGCGCCTCCCCAATCGCTTCGTGCCTTCGCCGCCTAGCAAAGCGCCTAGCAAAGCGTCCTCAGCCTTCGCTGCCTAGCAAAGCTCCACGTCCGCTCGCCGCCTAGCAAAGCACTGTGTGCCCTCGCCGCCTCCTAGAGCGCTGCGTGCCTTCGGCGCCTGGCAAAGCACTGCGTGCCCTCGCCGCCTCCTAGAGCGCTGCGTGCCTTCGGCGCCTGGCAAAGCACTGCGTGCCCTCGCCGCCTCCTAGAGCGCTGCGTGCCTTCGGCGCCTGGCAAAGCACTGCGTGCCCTCGCCGCCTCCTAGAGCGCTGCGTGCCTTCGGCGCCTGGCAAAGCACTGCGTGCCCTCGCCGCCTGGCACAGCGCTGCGTCCTTGGGCGCCTGGCAAAGCGCTGCGTGCCTTCGCCGCCTCGCCGCCTAGCAAGGCGCCCTAGCCCGTCCATCACGATCAGATCGCTGCGTGCCTTCGCTGCCTCGGTGCTTAGCAAAGCGCCACGTGCCTTCGGCGCCTACAAAAGCGCCGTGTGCCTCCGGCGCTACTACGGCGTTTGCTAAGCGGCGAGGCGGCGAAGGTACGCAGCGGTGTGTGAGGCGGCGAAGGCAAGCAGCGCTTTGCTGGGCGGCGAGGCGGCGAAGGGCCGAAGCGATTGGGGAGGCGGTGAAGGGAGACGGCGCTTTGTTGGGCGGCGAGGGCGGAAGGGACGCAGCGCTTTCTTAGGCGGCGAGGCACCGAAGGCACGCGCTGCTTTGCTAGGCGCCGAAGGAACACGGCGCTTTGCTAGGCGGCGACGGCACGCGGAGCTTTGCTAGGCGGCGAGGGCGAGAAGGCACGCGGCGCTTTCTCAGGCGGCGAGGCGCCGAAGGCACGCACTGCTTTGCTAGGCTGCGATGCGGCGAGGCGCCCAACGCAGGCACTTCTTTGCTAGGCGCCCAAGGCAGACGACGCTTTGCTAGGCAGCGAGGCGGCGAACGCACAAAGCCATTTGCTCGGCGGTCATTCGCTGCCTCGCACAAGAGCTAACCACTGTGCATGTTGGCTGTCTCACAAACAAGCAGCCTGCTGCGTCTCTTCGCTGCCTCGCCAGCTAGCAAAGTGCTGCCTCGCTTCGCCTGCAGGCGAAAAAGCCATCCGCGATGCCACTGCGCCACCTGGTGCACAAGCAAAGTGCTGCATCTCTTCGCTGCCTCGCACAATGAGCAACCACTGTGCATGGTGGCTGTCTCACAAACAAGGAGACTGCTGAATCTCTTCGCTGCCTCGCCAACAAGCAGACCGCTGCGTGTATTCGCTGAGTGGCAGAAAGCAAAGCACGGCGCCTGTTCGCTGCCTGGCCAACAAGCAAAGCGCTCCATCTCTTCGCTGCCTCGCAAACGAAGGAAGCGCTGCGTGCCTTCGGCGCCTAGCAAAGCAGCGCGTGCCTTCGCCGCCTCGCCGCCTAAGAAAGCGCCGTGTGCCTTCGGCGCCTCCCCAATCGCTTCGTGCCTTCGCCGCCTAGCAAAGCGCCTAGCAAAGCGTCCTCAGCCTTCGCTGCCTAGCAAAGCTCCACGTCCGCTCGCCGCCTAGCAAAGCACTGTGTGCCCTCGCCGCCTCCTAGAGCGCTGCGTGCCTTCGGCGCCTGGCAAAGCACTGCGTGCCCTCGCCGCCTCCTAGAGCGCTGCGTGCCTTCGGCGCCTGGCAAAGCACTGCGTGCCCTCGCCGCCTCCTAGAGCGCTGCGTGCCTTCGGCGCCTGGCAAAGCGCTGAGTGCCTTCGGCGCCTGGCAAAGCACTGCGTGCCCTCGCCGCCTCGCACAGCGCTGCGTCCTTGGGCGCCTGGCAAAGCGCTGCGTGCCTTCGCCGCCTCGCCGCCTAGCAAGGCGCCCTAGCCCGTCCATCACGATCAGATCGCTGCGTGCCTTCGCTGCCTCGGTGCTTAGCAAAGCGCCACGTGCCTTCGGCGCCTACAAAAGCGCCGTGTGCCTCCGGCGCTACTACGGCGTTTGCTAAGCGGCGAGGCGGCGAAGGTACGCAGCGGTGTGTGAGGCGGCGAAGGCAAGCAGCGCTTTGCTGGGCGGCGAGGCGGCGAAGGGCCGAAGCGATTGGGGAGGCGGTGAAGGGAGACGGCGCTTTGTTGGGCGGCGAGGGCGGAAGGGACGCAGCGCTTTCTTAGGCGGCGAGGCACCGAAGGCACGCGCTGCTTTGCTAGGCGCCGAAGGAACACGGCGCTTTGCTAGGCGGCGACGGCACGCGGAGCTTTGCTAGGCGGCGAGGGCGAGAAGGCACGCGGCGCTTTCTCAGGCGGCGAGGCGCCGAAGGCACGCACTGCTTTGCCAGGCGCCGAAGGCACGCACTGCTTTGCTAGGCTGCGATGCGGCGAGGCGCCCAACGCAGGCACTTCTTTGCTAGGCGCCCAAGGAACACGGCGCTTTGCTTGACGGCGACGGCACGCGCAGCTTTGCTAGGCGCCCAAGGCAGACGACGCTTTGCTAGGCAGCGAGGCGGCGAACGCACAAAGCCATTTGCTCGGCGGTCATTCGCTGCCTCGCACAAGAGCTAACCACTGTGCATGTTGGCTGTCTCACAAACAAGCAGCCTGCTGCGTCTCTTCGCTGCCTCGCCAGCTAGCAAAGTGCTGCCTCGCTTCGCCTGCAGGCGAAAAAGCCATCCGCGATGCCACTGCGCCACCTGGTGCACAAGCAAAGTGCTGCATCTCTTCGCTGCCTCGCACAATGAGCAACCACTGTGCATGGTGGCTGTCTCACAAACAAGGAGACTGCTGAATCTCTTCGCTGCCTCGCCAACAAGCAGACCGCTGCGTGTATTCGCTGACTGGCAGAAAGCAAAGCACGGCGCCTGTTCGCTGCCTGGCCAACAAGCAAAGCGCTCCATCTCTTCGCTGCCTCGCAAACGAAGGAAGCGCTGCGTGCCTTCGGCGCCTAGCAAAGCAGCGCGTGCCTTCGCCGCCTCGCCGCCTAAGAAAGCGCCGTGTGCCTTCGGCGCCTCCCCAATCGCTTCGTGCCTTCGCCGCCTAGCAAAGCGCCTAGCAAAGCGTCCTCAGCCTTCGCTGCCTAGCAAAGCTCCACGTCCGCTCGCCGCCTAGCAAAGCACTGTGTGCCCTCGCCGCCTCCTAGAGCGCTGCGTGCCTTCGGCGCCTGGCAAAGCACTGCGTGCCCTCGCCGCCTCGCACAGCGCTGCGTGCCTTCGGCGCCTGGCAAAGCGCTGAGTGCCTTCGGCGCCTGGCAAAGCACTGCGTGCCCTCGCCGCCTCGCACAGCGCTGCGTCCTTGGGCGCCTGGCAAAGCGCTGCGTGCCTTCGCCGCCTCGCCGCCTAGCAAGGCGCCCTAGCCCGTCCATCACGATCAGATCGCTGCGTGCCTTCGCTGCCTCGGTGCTTAGCAAAGCGCCACGTGCCTTCGGCGCCTACAAAAGCGCCGTGTGCCTCCGGCGCTACTACGGCGTTTGCTAAGCGGCGAGGCGGCGAAGGTACGCAGCGGTGTGTGAGGCGGCGAAGGCAAGCAGCGCTTTGCTGGGCGGCGAGGCGGCGAAGGGCCGAAGCGATTGGGGAGGCGGTGAAGGGAGACGGCGCTTTGTTGGGCGGCGAGGGCGGAAGGGACGCAGCGCTTTCTTAGGCGGCGAGGCACCGAAGGCACGCGCTGCTTTGCTAGGCGCCGAAGGAACACGGCGCTTTGCTAGGCGGCGACGGCACGCGGAGCTTTGCTAGGCGGCGAGGGCGAGAAGGCACGCGGCGCTTTCTCAGGCGGCGAGGCGCCGAAGGCACGCACTGCTTTGCTAGGCTGCGATGCGGCGAGGCGCCCAACGCAGGCACTTCTTTGCTAGGCGCCCAAGGAACACGGCGCTTTGCTTGACGGCGACGGCACGCGCAGCTTTGCTAGGCGCCCAAGGCAGACGACGCTTTGCTAGGCAGCGAGGCGGCGAACGCACAAAGCCATTTGCTCGGCGGTCATTCGCTGCCTCGCACAAGAGCTAACCACTGGGCATGTTGGCTGTCTCACAAACAAGCAGCCTGCTGCGTCTCTTCGCTGCCTCGCCAGCTAGCAAAGTGCTGCCTCGCTTCGCCTGCAGGCGAAAAAGCCATCCGCGATGCCACTGCGCCACCTGGTGCACAAGCAAAGTGCTGCATCTCTTCGCTGCCTCGCACAATGAGCAACCACTGTGCATGGTGGCTGTCTCACAAACAAGGAGACTGCTGAATCTCTTCGCTGCCTCGCCAACAAGCAGACCGCTGCGTGTATTCGCTGAGTGGCAGAAAGCAAAGCACGGCGCCTGTTCGCTGCCTGGCCAACAAGCAAAGCGCTCCATCTCTTCGCTGCCTCGCAAACGAAGGAAGCGCTGCGTGCCTTCGGCGCCTGGCAAAGCGCTGCGTGCCTTCGCCGCCTCGCCGCCTAGCAAGGCGCCCTAGCCCGTCCATCACGATCAGATCGCTGCGTGCCTTCGCTGCCTCGGTGCTTAGCAAAGCGCCACGTGCCTTCGGCGCCTACAAAAGCGCCGTGTGCCTCCGGCGCTACTACGGCGTTTGCTAAGCGGCGAGGCGGCGAAGGTACGCAGCGGTGTGTGAGGCGGCGAAGGCAAGCAGCGCTTTGCTGGGCGGCGAGGCGGCGAAGGGCCGAAGCGATTGGGGAGGCGGTGAAGGGAGACGGCGCTTTGTTGGGCGGCGAGGGCGGAAGGGACGCAGCGCTTTCTTAGGCGGCGAGGCACCGAAGGCACGCGCTGCTTTGCTAGGCGCCGAAGGAACACGGCGCTTTGCTAGGCGGCGACGGCACGCGGAGCTTTGCTAGGCGGCGAGGGCGAGAAGGCACGCGGCGCTTTCTCAGGCGGCGAGGCGCCGAAGGCACGCACTGCTTTGCCAGGCGCCGAAGGCACGCACTGCTTTGCTAGGCTGCGATGCGGCGAGGCGCCCAACGCAGGCACTTCTTTGCTAGGCGCCCAAGGAACACGGCGCTTTGCTTGACGGCGACGGCACGCGCAGCTTTGCTAGGCGCCCAAGGCAGACGACGCTTTGCTAGGCAGCGAGGCGGCGAACGCACAAAGCCATTTGCTCGGCGGTCATTCGCTGCCTCGCACAAGAGCTAACCACTGTGCATGTTGGCTGTCTCACAAACAAGCAGCCTGCTGCGTCTCTTCGCTGCCTCGCCAGCTAGCAAAGTGCTGCCTCGCTTCGCCTGCAGGCGAAAAAGCCATCCGCGATGCCACTGCGCCACCTGGTGCACAAGCAAAGTGCTGCATCTCTTCGCTGCCTCGCACAATGAGCAACCACTGTGCATGGTGGCTGTCTCACAAACAAGGAGACTGCTGAATCTCTTCGCTGCCTCGCCAACAAGCAGAGCGCTGCGTGTATTCGCTGACTGGCAGAAAGCAAAGCACGGCGCCTGTTCGCTGCCTGGCCAACAAGCAAAGCGCTCCATCTCTTCGCTGCCTCGCAAACGAAGGAAGCGCTGCGTGCCTTCGGCGCCTAGCAAAGCAGCGCGTGCCTTCGCCGCCTCGCCGCCTAAGAAAGCGCCGTGTGCCTTCGGCGCCTCCCCAATCGCTTCGTGCCTTCGCCGCCTAGCAAAGCGCCTAGCAAAGCGTCCTCAGCCTTCGCTGCCTAGCAAAGCTCCACGTCCGCTCGCCGCCTAGCAAAGCACTGTGTGCCCTCGCCGCCTCCTAGAGCGCTGCGTGCCTTCGGCGCCTGGCAAAGCACTGCGTGCCCTCGCCGCCTCCTAGAGCGCTGCGTGCCTTCGGCGCCTGGCAAAGCACTGCGTGCCCTCGCCGCCTCGCACAGCGCTGCGTGCCTTCGGCGCCTGGCAAAGCGCTGAGTGCCTTCGGCGCCTGGCAAAGCACTGCGTGCCCTCGCCGCCTCGCACAGCGCTGCGTCCTTGGGCGCCTGGCAAAGCGCTGCGTGCCTTCGCCGCCTCGCCGCCTAGCAAGGCGCCCTAGCCCGTCCATCACGATCAGATCGCTGCGTGCCTTCGCTGCCTCGGTGCTTAGCAAAGCGCCACGTGCCTTCGGCGCCTACAAAAGCGCCGTGTGCCTCCGGCGCTACTACGGCGTTTGCTAAGCG
This sequence comes from Apteryx mantelli, assembly GCF_036417845.1. Lineage (NCBI taxonomy): Eukaryota > Metazoa > Chordata > Aves > Apterygiformes > Apterygidae > Apteryx > Apteryx mantelli. The sequence continues at coordinate 24,420,490 of NC_089991.1, read as the reverse complement.
GCGAGGCGGCGAAGGTACGCAGCGGTGTGTGAGGCGGCGAAGGCAAGCAGCGCTTTGCTGGGCGGCAAGGCGGCGAAGGGCCGAAGCGATTGGGGAGGCGGTGAAGGGAGACGGCGCTTTGTTGGGCGGCGAGGGCGGAAGGGACGCAGCGCTTTCTTAGGCGGCGAGGCACCGAAGGCACGCGCTGCTTTGCTAGGCGCCGAAGGAACACGGCGCTTTGCTAGGCGGCGACGGCACGCGGAGCTTTGCTAGGCGGCGAGGGCGAGAAGGCACGCGGCGCTTTCTCAGGCGGCGAGGCGCCGAAGGCACGCACTGCTTTGCCAGGCGCCGAAGGCACGCACTGCTTTGCTAGGCTGCGATGCGGCGAGGCGCCCAACGCAGGCACTTCTTTGCTAGGCGCCCAAGGAACACGGCGCTTTGCTTGACGGCGACGGCACGCGCAGCTTTGCTAGGCGCCCAAGGCAGACGACGCTTTGCTAGGCAGCGAGGCGGCGAACGCACAAAGCCATTTGCTCGGCGGTCATTCGCTGCCTCGCACAAGAGCTAACCACTGGGCATGTTGGCTGTCTCACAAACAAGCAGCCTGCTGCGTCTCTTCGCTGCCTCGCCAGCTAGCAAAGTGCTGCCTCGCTTCGCCTGCAGGCGAAAAAGCCATCCGCGATGCCACTGCGCCACCTGGTGCACAAGCAAAGTGCTGCATCTCTTCGCTGCCTCGCACAATGAGCAACCACTGTGCATGGTGGCTGTCTCACAAACAAGGAGACTGCTGAATCTCTTCGCTGCCTCGCCAACAAGCAGACCGCTGCGTGTATTCGCTGAGTGGCAGAAAGCAAAGCACGGCGCCTGTTCGCTGCCTGGCCAACAAGCAAAGCGCTCCATCTCTTCGCTGCCTCGCAAACGAAGGAAGCGCTGCGTGCCTTCGGCGCCTAGCAAAGCAGCGCGTGCCTTCGCCGCCTCGCCGCCTAAGAAAGCGCCGTGTGCCTTCGGCGCCTCCCCAATCGCTTCGTGCCTTCGCCGCCTAGCAAAGCGCCTAGCAAAGCGTCCTCAGCCTTCGCTGCCTAGCAAAGCTCCACGTCCGCTCGCCGCCTAGCAAAGCACTGTGTGCCCTCGCCGCCTCCTAGAGCGCTGCGTGCCTTCGGCGCCTGGCAAAGCACTGCGTGCCCTCGCCGCCTCCTAGAGCGCTGCGTGCCTTCGGCGCCTGGCAAAGCGCTGAGTGCCTTCGGCGCCTGGCAAAGCACTGCGTGCCCTCGCCGCCTCGCACAGCGCTGCGTCCTTGGGCGCCTGGCAAAGCGCTGCGTGCCTTCGCCGCCTCGCCGCCTAGCAAGGCGCCCTAGCCCGTCCATCACGATCAGATCGCTGCGTGCCTTCGCTGCCTCGGTGCTTAGCAAAGCGCCACGTGCCTTCGGCGCCTACAAAAGCGCCGTGTGCCTCCGGCGCTACTACGGCGTTTGCTAAGCGGCGAGGCGGCGAAGGGACGCAGCGGTGTGTGAGGCGGCGAAGGCAAGCAGCGCTTTGCTGGGCGGCGAGGCGGCGAAGGGCCGAAGCGATTGGGGAGGCGGTGAAGGGAGACGGCGCTTTGTTGGGCGGCGAGGGCGGAAGGGACGCAGCGCTTTCTTAGGCGGCGAGGCACCGAAGGCACGCGCTGCTTTGCTAGGCGCCGAAGGAACACGGCGCTTTGCTAGGCGGCGACGGCACGCGCAGCTTTGCTAGGCGGCGAGGGCGAGAAGGCACGCGGCGCTTTCTCAGGCGGCGAGGCGCCGAAGGCACGCACTGCTTTGCCAGGCGCCGAAGGCACGCACTGCTTTGCTAGGCTGCGATGCGGCGAGGCGCCCAACGCAGGCACTTCTTTGCTAGGCGCCCAAGGAACACGGCGCTTTGCTTGACGGCGACGGCACGCGCAGCTTTGCTAGGCGCCCAAGGCAGACGACGCTTTGCTAGGCAGCGAGGCGGCGAACGCACAAAGCCATTTGCTCGGCGGTCATTCGCTGCCTCGCACAAGAGCTAACCACTGTGCATGTTGGCTGTCTCACAAACAAGCAGCCTGCTGCGTCTCTTCGCTGCCTCGCCAGCTAGCAAAGTGCTGCCTCGCTTCGCCTCCAGGCGAAAAAGCCATCCGCGATGCCACTGCGCCACCTGGTGCACAAGCAAAGTGCTGCATCTCTTCGCTGCCTCGCACAATGAGCAACCACTGTGCATGGTGGCTGTCTCACAAACAAGGAGACTGCTGAATCTCTTCGCTGCCTCGCCAACAAGCAGACCGCTGCGTGTATTCGCTGACTGGCAGAAAGCAAAGCACGGCGCCTGTTCGCTGCCTGGCCAACAAGCAAAGCGCTCCATCTCTTCGCTGCCTCGCAAACGAAGGAAGCGCTGCGTGCCTTCGGCGCCTAGCAAAGCAGCGCGTGCCTTCGCCGCCTCGCCGCCTAAGAAAGCGCCGTGTGCCTTCGGCGCCTCCCCAATCGCTTCGTGCCTTCGCCGCCTAGCAAAGCGCCTAGCAAAGCGTCCTCAGCCTTCGCTGCCTAGCAAAGCTCCACGTCCGCTCGCCGCCTAGCAAAGCACTGTGTGCCCTCGCCGCCTCCTAGAGCGCTGCGTGCCTTCGGCGCCTGGCAAAGCACTGCGTGCCCTCGCCGCCTCGCACAGCGCTGCGTGCCTTCGGCGCCTGGCAAAGCGCTGAGTGCCTTCGGCGCCTGGCAAAGCACTGCGTGCCCTCGCCGCCTCGCACAGCGCTGCGTCCTTGGGCGCCTGGCAAAGCGCTGCGTGCCTTCGCCGCCTCGCCGCCTAGCAAGGCGCCCTAGCCCGTCCATCACGATCAGATCGCTGCGTGCCTTCGCTGCCTCGGTGCTTAGCAAAGCGCCACGTGCCTTCGGCGCCTACAAAAGCGCCGTGTGCCTCCGGCGCTACTACGGCGTTTGCTAAGCGGCGAGGCGGCGAAGGTACGCAGCGGTGTGTGAGGCGGCGAAGGCAAGCAGCGCTTTGCTGGGCGGCGAGGCGGCGAAGGGCCGAAGCGATTGGGGAGGCGGTGAAGGGAGACGGCGCTTTGTTGGGCGGCGAGGGCGGAAGGGACGCAGCGCTTTCTTAGGCGGCGAGGCACCGAAGGCACGCACTGCTTTGCTAGGCTGCGATGCGGCGAGGCGCCCAACGCAGGCACTTCTTTGCTAGGCGCCCAAGGAACACGGCGCTTTGCTTGACGGCGACGGCACGCGCAGCTTTGCTAGGCGCCCAAGGCAGACGACGCTTTGCTAGGCAGCGAGGCGGCGAACGCACAAAGCCATTTGCTCGGCGGTCATTCGCTGCCTCGCACAAGAGCTAACCACTGGGCATGTTGGCTGTCTCACAAACAAGCAGCCTGCTGCGTCTCTTCGCTGCCTCGCCAGCTAGCAAAGTGCTGCCTCGCTTCGCCTGCAGGCGAAAAAGCCATCCGCGATGCCACTGCGCCACCTGGTGCACAAGCAAAGTGCTGCATCTCTTCGCTGCCTCGCACAATGAGCAACCACTGTGCATGGTGGCTGTCTCACAAACAAGGAGACTGCTGAATCTCTTCGCTGCCTCGCCAACAAGCAGACCGCTGCGTGTATTCGCTGACTGGCAGAAAGCAAAGCACGGCGCCTGTTCGCTGCCTGGCCAACAAGCAAAGCGCTCCATCTCTTCGCTGCCTCGCAAACGAAGGAAGCGCTGCGTGCCTTCGGCGCCTAGCAAAGCAGCGCGTGCCTTCGCCGCCTCGCCGCCTAAGAAAGCGCCGTGTGCCTTCGGCGCCTCCCCAATCGCTTCGTGCCTTCGCCGCCTAGCAAAGCGCCTAGCAAAGCGTCCTCAGCCTTCGCTGCCTAGCAAAGCTCCACGTCCGCTCGCCGCCTAGCAAAGCACTGTGTGCCCTCGCCGCCTCCTAGAGCGCTGCGTGCCTTCGGCGCCTGCCAAAGCACTGCGTGCCCTCGCCGCCTCCTAGAGCGCTGCGTGCCTTCGGCGCCTGGCAAAGCGCTGAGTGCCTTCGGCGCCTGGCAAAGCACTGCGTGCCCTCGCCGCCTGGCAAAGCACTGCGTCCTTGGGCGCCTGGCAAAGCGCTGCGTGCCTTCGCCGCCTCGCCGCCTAGCAAGGCGCCCTAGCCCGTCCATCACGATCAGATCGCTGCGTGCCTTCGCTGCCTCGGTGCTTAGCAAAGCGCCACGTGCCTTCGGCGCCTACAAAAGCGCCGTGTGCCTCCGGCGCTACTACGGCGTTTGCTAAGCGGCGAGGCGGCGAAGGGACGCAGTGGTGTGTGAGGCGGCGAAGGCAAGCAGCGCCATGCTGGGCGGCGAGGCGGCGAAGGGCCGAAGCGATTGGGGAGGCGGTGAAGGGAGACGGCGCTTTGTTGGGCGGCGAGGGCGGAAGGGACGCAGCGCTTTCTTAGGCGGCGAGGCGCCGAAGGCACGCACTGCTTTGCTAGGCTGCGATGCGGCGAGGCGCCCAACGCAGGCACTTCTTTGCTAGGCGCCCAAGGAACACGGCGCTTTGCTTGACGGCGACGGCACGCGCAGCTTTGCTAGGCGCCCAAGGCAGACGACGCTTTGCTAGGCAGCGAGGCGGCGAACGCACAAAGCGATTTGCTCGGCGGTCATTCGCTGCCTCGCACAAGAGCTAACCACTGTGCATGTTGGCTGTCTCACAAACAAGCAGCCTGCTGCGTCTCTTCGCTGCCTCGCCAGCTAGCAAAGTGCTGCCTCGCTTCGCCTCCAGGCGAAAAAGCCATCCGCCATGCCACTGCGCCACCTGGTGCACAAGCAAAGTGCTGCATCTCTTCGCTGCCTCGCACAATGAGCAACCACTGTGCATGGTGGCTGTCTCACAAACAAGGAGACTGCTGAATCTCTTCGCTGCCTCGCCAACAAGCAGACCGCTGCGTGTATTGGCTGACTGGCAGAAAGCAAAGCACGGCGCCTGTTCGCTGCCTGGCCAACAAGCAAAGCGCTCCATCTCTTCGCTGCCTCGCAAACGAAGGAAGCGCTGCGTGCCTTCGGCGCCTAGCAAAGCAGCGCGTGCCTTCGCCGCCTCGCCGCCTAAGAAAGCGCCGTGTGCCTTCGGCGCCTCCCCAATCGCTTCGTGCCTTCGCCGCCTAGCAAAGCGCCTAGCAAAGCGTCCTCAGCCTTCGCTGCCTAGCAAAGCTCCACGTCCGCTCGCCGCCTAGCAAAGCACTGTGTGCCCTCGCCGCCTCCTAGAGCGCTGCGTGCCTTCGGCGCCTGGCAAAGCACTGCGTGCCCTCGCCGCCTCCTAGAGCGCTGCGTGCCTTCGGCGCCTGGCAAAGCGCTGAGTGCCTTCGGCGCCTGGCAAAGCACTGCGTGCCCTCGCCGCCTCGCACAGCGCTGCGTCCTTGGGCGCCTGGCAAAGCGCTGCGTGCCTTCGCCGCCTCGCCGCCTAGCAAGGCGCCCTAGCCCGTCCATCACGATCAGATCGCTGCGTGCCTTCGCTGCCTCGGTGCTTAGCAAAGCGCCACGTGCCTTCGGCGCCTACAAAAGCGCCGTGTGCCTCCGGCGCTACTACGGCGTTTGCTAAGCGGCGAGGCGGCGAAGGTACGCAGCGGTGTGTGAGGCGGCGAAGGCAAGCAGCGCTTTGCTGGGCGGCGAGGCGGCGAAGGGCCGAAGCGATTGGGGAGGCGGTGAAGGGAGACGGCGCTTTGTTGGGCGGCGAGGGCGGAAGGGACGCAGCGCTTTCTTAGGCGGCGAGGCACCGAAGGCACGCGCTGCTTTGCTAGGCGCCGAAGGAACACGGCGCTTTGCTAGGCGGCGACGGCACGCGCAGCTTTGCTAGGCGGCGAGGGCGAGAAGGCACGCGGCGCTTTCTCAGGCGGCGAGGCGCCGAAGGCACGCACTGCTTTGCTAGGCTGCGATGCGGCGAGGCGCCCAACGCAGGCACTTCTTTGCTAGGCGCCCAAGGAACACGGCGCTTTGCTTGACGGCGACGGCACGCGCAGCTTTGCTAGGCGCCCAAGGCAGACGACGCTTTGCTAGGCAGCGAGGCGGCGAACGCACAAAGCCATTTGCTCGGCGGTCATTCGCTGCCTCGCACAAGAGCTAACCACTGTGCATGTTGGCTGTCTCACAAACAAGCAGCCTGCTGCGTCTCTTCGCTGCCTCGCCAGCTAGCAAAGTGCTGCCTCGCTTCGCCTGCAGGCGAAAAAGCCATCCGCGATGCCACTGCGCCACCTGGTGCACAAGCAAAGTGCTGCATCTCTTCGCTGCCTCGCACAATGAGCAACCACTGTGCATGGTGGCTGTCTCACAAACAAGGAGACTGCTGAATCTCTTCGCTGCCTCGCCAACAAGCAGACCGCTGCGTGTATTCGCTGAGTGGCAGAAAGCAAAGCACGGCGCCTGTTCGCTGCCTGGCCAACAAGCAAAGCGCTCCATCTCTTCGCTGCCTCGCAAACGAAGGAAGCGCTGCGTGCCTTCGGCGCCTAGCAAAGCAGCGCGTGCCTTCGCCGCCTCGCCGCCTAAGAAAGCGCCGTGTGCCTTCGGCGCCTCCCCAATCGCTTCGTGCCTTCGCCGCCTAGCAAAGCGCCTAGCAAAGCGTCCTCAGCCTTCGCTGCCTAGCAAAGCTCCACGTCCGCTCGCCGCCTAGCAAAGCACTGTGTGCCCTCGCCGCCTCCTAGAGCGCTGCGTGCCTTCGGCGCCTGGCAAAGCACTGCGTGCCCTCGCCGCCTCCTAGAGCGCTGCGTGCCTTCGGCGCCTGGCAAAGCACTGCGTGCCCTCGCCGCCTCCTAGAGCGCTGCGTGCCTTCGGCGCCTGGCAAAGCGCTGAGTGCCTTCGGCGCCTGGCAAAGCACTGCGTGCCCTCGCCGCCTGGCACAGCGCTGCGTCCTTGGGCGCCTGGCAAAGCGCTGCGTGCCTTCGCCGCCTCGCCGCCTAGCAAGGCGCCCTAGCCCGTCCATCACGATCAGATCGCTGCGTGCCTTCGCTGCCTCGGTGCTTAGCAAAGCGCCACGTGCCTTCGGCGCCTACAAAAGCGCCGTGTGCCTCCGGCGCTACTACGGCGTTTGCTAAGCGGCGAGGCGGCGAAGGTACGCAGCGGTGTGTGAGGCGGCGAAGGCAAGCAGCGCTTTGCTGGGCGGCGAGGCTGCGAAGGGCCGAAGCGATTGGGGAGGCGGTGAAGGGAGACGGCGCTTTGTTGGGCGGCGAGGGCGGAAGGGACGCAGCGCTTTCTTAGGCGGCGAGGCACCGAAGGCACGCGCTGCTTTGCTAGGCGCCGAAGGAACACGGCGCTTTGCTAGGCGGCGACGGCACGCGGAGCTTTGCTAGGCGGCGAGGGCGAGAAGGCACGCGGCGCTTTCTCAGGCGGCGAGGCGCCGAAGGCACGCACTGCTTTGCCAGGCGCCGAAGGCACGCACTGCTTTGCTAGGCTGCGATGCGGCGAGGCGCCCAACGCAGGCACTTCTTTGCTAGGCGCCCAAGGAACACGGCGCTTTGCTTGACGGCGACGGCACGCGCAGCTTTGCTAGGCGCCCAAGGCAGACGACGCTTTGCTAGGCAGCGAGGCGGCGAACGCACAAAGCCATTTGCTCGGCGGTCATTCGCTGCCTCGCACAAGAGCTAACCACTGTGCATGTTGGCTGTCTCACAAACAAGCAGCCTGCTGCGTCTCTTCGCTGCCTCGCCAGCTAGCAAAGTGCTGCCTCGCTTCGCCTGCAGGCGAAAAAGCCATCCGCGATGCCACTGCGCCACCTGGTGCACAAGCAAAGTGCTGCATCTCTTCGCTGCCTCGCACAATGAGCAACCACTGTGCATGGTGGCTGTCTCACAAACAAGGAGACTGCTGAATCTCTTCGCTGCCTCGCCAACAAGCAGACCGCTGCGTGTATTCGCTGAGTGGCAGAAAGCAAAGCACGGCGCCTGTTCGCTGCCTGGCCAACAAGCAAAGCGCTCCATCTCTTCGCTGCCTCGCAAACGAAGGAAGCGCTGCGTGCCTTCGGCGCCTAGCAAAGCAGCGCGTGCCTTCGCCGCCTCGCCGCCTAAGAAAGCGCCGTGTGCCTTCGGCGCCTCCCCAATCGCTTCGTGCCTTCGCCGCCTAGCAAAGCGCCTAGCAAAGCGTCCTCAGCCTTCGCTGCCTAGCAAAGCTCCACGTCCGCTCGCCGCCTAGCAAAGCACTGTGTGCCCTCGCCGCCTCCTAGAGCGCTGCGTGCCTTCGGCGCCTGGCAAAGCACTGCGTGCCCTCGCCGCCTCCTAGAGCGCTGCGTGCCTTCGGCGCCTGGCAAAGCGCTGAGTGCCTTCGGCGCCTGGCAAAGCGCTGCGTGCCTTCGCCGCCTCGCCGCCTAGCAAGGCGCCCTAGCCCGTCCATCACGATCAGATCGCTGCGTGCCTTCGCTGCCTCGGTGCTTAGCAAAGCGCCACGTGCCTTCGGCGCCTACAAAAGCGCCGTGTGCCTCCGGCGCTACTACGGCGTTTGCTAAGCGGCGAGGCGGCGAAGGTACGCAGCGGTGTGTGAGGCGGCGAAGGCAAGCAGCGCTTTGCTGGGCGGCGAGGCGGCGAAGGGCCGAAGCGATTGGGGAGGCGGTGAAGGGAGACGGCGCTTTGTTGGGCGGCGAGGGCGGAAGGGACGCAGCGCTTTCTTAGGCGGCGAGGCACCGAAGGCACGTGCTGCTTTGCTAGGCGCCGAAGGAACACGGCGCTTTGCTAGGCGGCGACGGCACGCAGAGCTTTGCTAGGCGGCGAGGGCGAGAAGGCACGCGGCGCTTTCTCAGGCGGCGAGGCGCCGAAGGCACGCACTGCTTTGCTAGGCTGCGATGCGGCGAGGCGCCCAACGCAGGCACTTCTTTGCTAGGCGCCCAAGGAACACGGCGCTTTGCTTGACGGCGACGGCACGCGCAGCTTTGCTAGGCGCCCAAGGCAGACGACGCTTTGCTAGGCAGCGAGGCGGCGAACGCACAAAGCCATTTGCTCGGCGGTCATTCGCTGCCTCGCACAAGAGCTAACCACTGTGCATGTTGGCTGTCTCACAAACAAGCAGCCTGCTGCGTCTCTTCGCTGCCTCGCCAGCTAGCAAAGTGCTGCCTCGCTTCGCCTCCAGGCGAAAAAGCCATCCGCGATGCCACTGCGCCACCTGGTGCACAAGCAAAGTGCTGCATCTCTTCGCTGCCTCGCACAATGAGCAACCACTGTGCATGGTGGCTGTCTCACAAACAAGGAGACTGCTGAATCTCTTCGCTGCCTCGCCAACAAGCAGACCGCTGCGTGTATTCGCTGACTGGCAGAAAGCAAAGCACGGCGCCTGTTCGCTGCCTGGCCAACAAGCAAAGCGCTCCATCTCTTCGCTGCCTCGCAAACGAAGGAAGCGCTGCGTGCCTTCGGCGCCTAGCAAAGCAGCGCGTGCCTTCGCCGCCTCGCCGCCTAAGAAAGCGCCGTGTGCCTTCGGCGCCTCCCCAATCGCTTCGTGCCTTCGCCGCCTAGCAAAGCGCCTAGCAAAGCGTCCTCAGCCTTCGCTGCCTAGCAAAGCTCCACGTCCGCTCGCCGCCTAGCAAAGCACTGTGTGCCCTCGCCGCCTCCTAGAGCGCTGCGTGCCTTCGGCGCCTGGCAAAGCGCTGAGTGCCTTCGGCGCCTGGCAAAGCACTGCGTGCCCTCGCCACCTCGCACAGCGCTGCGTCCTTGGGCGCCTGGCAAAGCGCTGCGTGCCTTCGCCGCCTCGCCGCCTAGCAAGGCGCCCTAGCCCGTCCATCACGATCAGATCGCTGCGTGCCTTCGCTGCCTCGGTGCTTAGCAAAGCGCCACGTGCCTTCGGCGCCTACAAAAGCGCCGTGTGCCTCCGGCGCTACTACGGCGTTTGCTAAGCGGCGAGGCGGCGAAGGTACGCAGTGGTGTGTGAGGCGGCGAAGGCAAGCAGCGCTTTGCTGGGCGGCGAGGCGGCGAAGGGCCGAAGCGATTGGGGAGGCGGTGAAGGGAGACGGCGCTTTGTTGGGCGGCGAGGGCGGAAGGGACGCAGCGCTTTCTTAGGCGGCGAGGCACCGAAGGCACGCGCTGCTTTGCTAGGCGCCGAAGGAACACGGCGCTTTGCTAGGCGGCGACGGCACGCGCAGCTTTGCTAGGCGGCGAGGGCGAGAAGGCACGCGGCGCTTTCTCAGGCGGCGAGGCGCCGAAGGCACGCACTGCTTTGCCAGGCGCCGAAGGCACGCACTGCTTTGCTAGGCTGCGATGCGGCGAGGCGCCCAACGCAGGCACTTCTTTGCTAGGCGCCCAAGGAACACGGCGCTTTGCTTGACGGCGACGGCACGCGCAGCTTTGCTAGGCGCCCAAGGCAGACGACGCTTTGCTAGGCAGCGAGGCGGCGAACGCACAAAGCCATTTGCTCGGCGGTCATTCGCTGCCTCGCACAAGAGCTAACCACTGGGCATGTTGGCTGTCTCACAAACAAGCAGCCTGCTGCGTCTCTTCGCTGCCTCGCCAGCTAGCAAAGTGCTGCCTCGCTTCGCCTGCAGGCGAAAAAGCCATCCGCGATGCCACTGCGCCACCTGGTGCACAAGCAAAGTGCTGCATCTCTTCGCTGCCTCGCACAATGAGCAACCACTGTGCATGGTGGCTGTCTCACAAACAAGGAGACTGCTGAATCTCTTCGCTGCCTCGCCAACAAGCAGACCGCTGCGTGTATTCGCTGACTGGCAGAAAGCAAAGCACGGCGCCTGTTCGCTGCCTGGCCAACAAGCAAAGCGCTCCATCTCTTCGCTGCCTCGCAAACGAAGGAAGCGCTGCGTGCCTTCGGCGCCTAGCAAAGCAGCGCGTGCCTTCGCCGCCTCGCCGCCTAAGAAAGCGCCGTGTGCCTTCGGCGCCTCCCCAATCGCTTCGTGCCTTCGCCGCCTAGCAAAGCGCCTAGCAAAGCGTCCTCAGCCTTCGCTGCCTAGCAAAGCTCCACGTCCGCTCGCCGCCTAGCAAAGCACTGTGTGCCCTCGCCGCCTCCTAGAGCGCTGCGTGCCTTCGGCGCCTGGCAAAGCACTGCGTGCCCTCGCCGCCTCCTAGAGCGCTGCGTGCCTTCGGCGCCTGGCAAAGCGCTGAGTGCCTTCGGCGCCTGGCAAAGCACTGCGTGCCCTCGCCGCCTCGCACAGCGCTGCGTCCTTGGGCGCCTGGCAAAGCGCTGCGTGCCTTCGCCGCCTCGCCGCCTAGCAAGGCGCCCTAGCCCGTCCATCACGATCAGATCGCTGCGTGCCTTCGCTGCCTCGGTGCTTAGCAAAGCGCCACGTGCCTTCGGCGCCTACAAAAGCGCCGTGTGCCTCCGGCGCTACTACGGCGTTTGCTAAGCGGCGAGGCGGCGAAGGTACGCAGCGGTGTGTGAGGCGGCGAAGGCAAGCAGCGCTTTGCTGGGCGGCGAGGCGGCGAAGGGCCGAAGCGATTGGGGAGGCGGTGAAGGGAGACGGCGCTTTGTTGGGCGGCGAGGGCGGAAGGGACGCAGCGCTTTCTTAGGCGGCGAGGCACCGAAGGCACGCGCTGCTTTGCTAGGCGCCGAAGGAACACGGCGCTTTGCTAGGCGGCGACGGCACGCGCAGCTTTGCTAGGCGGCGAGGGCGAGAAGGCACGCGGCGCTTTCTCAGGCGGCGAGGCGCCGAAGGCATGCACTGCTTTGCTAGGCTGCGATGCGGCGAGGCGCCCAACGCAGGCACTTCTTTGCTAGGCGCCCAAGGAACACGGCGCTTTGCTTGACGGCGACGGCACGCGCAGCTTTGCTAGGCGCCCAAGGCAGACGACGCTTTGCTAGGCAGCGAGGCGGCGAACGCACAAAGCCATTTGCTCGGCGGTCATTCGCTGCCTCGCACAAGAGCTAACCACTGGGCATGTTGGCTGTCTCACAAACAAGCAGCCTGCTGCGTCTCTTCGCTGCCTCGCCAGCTAGCAAAGTGCTGCCTCGCTTCGCCTGCAGGCGAAAAAGCCATCCGCGATGCCACTGCGCCACCTGGTGCACAAGCAAAGTGCTGCATCTCTTCGCTGCCTCGCACAATGAGCAACCACTGTGCATGGTGGCTGTCTCACAAACAAGGAGACTGCTGAATCTCTTCGCTGCCTCGCCAACAAGCAGACCGCTGCGTGTATTCGCTGAGTGGCAGAAAGCAAAGCACGGCGCCTGTTCGCTGCCTGGCCAACAAGCAAAGCGCTCCATCTCTTCGCTGCCTCGCAAACGAAGGAAGCGCTGCGTGCCTTCGGCGCCTAGCAAAGCAGCGCGTGCCTTCGCCGCCTCGCCGCCTAAGAAAGCGCCGTGTGCCTTCGGCGCCTCCCCAATCGCTTCGTGCCTTCGCCGCCTAGCAAAGCGCCTAGCAAAGCGTCCTCAGCCTTCGCTGCCTAGCAAAGCTCCACGTCCGCTCGCCGCCTAGCAAAGCACTGTGTGCCCTCGCCGCCTCCTAGAGCGCTGCGTGCCTTCGGCGCCTGGCAAAGCACTGCGTGCCCTCGCCGCCTCCTAGAGCGCTGCGTGCCTTCGGCGCCTGGCAAAGCGCTGAGTGCCTTCGGCGCCTGGCAAAGCGCTGCGTGCCTTCGCCGCCTCGCCGCCTAGCAAGGCGCCCTAGCCCGTCCATCACGATCAGATCGCTGCGTGCCTTCGCTGCCTCGGTGCTTAGCAAAGCGCCACGTGCCTTCGGCGCCTACAAAAGCGCCGTGTGCCTCCGGCGCTACTACGGCGTTTGCTAAGCGGCGAGGCGGCGAAGGTACGCAGCGGTGTGTGAGGCGGCGAAGGCAAGCAGCGCTTTGCTGGGCGGCGAGGCGGCGAAGGGCCGAAGCGATTGGGGAGGCGGTGAAGGGAGACGGCGCTTTGTTGGGCGGCGAGGGCGGAAGGGACGCAGCGCTTTCTTAGGCGGCGAGGCACCGAAGGCACGCGCTGCTTTGCTAGGCGCCGAAGGAACACGGCGCTTTGCTAGGCGGCGACGGCACGCGCAGCTTTGCTAGGCGGCGAGGGCGAGAAGGCACGCGGCGCTTTCTCAGGCGGCGAGGCGCCGAAGGCACGCACTGCTTTGCTAGGCTGCGATGCGGCGAGGCGCCCAACGCAGGCACTTCTTTGCTAGGCGCCCAAGGAACACGGCGCTTTGCTTGACGGCGACGGCACGCGCAGCTTTGCTAGGCGCCCAAGGCAGACGACGCTTTGCTAGGCAGCGAGGCGGCGAACGCACAAAGCCATTTGCTCGGCGGTCATTCGCTGCCTCGCACAAGAGCTAACCACTGGGCATGTTGGCTGTCTCACAAACAAGCAGCCTGCTGCGTCTCTTCGCTGCCTCGCCAGCTAGCAAAGTGCTGCCTCGCTTCGCCTGCAGGCGAAAAAGCCATCCGCGATGCCACTGCGCCACCTGGTGCACAAGCAAAGTGCTGCATCTCTTCGCTGCCTCGCACAATGAGCAACCACTGTGCATGGTGGCTGTCTCACAAACAAGGAGACTGCTGAATCTCTTCGCTGCCTCGCCAACAAGCAGACCGCTGCGTGTATTCGCTGAGTGGCAGAAAGCAAAGCACGGCGCCTGTTCGCTGCCTGGCCAACAAGCAAAGCGCTCCATCTCTTCGCTGCCTCGCAAACGAAGGAAGCGCTGCGTGCCTTCGGCGCCTAGCAAAGCAGCGCGTGCCTTCGCCGCCTCGCCGCCTAAGAAAGCGCCGTGTGCCTTCGGCGCCTCCCCAATCGCTTCGTGCCTTCGCCGCCTAGCAAAGCGCCTAGCAAAGCGTCCTCAGCCTTCGCTGCCTAGCAAAGCTCCACGTCCGCTCGCCGCCTAGCAAAGCACTGTGTGCCCTCGCCGCCTCCTAGAGCGCTGCGTGCCTTCGGCGCCTGGCAAAGCACTGCGTGCCCTCGCCGCCTCCTAGAGCGCTGCGTGCCTTCGGCGCCTGGCAAAGCGCTGAGTGCCTTCGGCGCCTGGCAAAGCACTGCGTGCCCTCGCCGCCTGGCAAAGCACTGCGTCCTTGGGCGCCTGGCAAAGCGCTGCGTGCCTTCGCCGCCTCGCCGCCTAGCAAGGCGCCCTAGCCCGTCCATCACGATCAGATCGCTGCGTGCCTTCGCTGCCTCGGTGCTTAGCAAAGCGCCACGTGCCTTCGGCGCCTACAAAAGCGCCGTGTGCCTCCGGCGCTACTACGGCGTTTGCTAAGCGGCGAGGCGGCGAAGGTACGCAGTGGTGTGTGAGGCGGCGAAGGCAAGCAGCGCCATGCTGGGCGGCGAGGCGGCGAAGGGCCGAAGCGATTGGGGAGGCGGTGAAGGGAGACGGCGCTTTGTTGGGCGGCGAGGGCGGAAGGGACGCAGCGCTTTCTTAGGCGGCGAGGCGCCGAAGGCACGCACTGCTTTGCTAGGCTGCGATGAGGCGAGGCGCCCAACGCAGGCACTTCTTTGCTAGGCGCCCAAGGAACACGGCGCTTTGCTTGACGGCGACGGCACGCGCAGCTTTGCTAGGCGCCCAAGGCAGACGACGCTTTGCTAGGCAGCGAGGCGGCGAACGCACAAAGCCATTTGCTCGGCGGTCATTCGCTGCCTCGCACAAGAGCTAACCACTGTGCATGTTGGCTGTCTCACAAACAAGCAGCCTGCTGCGTCTCTTCGCTGCCTCGCCAGCTAGCAAAGTGCTGCCTCGCTTCGCCTGCAGGCGAAAAAGCCATCCGCGATGCCACTGCGCCACCTGGTGCACAAGCAAAGTGCTGCATCTCTTCGCTGCCTCGCACAATGAGCAACCACTGTGCATGGTGGCTGTCTCACAAACAAGGAGACTGCTGAATCTCTTCGCTGCCTCGCCAACAAGCAGACCGCTGCGTGTATTCGCTGAGTGGCAGAAAGCAAAGCACGGCGCCTGTTCGCTGCCTGGCCAACAAGCAAAGCGCTCCATCTCTTCGCTGCCTGGCAAACGAAGGAAGCGCTGCGTGCCTTCGGCGCCTAGCAAAGCAGCGCGTGCCTTCGCCGCCTCGCCGCCTAAGAAAGCGCCGTGTGCCTTCGGCGCCTCCCCAATCGCTTCGTGCCTTCGCCGCCTAGCAAAGCGCCTAGCAAAGCGTCCTCAGCCTTCGCTGCCTAGCAAAGCTCCACGTCCGCTCGCCGCCTAGCAAAGCACTGTGTGCCCTCGCCGCCTCCTAGAGCGCTGCGTGCCTTCGGCGCCTGGCAAAGCACTGCGTGCCCTCGCCGCCTCCTAGAGCACTGCGTGCCTTCGGCGCCTGGCAAAGCACTGCGTGCCCTCGCCGCCTCCTAGAGCGCTGCGTGCCTTCGGCGCCTGGCAAAGCGCTGAGTGCCTTCGGCGCCTGGCAAAGCACTGCGTGCCCTCGCCGCCTCGCACAGCGCTGCGTCCTTGGGCGCCTGGCAAAGCGCTGCGTGCCTTCGCCGCCTCGCCGCCTAGCAAGGCGCCCTAGCCCGTCCATCACGATCAGATCGCTGCGTGCCTTCGCTGCCTCGGTGCTTAGCAAAGCGCCACGTGCCTTCGGCGCCTACAAAAGCGCCGTGTGCCTCCGGCGCTACTACGGCGTTTGCTAAGCGGCGAGGCGGCGAAGGGACGCAGCGGTGTGTGAGGCGGCGAAGGCAAGCAGCGCTTTGCTGGGCGGCGAGGCGGCGAAGGGCCGAAGCGATTGGGGAGGCGGTGAAGGGAGACGGCGCTTTGTTGGGCGGCGAGGGCGGAAGGGACGCAGCGCTTTCTTAGGCGGCGAGGCACCGAAGGCACGCGCTGCTTTGCTAGGCGCCGAAGGAACACGGCGCTTTGCTAGGCGGCGACGGCACGCGGAGCTTTGCTAGGCGGCGAGGGCGAGAAGGCACGCGGCGCTTTCTCAGGCGGCGAGGCGCCGAAGGCACGCACTGCTTTGCTAGGCTGCGATGCGGCGAGGCGCCCAACGCAGGCACTTCTTTGCTAGGCGCCCAAGGAACACGGCGCTTTGCTTGACGGCGACGGCACGCGCAGCTTTGCTAGGCGCCCAAGGCAGACGACGCTTTGCTAGGCAGCGAGGCGGCGAACGCACAAAGCCATTTGCTCGGCGGTCATTCGCTGCCTCGCACAAGAGCTAACCACTGTGCATGTTGGCTGTCTCACAAACAAGCAGCCTGCTGCGTCTCTTCGCTGCCTCGCCAGCTAGCAAAGTGCTGCCTCGCTTCGCCTGCAGGCGAAAAAGCCATCCGCGATGCCACTGCGCCACCTGGTGCACAAGCAAAGTGCTGCATCTCTTCGCTGCCTCGCACAATGAGCAACCACTGTGCATGGTGGCTGTCTCACAAACAAGGAGACTGCTGAATCTCTTCGCTGCCTCGCCAACAAGCAGACCGCTGCGTGTATTCGCTGACTGGCAGAAAGCAAAGCACGGCGCCTGTTCGCTGCCTGGCCAACAAGCAAAGCGCTCCATCTCTTCGCTGCCTCGCAAACGAAGGAAGCGCTGCGTGCCTTCGGCGCCTAGCAAAGCAGCGCGTGCCTTCGCCGCCTCGCCGCCTAAGAAAGCGCCGTGTGCCTTCGGCGCCTCCCCAATCGCTTCGTGCCTTCGCCGCCTAGCAAAGCGCCTAGCAAAGCGTCCTCAGCCTTCGCTGCCTAGCAAAGCTCCACGTCCGCTCGCCGCCTAGCAAAGCACTGTGTGCCCTCGCCGCCTCCTAGAGCGCTGCGTGCCTTCGGCGCCTGGCAAAGCACTGCGTGCCCTCGCCGCCTCCTAGAGCGCTGCGTGCCTTCGGCGCCTGGCAAAGCACTGCGTGCCCTCGCCGCCTCCTAGAGCGCTGCGTGCCTTCGGCGCCTGGCAAAGCGCTGAGTGCCTTCGGCGCCTGGCAAAGCACTGCGTGCCCTCGCCGCCTCGCACAGCGCTGCGTCCTTGGGCGCCTGGCAAAGCGCTGCGTGCCTTCGCCGCCTCGCCGCCTAGCAAGGCGCCCTAGCCCGTCCATCACGATCAGATCGCTGCGTGCCTTCGCTGCCTCGGTGCTTAGCAAAGCGCCACGTGCCTTCGGCGCCTACAAAAGCGCCGTGTGCCTCCGGCGCTACTACGGCGTTTGCTAAGCGGCGAGGCGGCGAAGGTACGCAGCGGTGTGTGAGGCGGCGAAGGCAAGCAGCGCTTTGCTGGGCGGCGAGGCGGCGAAGGGCCGAAGCGATTGGGGAGGCGGTGAAGGGAGACGGCGCTTTGTTGGGCGGCGAGGGCGGAAGGGACGCAGCGCTTTCTTAGGCGGCGAGGCACCGAAGGCACGCGCTGCTTTGCTAGGCGCCGAAGGAACACGGCGCTTTGCTAGGCGGCGACGGCACGCGGAGCTTTGCTAGGCGGCGAGGGCGAGAAGGCACGCGGCGCTTTCTCAGGCGGCGAGGCGCCGAAGGCACGCACTGCTTTGCTAGGCTGCGATGCGGCGAGGCGCCCAACGCAGGCACTTCTTTGCTAGGCGCCCAAGGAACACGGCGCTTTGCTTGACGGCGACGGCACGCGCAGCTTTGCTAGGCGCCCAAGGCAGACGACGCTTTGCTAGGCAGCGAGGCGGCCAACGCACAAAGCCATTTGCTCGGCGGTCATTCGCTGCCTCGCACAAGAGCTAACCACTGGGCATGTTGGCTGTCTCACAAACAAGCAGCCTGCTGCGTCTCTTCGCTGCCTCGCCAGCTAGCAAAGTGCTGCCTCGCTTCGCCTGCAGGCGAAAAAGCCATCCGCGATGCCACTGCGCCACCTGGTGCACAAGCAAAGTGCTGCATCTCTTCGCTGCCTCGCACAATGAGCAACCACTGTGCATGGTGGCTGTCTCACAAACAAGGAGACTGCTGAATCTCTTCGCTGCCTCGCCAACAAGCAGACCGCTGCGTGTATTCGCTGAGTGGCAGAAAGCAAAGCACGGCGCCTGTTCGCTGCCTGGCCAACAAGCAAAGCGCTCCATCTCTTCGCTGCCTCGCAAACGAAGGAAGCGCTGCGTGCCTTCGGCGCCTAGCAAAGCAGCGCGTGCCTTCGCCGCCTCGCCGCCTAAGAAAGCGCCGTGTGCCTTCGGCGCCTCCCCAATCGCTTCGTGCCTTCGCCGCCTAGCAAAGCGCCTAGCAAAGCGTCCTCAGCCTTCGCTGCCTAGCAAAGCTCCACGTCCGCTCGCCGCCTAGCAAAGCACTGTGTGCCCTCGCCGCCTCCTAGAGCGCTGCGTGCCTTCGGCGCCTGGCAAAGCACTGCGTGCCCTCGCCGCCTCCTAGAGCGCTGCGTGCCTTCGGCGCCTGGCAAAGCGCTGAGTGCCTTCGGCGCCTGGCAAAGCGCTGCGTGCCTTCGCCGCCTCGCCGCCTAGCAAGGCGCCCTAGCCCGTCCATCACGATCAGATCGCTGCGTGCCTTCGCTGCCTCGGTGCTTAGCAAAGCGCCACGTGCCTTCGGCGCCTACAAAAGCGCCGTGTGCCTCCGGCGCTACTACGGCGTTTGCTAAGCGGCGAGGCGGCGAAGGTACGCAGCGGTGTGTGAGGCGGCGAAGGCAAGCAGCGCTTTGCTGGGCGGCGAGGCGGCGAAGGGCCGAAGCGATTGGGGAGGCGGTGAAGGGAGACGGCGCTTTGTTGGGCGGCGAGGGCGGAAGGGACGCAGCGCTTTCTTAGGCGGCGAGGCACCGAAGGCACGCGCTGCTTTGCTAGGCGCCGAAGGAACACGGCGCTTTGCTAGGCGGCGACGGCACGCGCAGCTTTGCTAGGCGGCGAGGGCGAGAAGGCACGCGGCGCTTTCTCAGGCGGCGAGGCGCCGAAGGCACGCACTGCTTTGCTAGGCTGCGATGCGGCGAGGCGCCCAACGCAGGCACTTCTTTGCTAGGCGCCCAAGGAACACGGCGCTTTGCTTGACGGCGACGGCACGCGCAGCTTTGCTAGGCGCCCAAGGCAGACGACGCTTTGCTAGGCAGCGAGGCGGCGAACGCACAAAGCCATTTGCTCGGCGGTCATTCGCTGCCTCGCACAAGAGCTAACCACTGTGCATGTTGGCTGTCTCACAAACAAGCAGCCTGCTGCGTCTCTTCGCTGCCTCGCCAGCTAGCAAAGTGCTGCCTCGCTTCGCCTGCAGGCGAAAAAGCCATCCGCGATGCCACTGCGCCACCTGGTGCACAAGCAAAGTGCTGCATCTCTTCGCTGCCTCGCACAATGAGCAACCACTGTGCATGGTGGCTGTCTCACAAACAAGGAGACTGCTGAATCTCTTCGCTGCCTCGCCAACAAGCAGACCGCTGCGTGTATTCGCTGAGTGGCAGAAAGCAAAGCACGGCGCCTGTTCGCTGCCTGGCCAACAAGCAAAGCGCTCCATCTCTTCGCTGCCTCGCAAACGAAGGAAGCGCTGCGTGCCTTCGGCGCCTAGCAAAGCAGCGCGTGCCTTCGCCGCCTCGCC
This sequence comes from Apteryx mantelli, assembly GCF_036417845.1. Classification (NCBI taxonomy): domain Eukaryota; kingdom Metazoa; phylum Chordata; class Aves; order Apterygiformes; family Apterygidae; genus Apteryx; species Apteryx mantelli. The sequence continues at coordinate 24,401,293 of NC_089991.1, read as the reverse complement.
GCCTAAGAAAGCGCCGTGTGCCTTCGGCGCCTCCCCAATCGCTTCGTGCCTTCGCCGCCTAGCAAAGCGCCTAGCAAAGCGTCCTCAGCCTTCGCTGCCTAGCAAAGCTCCACGTCCGCTCGCCGCCTAGCAAAGCACTGTGTGCCCTCGCCGCCTCCTAGAGCGCTGCGTGCCTTCGGCGCCTGGCAAAGCACTGCGTGCCCTCGCCGCCTCCTAGAGCGCTGCGTGCCTTCGGCGCCTGGCAAAGCGCTGAGTGCCTTCGGCGCCTGGCAAAGCACTGCGTGCCCTCGCCGCCTGGCAAAGCACTGCGTCCTTGGGCGCCTGGCAAAGCGCTGCGTGCCTTCGCCGCCTCGCCGCCTAGCAAGGCGCCCTAGCCCGTCCATCACGATCAGATCGCTGCGTGCCTTCGCTGCCTCGGTGCTTAGCAAAGCGCCACGTGCCTTCGGCGCCTACAAAAGCGCCGTGTGCCTCCGGCGCTACTACGGCGTTTGCTAAGCGGCGAGGCGGCGAAGGTACGCAGCGGTGTGTGAGGCGGCGAAGGCAAGCAGCGCTTTGCTGGGCGGCGAGGCGGCGAAGGGCCGAAGCGATTGGGGAGGCGGTGAAGGGAGACGGCGCTTTGTTGGGCGGCGAGGGCGGAAGGGACGCAGCGCTTTCTTAGGCGGCGAGGCACCGAAGGCACGCGCTGCTTTGCTAGGCGCCGAAGGAACACGGCGCTTTGCTAGGCGGCGACGGCACGCGGAGCTTTGCTAGGCGGCGAGGGCGAGAAGGCACGCGGCGCTTTCTCAGGCGGCGAGGCGCCGAAGGCACGCACTGCTTTGCTAGGCTGCGATGCGGCGAGGCGCCCAACGCAGGCACTTCTTTGCTAGGCGCCCAAGGAACACGGCGCTTTGCTTGACGGCGACGGCACGCGCAGCTTTGCTAGGCGCCCAAGGCAGACGACGCTTTGCTAGGCAGCGAGGCGGCGAACGCACAAAGCCATTTGCTCGGCGGTCATTCGCTGCCTCGCACAAGAGCTAACCACTGTGCATGTTGGCTGTCTCACAAACAAGCAGCCTGCTGCGTCTCTTCGCTGCCTCGCCAGCTAGCAAAGTGCTGCCTCGCTTCGCCTGCAGGCGAAAAAGCCATCCGCCATGCCACTGCGCCACCTGGTGCACAAGCAAAGTGCTGCATCTCTTCGCTGCCTCGCACAATGAGCAACCACTGTGCATGGTGGCTGTCTCACAAACAAGGAGACTGCTGAATCTCTTCGCTGCCTCGCCAACAAGCAGACCGCTGCGTGTATTCGCTGACTGGCAGAAAGCAAAGCACGGCGCCTGTTCGCTGCCTGGCCAACAAGCAAAGCGCTCCATCTCTTCGCTGCCTGGCAAACGAAGGAAGCGCTGCGTGCCTTCGGCGCCTAGCAAAGCAGCGCGTGCCTTCGCCGCCTCGCCGCCTAAGAAAGCGCCGTGTGCCTTCGGCGCCTCCCCAATCGCTTCGTGCCTTCGCCGCCTAGCAAAGCGCCTAGCAAAGCGTCCTCAGCCTTCGCTGCCTAGCAAAGCTCCACGTCCGCTCGCCGCCTAGCAAAGCACTGTGTGCCCTCGCCGCCTCCTAGAGCGCTGCGTGCCTTCGGCGCCTGGCAAAGCACTGCGTGCCCTCGCCGCCTCCTAGAGCACTGCGTGCCTTCGGCGCCTGGCAAAGCACTGCGTGCCCTCGCCGCCTCCTAGAGCGCTGCGTGCCTTCGGCGCCTGGCAAAGCGCTGAGTGCCTTCGGCGCCTGGCAAAGCACTGCGTGCCCTCGCCGCCTCGCACAGCGCTGCGTCCTTGGGCGCCTGGCAAAGCGCTGCGTGCCTTCGCCGCCTCGCCGCCTAGCAAGGCGCCCTAGCCCGTCCATCACGATCAGATCGCTGCGTGCCTTCGCTGCCTCGGTGCTTAGCAAAGCGCCACGTGCCTTCGGCGCCTACAAAAGCGCCGTGTGCCTCCGGCGCTACTACGGCGTTTGCTAAGCGGCGAGGCGGCGAAGGGACGCAGCGGTGTGTGAGGCGGCGAAGGCAAGCAGCGCTTTGCTGGGCGGCGAGGCGGCGAAGGGCCGAAGCGATTGGGGAGGCGGTGAAGGGAGACGGCGCTTTGTTGGGCGGCGAGGGCGGAAGGGACGCAGCGCTTTCTTAGGCGGCGAGGCACCGAAGGCACGCGCTGCTTTGCTAGGCGCCGAAGGAACACGGCGCTTTGCTAGGCGGCGACGGCACGCGGAGCTTTGCTAGGCGGCGAGGGCGAGAAGGCACGCGGCGCTTTCTCAGGCGGCGAGGCGCCGAAGGCACGCACTGCTTTGCTAGGCTGCGATGCGGCGAGGCGCCCAACGCAGGCACTTCTTTGCTAGGCGCCCAAGGAACACGGCGCTTTGCTTGACGGCGACGGCACGCGCAGCTTTGCTAGGCGCCCAAGGCAGACGACGCTTTGCTAGGCAGCGAGGCGGCGAACGCACAAAGCCATTTGCTCGGCGGTCATTCGCTGCCTCGCACAAGAGCTAACCACTGTGCATGTTGGCTGTCTCACAAACAAGCAGCCTGCTGCGTCTCTTCGCTGCCTCGCCAGCTAGCAAAGTGCTGCCTCGCTTCGCCTGCAGGCGAAAAAGCCATCCGCGATGCCACTGCGCCACCTGGTGCACAAGCAAAGTGCTGCATCTCTTCGCTGCCTCGCACAATGAGCAACCACTGTGCATGGTGGCTGTCTCACAAACAAGGAGACTGCTGAATCTCTTCGCTGCCTCGCCAACAAGCAGACCGCTGCGTGTATTCGCTGACTGGCAGAAAGCAAAGCACGGCGCCTGTTCGCTGCCTGGCCAACAAGCAAAGCGCTCCATCTCTTCGCTGCCTCGCAAACGAAGGAAGCGCTGCGTGCCTTCGGCGCCTAGCAAAGCAGCGCGTGCCTTCGCCGCCTCGCCGCCTAAGAAAGCGCCGTGTGCCTTCGGCGCCTCCCCAATCGCTTCGTGCCTTCGCCGCCTAGCAAAGCGCCTAGCAAAGCGTCCTCAGCCTTCGCTGCCTAGCAAAGCTCCACGTCCGCTCGCCGCCTAGCAAAGCACTGTGTGCCCTCGCCGCCTCCTAGAGCGCTGCGTGCCTTCGGCGCCTGGCAAAGCACTGCGTGCCCTCGCCGCCTCCTAGAGCGCTGCGTGCCTTCGGCGCCTGGCAAAGCACTGCGTGCCCTCGCCGCCTCCTAGAGCGCTGCGTGCCTTCGGCGCCTGGCAAAGCGCTGAGTGCCTTCGGCGCCTGGCAAAGCACTGCGTGCCCTCGCCGCCTCGCACAGCGCTGCGTCCTTGGGCGCCTGGCAAAGCGCTGCGTGCCTTCGCCGCCTCGCCGCCTAGCAAGGCGCCCTAGCCCGTCCATCACGATCAGATCGCTGCGTGCCTTCGCTGCCTCGGTGCTTAGCAAAGCGCCACGTGCCTTCGGCGCCTACAAAAGCGCCGTGTGCCTCCGGCGCTACTACGGCGTTTGCTAAGCGGCGAGGCGGCGAAGGTACGCAGCGGTGTGTGAGGCGGCGAAGGCAAGCAGCGCTTTGCTGGGCGGCGAGGCGGCGAAGGGCCGAAGCGATTGGGGAGGCGGTGAAGGGACACGGCGCTTTGTTGGGCGGCGAGGGCGGAAGGGACGCAGCGCTTTCTTAGGCGGCGAGGCACCGAAGGCACGCGCTGCTTTGCTAGGCGCCGAAGGAACACGGCGCTTTGCTAGGCGGCGACGGCACGCGGAGCTTTGCTAGGCGGCGAGGGCGAGAAGGCACGCGGCGCTTTCTCAGGCGGCGAGGCGCCGAAGGCACGCACTGCTTTGCCAGGCGCCGAAGGCACGCACTGCTTTGCTAGGCTGCGATGCGGCGAGGCGCCCAACGCAGGCACTTCTTTGCTAGGCGCCCAAGGAACACGGCGCTTTGCTTGACGGCGACGGCACGCGCAGCTTTGCTAGGCGCCCAAGGCAGACGACGCTTTGCTAGGCAGCGAGGCGGCGAACGCACAAAGCCATTTGCTCGGCGGTCATTCGCTGCCTCGCACAAGAGCTAACCACTGGGCATGTTGGCTGTCTCACAAACAAGCAGCCTGCTGCGTCTCTTCGCTGCCTCGCCAGCTAGCAAAGTGCTGCCTCGCTTCGCCTGCAGGCGAAAAAGCCATCCGCCATGCCACTGCGCCACCTGGTGCACAAGCAAAGTGCTGCATCTCTTCGCTGCCTCGCACAATGAGCAACCACTGTGCATGGTGGCTGTCTCACAAACAAGGAGACTGCTGAATCTCTTCGCTGCCTCGCCAACAAGCAGACCGCTGCGTGTATTCGCTGAGTGGCAGAAAGCAAAGCACGGCGCCTGTTCGCTGCCTGGCCAACAAGCAAAGCGCTCCATCTCTTCGCTGCCTCGCAAACGAAGGAAGCGCTGCGTGCCTTCGGCGCCTAGCAAAGCAGCGCGTGCCTTCGCCGCCTCGCCGCCTAAGAAAGCGCCGTGTGCCTTCGGCGCCTCCCCAATCGCTTCGTGCCTTCGCCGCCTAGCAAAGCGCCTAGCAAAGCGTCCTCAGCCTTCGCTGCCTAGCAAAGCTCCACGTCCGCTCGCCGCCTAGCAAAGCACTGTGTGCCCTCGCCGCCTCCTAGAGCGCTGCGTGCCTTCGGCGCCTGGCAAAGCACTGCGTGCCCTCGCCGCCTCCTAGAGCGCTGCGTGCCTTCGGCGCCTGGCAAAGCGCTGAGTGCCTTCGGCGCCTGGCAAAGCACTGCGTGCCCTCGCCGCCTGGCAAAGCACTGCGTCCTTGGGCGCCTGGCAAAGCGCTGCGTGCCTTCGCCGCCTCGCCGCCTAGCAAGGCTCCCTAGCCCGTCCATCACGATCAGATCGCTGCGTGCCTTCGCTGCCTCGGTGCTTAGCAAAGCGCCACGTGCCTTCGGCGCCTACAAAAGCGCCGTGTGCCTCCGGCGCTACTACGGCGTTTGCTAAGCGGCGAGGCGGCGAAGGTACGCAGCGGTGTGTGAGGCGGCGAAGGCAAGCAGCGCTTTGCTGGGCGGCGAGGCGGCGAAGGGCCGAAGCGATTGGGGAGGCGGTGAAGGGAGACGGCGCTTTGTTGGGCGGCGAGGGCGGAAGGGACGCAGCGCTTTCTTAGGCGGCGAGGCACCGAAGGCACGCGCTGCTTTGCTAGGCGCCGAAGGAACACGGCGCTTTGCTAGGCGGCGACGGCACGCGCAGCTTTGCTAGGCGGCGAGGGCGAGAAGGCACGCGGCGCTTTCTCAGGCGGCGAGGCGCCGAAGGCACGCACTGCTTTGCCAGGCGCCGAAGGCACGCACTGCTTTGCTAGGCTGCGATGCGGCGAGGCGCCCAACGCAGGCACTTCTTTGCTAGGCGCCCAAGGAACACGGCGCTTTGCTTGACGGCGACGGCACGCGCAGCTTTGCTAGGCGCCCAAGGCAGACGACGCTTTGCTAGGCAGCGAGGCGGCGAACGCACAAAGCCATTTGCTCGGCGGTCATTCGCTGCCTCGCACAAGAGCTAACCACTGGGCATGTTGGCTGTCTCACAAACAAGCAGCCTGCTGCGTCTCTTCGCTGCCTCGCCAGCTAGCAAAGTGCTGCCTCGCTTCGCCTGCAGGCGAAAAAGCCATCCGCGATGCCACTGCGCCACCTGGTGCACAAGCAAAGTGCTGCATCTCTTCGCTGCCTCGCACAATGAGCAACCACTGTGCATGGTGGCTGTCTCACAAACAAGGAGACTGCTGAATCTCTTCGCTGCCTCGCCAACAAGCAGACCGCTGCGTGTATTCGCTGAGTGGCAGAAAGCAAAGCACGGCGCCTGTTCGCTGCCTGGCCAACAAGCAAAGCGCTCCATCTCTTCGCTGCCTCGCAAACGAAGGAAGCGCTGCGTGCCTTCGGCGCCTAGCAAAGCAGCGCGTGCCTTCGCCGCCTCGCCGCCTAAGAAAGCGCCGTGTGCCTTCGGCGCCTCCCCAATCGCTTCGTGCCTTCGCCGCCTAGCAAAGCGCCTAGCAAAGCGTCCTCAGCCTTCGCTGCCTAGCAAAGCTCCACGTCCGCTCGCCGCCTAGCAAAGCACTGTGTGCCCTCGCCGCCTCCTAGAGCGCTGCGTGCCTTCGGCGCCTGCCAAAGCACTGCGTGCCCTCGCCGCCTCCTAGAGCGCTGCGTGCCTTCGGCGCCTGGCAAAGCACTGCGTGCCCTCGCCGCCTGGCAAAGCACTGCGTCCTTGGGCGCCTGGCAAAGCGCTGCGTGCCTTCGCCGCCTCGCCGCCTAGCAAGGCGCCCTAGCCCGTCCATCACGATCAGATCGCTGCGTGCCTTCGCTGCCTCGGTGCTTAGCAAAGCGCCACGTGCCTTCGGCGCCTACAAAAGCGCCGTGTGCCTCCGGCGCTACTACGGCGTTTGCTAAGCGGCGAGGCGGCGAAGGTACGCAGCGGTGTGTGAGGCGGCGAAGGCAAGCAGCGCTTTGCTGGGCGGCGAGGCGGCGAAGGGCCGAAGCGATTGGGGAGGCGGTGAAGGGAGACGGCGCTTTGTTGGGCGGCGAGGGCGGAAGGGACGCAGCGCTTTCTTAGGCGGCGAGGCACCGAAGGCACGCGCTGCTTTGCTAGGCGCCGAAGGAACACGGCGCTTTGCTAGGCGGCGACGGCACGCGGAGCTTTGCTAGGCGGCGAGGGCGAGAAGGCACGCGGCGCTTTCTCAGGCGGCGAGGCGCCGAAGGCACGCACTGCTTTGCCAGGCGCCGAAGGCACGCACTGCTTTGCTAGGCTGCGATGCGGCGAGGCGCCCAACGCAGGCACTTCTTTGCTAGGCGCCCAAGCAACACGGCGCTTTGCTTGACGGCGACGGCACGCGCAGCTTTGCTAGGCGCCCAAGGCAGACGACGCTTTGCTAGGCAGCGAGGCGGCGAACGCACAAAGCCATTTGCTCGGCGGTCATTCGCTGCCTCGCACAAGAGCTAACCACTGGGCATGTTGGCTGTCTCACAAACAAGCAGCCTGCTGCGTCTCTTCGCTGCCTCGCCAGCTAGCAAAGTGCTGCCTCGCTTCGCCTGCAGGCGAAAAAGCCATCCGCGATGCCACTGCGCCACCTGGTGCACAAGCAAAGTGCTGCATCTCTTCGCTGCCTCGCACAATGAGCAACCACTGTGCATGGTGGCTGTCTCACAAACAAGGAGACTGCTGAATCTCTTCGCTGCCTCGCCAACAAGCAGAGCGCTGCGTGTATTGGCTGACTGGCAGAAAGCAAAGCACGGCGCCTGTTCGCTGCCTGGCCAACAAGCAAAGCGCTCCATCTCTTCGCTGCCTCGCAAACGAAGGAAGCGCTGCGTGCCTTCGGCGCCTAGCAAAGCAGCGCGTGCCTTCGCCGCCTCGCCGCCTAAGAAAGCGCCGTGTGCCTTCGGCGCCTCCCCAATCGCTTCGTGCCTTCGCCGCCTAGCAAAGCGCCTAGCAAAGCGTCCTCAGCCTTCGCTGCCTAGCAAAGCTCCACGTCCGCTCGCCGCCTAGCAAAGCACTGTGTGCCCTCGCCGCCTCCTAGAGCGCTGCGTGCCTTCGGCGCCTGGCAAAGCACTGCGTGCCCTCGCCGCCTCCTAGAGCGCTGCGTGCCTTCGGCGCCTGGCAAAGCACTGCGTGCCCTCGCCGCCTCGCACAGCGCTGCGTGCCTTCGGCGCCTGGCAAAGCGCTGAGTGCCTTCGGCGCCTGGCAAAGCACTGCGTGCCCTCGCCGCCTGGCACAGCGCTGCGTCCTTGGGCGCCTGGCAAAGCGCTGCGTGCCTTCGCCGCCTCGCCGCCTAGCAAGGCGCCCTAGCCCGTCCATCACGATCAGATCGCTGCGTGCCTTCGCTGCCTCGGTGCTTAGCAAAGCGCCACGTGCCTTCGGCGCCTACAAAAGCGCCGTGTGCCTCCGGCGCTACTACGGCGTTTGCTAAGCGGCGAGGCGGCGAAGGTACGCAGCGGTGTGTGAGGCGGCGAAGGCAAGCAGCGCTTTGCTGGGCGGCGAGGCGGCGAAGGGCCGAAGCGATTGGGGAGGCGGTGAAGGGAGACGGCGCTTTGTTGGGCGGCGAGGGCGGAAGGGACGCAGCGCTTTCTTAGGCGGCGAGGCACCGAAGGCACGCGCTGCTTTGCTAGGCGCCGAAGGAACACGGCGCTTTGCTAGGCGGCGACGGCACGCGCAGCTTTGCTAGGCGGCGAGGGCGAGAAGGCACGCGGCGCTTTCTCAGGCGGCGAGGCGCCGAAGGCACGCACTGCTTTGCCAGGCGCCGAAGGCACGCACTGCTTTGCTAGGCTGCGATGCGGCGAGGCGCCCAACGCAGGCACTTCTTTGCTAGGCGCCCAAGGAACACGGCGCTTTGCTTGACGGCGACGGCACGCGCAGCTTTGCTAGGCGCCCAAGGCAGACGACGCTTTGCTAGGCAGCGAGGCGGCGAACGCACAAAGCCATTTGCTCGGCGGTCATTCGCTGCCTCGCACAAGAGCTAACCACTGTGCATGTTGGCTGTCTCACAAACAAGCAGCCTGCTGCGTCTCTTCGCTGCCTCGCCAGCTAGCAAAGTGCTGCCTCGCTTCGCCTGCAGGCGAAAAAGCCATCCGCGATGCCACTGCGCCACCTGGTGCACAAGCAAAGTGCTGCATCTCTTCGCTGCCTCGCACAATGAGCAACCACTGTGCATGGTGGCTGTCTCACAAACAAGGAGACTGCTGAATCTCTTCGCTGCCTCGCCAACAAGCAGACCGCTGCGTGTATTCGCTGAGTGGCAGAAAGCAAAGCACGGCGCCTGTTCGCTGCCTGGCCAACAAGCAAAGCGCTCCATCTCTTCGCTGCCTCGCAAACGAAGGAAGCGCTGCGTGCCTTCGGCGCCTAGCAAAGCAGCGCGTGCCTTCGCCGCCTCGCCGCCTAAGAAAGCGCCGTGTGCCTTCGGCGCCTCCCCAATCGCTTCGTGCCTTCGCCGCCTAGCAAAGCGCCTAGCAAAGCATCCTCAGCCTTCGCTGCCTAGCAAAGCTCCACGTCCGCTCGCCGCCTAGCAAAGCACTGTGTGCCCTCGCCGCCTCCTAGAGCGCTGCGTGCCTTCGGCGCCTGCCAAAGCACTGCGTGCCCTCGCCGCCTCCTAGAGCGCTGCGTGCCTTCGGCGCCTGGCAAAGCGCTGAGTGCCTTCGGCGCCTGGCAAAGCACTGCGTGCCCTCGCCGCCTGGCACAGCGCTGCGTCCTTGGGCGCCTGGCAAAGCGCTGCGTGCCTTCGCCGCCTCGCCGCCTAGCAAGGCGCCCTAGCCCGTCCATCACGATCAGATCGCTGCGTGCCTTCGCTGCCTCGGTGCTTAGCAAAGCGCCACGTGCCTTCGGCGCCTACAAAAGCGCCGTGTGCCTCCGGCGCTACTACGGCGTTTGCTAAGCGGCGAGGCGGCGAAGGTACGCAGCGGTGTGTGAGGCGGCGAAGGCAAGCAGCGCTTTGCTGGGCGGCGAGGCGGCGAAGGGCCGAAGCGATTGGGGAGGCGGTGAAGGGAGACGGCGCTTTGTTGGGCGGCGAGGGCGGAAGGGACGCAGCGCTTTCTTAGGCGGCGAGGCACCGAAGGCACGCGCTGCTTTGCTAGGCGCCGAAGGAACACGGCGCTTTGCTAGGCGGCGACGGCACGCGGAGCTTTGCTAGGCGGCGAGGGCGAGAAGGCACGCGGCGCTTTCTCAGGCGGCGAGGCGCCGAAGGCACGCACTGCTTTGCCAGGCGCCGAAGGCACGCACTGCTTTGCTAGGCTGCGATGCGGCGAGGCGCCCAACGCAGGCACTTCTTTGCTAGGCGCCCAAGGAACACGGCGCTTTGCTTGACGGCGACGGCACGCGCAGCTTTGCTAGGCGCCCAAGGCAGACGACGCTTTGCTAGGCAGCGAGGCGGCGAACGCACAAAGCCATTTGCTCGGCGGTCATTCGCTGCCTCGCACAAGAGCTAACCACTGGGCATGTTGGCTGTCTCACAAACAAGCAGCCTGCTGCGTCTCTTCGCTGCCTCGCCAACAAGCAGAGCGCTGCGTGTATTCGCTGAGTGGCAGAAAGCAAAGCACGGCGCCTGTTCGCTGCCTGGCCAACAAGCAAAGCGCTCCATCTCTTCGCTGCCTCGCAAACGAAGGAAGCGCTGCGTGCCTTCGGCGCCTAGCAAAGCAGCGCGTGCCTTCGCCGCCTCGCCGCCTAAGAAAGCGCCGTGTGCCTTCGGCGCCTCCCCAATCGCTTCGTGCCTTCGCCGCCTAGCGAAGCGCCTAGCAAAGCGTCCTCAGCCTTCGCTGCCTAGCAAAGCTCCACGTCCGCTCGCCGCCTAGCAAAGCACTGTGTGCCCTCGCCGCCTCCTAGAGCGCTGCGTGCCTTCGGCGCCTGGCAAAGCACTGCGTGCCCTCGCCGCCTCCTAGAGCGCTGCGTGCCTTCGGCGCCTGGCAAAGCGCTGAGTGCCTTCGGCGCCTGGCAAAGCACTGCGTGCCCTCGCCGCCTGGCAAAGCACTGCGTCCTTGGGCGCCTGGCAAAGCGCTGCGTGCCTTCGCCGCCTCGCCGCCTAGCAAGGCGCCCTAGCCCGTCCATCACGATCAGATCGCTGCGTGCCTTCGCTGCCTCGGTGCTTAGCAAAGCGCCACGTGCCTTCGGCGCCTACAAAAGCGCCGTGTGCCTCCGGCGCTACTACGGCGTTTGCTAAGCGGCGAGGCGGCGAAGGTACGCAGCGGTGTGTGAGGCGGCGAAGGCAAGCAGCGCTTTGCTGGGCGGCGAGGCGGCGAAGGGCCGAAGCGATTGGGGAGGCGGTGAAGGGAGACGGCGCTTTGTTGGGCGGCGAGGGCGGAAGGGACGCAGCGCTTTCTTAGGCGGCGAGGCACCGAAGGCACGCGCTGCTTTGCTAGGCGCCGAAGGAACACGGCGCTTTGCTAGGCGGCGACGGCACGCGGAGCTTTGCTAGGCGGCGAGGGCGAGAAGGCACGCGGCGCTTTCTCAGGCGGCGAGGCGCCGAAGGCACGCACTGCTTTGCCAGGCGCCGAAGGCACGCACTGCTTTGCTAGGCTGCGATGCGGCGAGGCGCCCAACGCAGGCACTTCTTTGCTAGGCGCCCAAGGAACACGGCGCTTTGCTTGACGGCGACGGCACGCGCAGCTTTGCTAGGCGCCCAAGGCAGACGACGCTTTGCTAGGCAGCGAGGCGGCGAACGCACAAAGCCATTTGCTCGGCGGTCATTCGCTGCCTCGCACAAGAGCTAACCACTGGGCATGTTGGCTGTCTCACAAACAAGCAGCCTGCTGCGTCTCTTCGCTGCCTCGCCAGCTAGCAAAGTGCTGCCTCGCTTCGCCTGCAGGCGAAAAAGCCATCCGCGATGCCACTGCGCCACCTGGTGCACAAGCAAAGTGCTGCATCTCTTCGCTGCCTCGCACAATGAGCAACCACTGTGCATGGTGGCTGTCTCACAAACAAGGAGACTGCTGAATCTCTTCGCTGCCTCGCCAACAAGCAGAGCGCTGCGTGTATTCGCTGAGTGGCAGAAAGCAAAGCACGGCGCCTGTTCGCTGCCTGGCCAACAAGCAAAGCGCTCCATCTCTTCGCTGCCTCGCAAACGAAGGAAGCGCTGCGTGCCTTCGGCGCCTAGCAAAGCAGCGCGTGCCTTCGCCGCCTCGCCGCCTAAGAAAGCGCCGTGTGCCTTCGGCGCCTCCCCAATCGCTTCGTGCCTTCGCCGCCTAGCAAAGCGCCTAGCAAAGCGTCCTCAGCCTTCGCTGCCTAGCAAAGCTCCACGTCCGCTCGCCGCCTAGCAAAGCACTGTGTGCCCTCGCCGCCTCCTAGAGCGCTGCGTGCCTTCGGCGCCTGCCAAAGCACTGCGTGCCCTCGCCGCCTCCTAGAGCGCTGCGTGCCTTCGGCGCCTGGCAAAGCGCTGAGTGCCTTCGGCGCCTGGCAAAGCACTGCGTGCCCTCGCCGCCTCGCACAGCGCTGCGTCCTTGGGCGCCTGGCAAAGCGCTGCGTGCCTTCGCCGCCTCGCCGCCTAGCAAGGCGCCCTAGCCCGTCCATCACGATCAGATCGCTGCGTGCCTTCGCTGCCTCGGTGCTTAGCAAAGCGCCACGTGCCTTCGGCGCCTACAAAAGCGCCGTGTGCCTCCGGCGCTACTACGGCGTTTGCTAAGCGGCGAGGCGGCGAAGGTACGCAGCGGTGTGTGAGGCGGCGAAGGCAAGCAGCGCTTTGCTGGGCGGCGAGGCGGCGAAGGGCCGAAGCGATTGGGGAGGCGGTGAAGGGAGACGGCGCTTTGTTGGGCGGCGAGGGCGGAAGGGACGCAGCGCTTTCTTAGGCGGCGAGGCACCGAAGGCACGCGCTGCTTTGCTAGGCGCCGAAGGAACACGGCGCTTTGCTAGGCGGCGACGGCACGCGGAGCTTTGCTAGGCGGCGAGGGCGAGAAGGCACGCGGCGCTTTCTCAGGCGGCGAGGCGCCGAAGGCACGCACTGCTTTGCCAGGCGCCGAAGGCACGCACTGCTTTGCTAGGCTGCGATGCGGCGAGGCGCCCAACGCAGGCACTTCTTTGCTAGGCGCCCAAGGAACACGGCGCTTTGCTTGACGGCGACGGCACGCGCAGCTTTGCTAGGCGCCCAAGGCAGACGACGCTTTGCTAGGCAGCGAGGCGGCGAACGCACAAAGCCATTTGCTCGGCGGTCATTCGCTGCCTCGCACAAGAGCTAACCACTGGGCATGTTGGCTGTCTCACAAACAAGCAGCCTGCTGCGTCTCTTCGCTGCCTCGCCAGCTAGCAAAGTGCTGCCTCGCTTCGCCTGCAGGCGAAAAAGCCATCCGCGATGCCACTGCGCCACCTGGTGCACAAGCAAAGTGCTGCATCTCTTCGCTGCCTCGCACAATGAGCAACCACTGTGCATGGTGGCTGTCTCACAAACAAGGAGACTGCTGAATCTCTTCGCTGCCTCGCCAACAAGCAGACCGCTGCGTGTATTCGCTGACTGGCAGAAAGCAAAGCACGGCGCCTGTTCGCTGCCTGGCCAACAAGCAAAGCGCTCCATCTCTTCGCTGCCTCGCAAACGAAGGAAGCGCTGCGTGCCTTCGGCGCCTAGCAAAGCAGCGCGTGCCTTCGCCGCCTCGCCGCCTAAGAAAGCGCCGTGTGCCTTCGGCGCCTCCCCAATCGCTTCGTGCCTTCGCCGCCTAGCAAAGCGCCTAGCAAAGCGTCCTCAGCCTTCGCTGCCTAGCAAAGCTCCACGTCCGCTCGCCGCCTAGCAAAGCACTGTGTGCCCTCGCCGCCTCCTAGAGCGCTGCGTGCCTTCGGCGCCTGGCAAAGCACTGCGTGCCCTCGCCGCCTCCTAAGCGCTGCGTGCCTTCGGCGCCTGGCAAAGCACTGCGTGCCCTCGCCGCCTCCTAGAGCGCTGCGTGCCTTCGGCGCCTGGCAAAGCACTGCGTGCCCTCGCCGCCTCGCACAGCGCTGCGTCCTTGGGCGCCTGGCAAAGCGCTGCGTGCCTTCGCCGCCTCGCCGCCTAGCAAGGCGCCCTAGCCCGTCCATCACGATCAGATCGCTGCGTGCCTTCGCTGCCTCGGTGCTTAGCAAAGCGCCACGTGCCTTCGGCGCCTACAAAAGCGCCGTGTGCCTCCGGCGCTACTACGGCGTTTGCTAAGCGGCGAGGCGGCGAAGGTACGCAGCGGTGTGTGAGGCGGCGAAGGCAAGCAGCGCTTTGCTGGGCGGCGAGGCGGCGAAGGGCCGAAGCGATTGGGGAGGCGGTGAAGGGAGACGGCGCTTTGTTGGGCGGCGAGGGCGGAAGGGACGCAGCGCTTTCTTAGGCGGCGAGGCACCGAAGGCACGCGCTGCTTTGCTAGGCGCCGAAGGAACACGGCGCTTTGCTAGGCGGCGACGGCACGCGGAGCTTTGCTAGGCGGCGAGGGCGAGAAGGCACGCGGCGCTTTCTCAGGCGGCGAGGCGCCGAAGGCACGCACTGCTTTGCCAGGCGCCGAAGGCACGCACTGCTTTGCTAGGCTGCGATGCGGCGAGGCGCCCAACGCAGGCACTTCTTTGCTAGGCGCCCAAGGAACACGGCGCTTTGCTTGACGGCGACGGCACGCGCAGCTTTGCTAGGCGCCCAAGGCAGACGACGCTTTGCTAGGCAGCGAGGCGGCGAACGCACAAAGCCATTTGCTCGGCGGTCATTCGCTGCCTCGCACAAGAGCTAACCACTGGGCATGTTGGCTGTCTCACAAACAAGCAGCCTGCTGCGTCTCTTCGCTGCCTCGCCAGCTAGCAAAGTGCTGCCTCGCTTCGCCTGCAGGCGAAAAAGCCATCCGCGATGCCACTGCGCCACCTGGTGCACAAGCAAAGTGCTGCATCTCTTCGCTGCCTCGCACAATGAGCAACCACTGTGCATGGTGGCTGTCTCACAAACAAGGAGACTGCTGAATCTCTTCGCTGCCTCGCCAACAAGCAGACCGCTGCGTGTATTCGCTGAGTGGCAGAAAGCAAAGCACGGCGCCTGTTCGCTGCCTGGCCAACAAGCAAAGCGCTCCATCTCTTCGCTGCCTCGCAAACGAAGGAAGCGCTGCGTGCCTTCGGCGCCTAGCAAAGCAGCGCGTGCCTTCGCCGCCTCGCCGCCTAAGAAAGCGCCGTGTGCCTTCGGCGCCTCCCCAATCGCTTCGTGCCTTCGCCGCCTAGCAAAGCGCCTAGCAAAGCGTCCTCAGCCTTCGCTGCCTAGCAAAGCTCCACGTCCGCTCGCCGCCTAGCAAAGCACTGTGTGCCCTCGCCGCCTCCTAGAGCGCTGCGTGCCTTCGGCGCCTGGCAAAGCACTGCGTGCCCTCGCCGCCTCCTAGAGCGCTGCGTGCCTTCGGCGCCTGGCAAAGCGCTGAGTGCCTTCGGCGCCTGGCAAAGCACTGCGTGCCCTCGCCGCCTGGCACAGCGCTGCGTCCTTGGGCGCCTGGCAAAGCGCTGCGTGCCTTCGCCGCCTCGCCGCCTAGCAAGGCGCCCTAGCCCGTCCATCACGATCAGATCGCTGCGTGCCTTCGCTGCCTCGGTGCTTAGCAAAGCGCCACGTGCCTTCGGCGCCTACAAAAGCGCCGTGTGCCTCCGGCGCTACTACGGCGTTTGCTAAGCGGCGAGGCGGCGAAGGTACGCAGCGGTGTGTGAGGCGGCGAAGGCAAGCAGCGCTTTGCTGGGCGGCGAGGCGGCGAAGGGCCGAAGCGATTGGGGAGGCGGTGAAGGGACACGGCGCTTTGTTGGGCGGCGAGGGCGGAAGGGACGCAGCGCTTTCTTAGGCGGCGAGGCACCGAAGGCACGCGCTGCTTTGCTAGGCGCCGAAGGAACACGGCGCTTTGCTAGGCGGCGACGGCACGCGGAGCTTTGCTAGGCGGCGAGGGCGAGAAGGCACGCGGCGCTTTCTCAGGCGGCGAGGCGCCGAAGGCACGCACTGCTTTGCCAGGCGCCGAAGGCACGCACTGCTTTGCTAGGCTGCGATGCGGCGAGGCGCCCAACGCAGGCACTTCTTTGCTAGGCGCCCAAGGAACACGGCGCTTTGCTTGACGGCGACGGCACGCGCAGCTTTGCTAGGCGCCCAAGGCAGACGACGCTTTGCTAGGCAGCGAGGCGGCGAACGCACAAAGCCATTTGCTCGGCGGTCATTCGCTGCCTCGCACAAGAGCTAACCACTGGGCATGTTGGCTGTCTCACAAACAAGCAGCCTGCTGCGTCTCTTCGCTGCCTCGCCAACAAGCAGAGCGCTGCGTGTATTCGCTGAGTGGCAGAAAGCAAAGCACGGCGCCTGTTCGCTGCCTGGCCAACAAGCAAAGCGCTCCATCTCTTCGCTGCCTCGCAAACGAAGGAAGCGCTGCGTGCCTTCGGCGCCTAGCAAAGCAGCGCGTGCCTTCGCCGCCTCGCCGCCTAAGAAAGCGCCGTGTGCCTTCGGCGCCTCCCCAATCGCTTCGTGCCTTCGCCGCCTAGCGAAGCGCCTAGCAAAGCGTCCTCAGCCTTCGCTGCCTAGCAAAGCTCCACGTCCGCTCGCCGCCTAGCAAAGCACTGTGTGCCCTCGCCGCCTCCTAGAGCGCTGCGTGCCTTCGGCGCCTGGCAAAGCACTGCGTGCCCTCGCCGCCTCCTAGAGCGCTGCGTGCCTTCGGCGCCTGGCAAAGCGCTGAGTGCCTTCGGCGCCTGGCAAAGCACTGCGTGCCCTCGCCGCCTGGCAAAGCACTGCGTCCTTGGGCGCCTGGCAAAGCGCTGCGTGCCTTCGCCGCCTCGCCGCCTAGCAAGGCGCCCTAGCCCGTCCATCACGATCAGATCGCTGCGTGCCTTCGCTGCCTCGGTGCTTAGCAAAGCGCCACGTGCCTTCGGCGCCTACAAAAGCGCCGTGTGCCTCCGGCGCTACTACGGCGTTTGCTAAGCGGCGAGGCGGCGAAGGTACGCAGCGGTGTGTGAGGCGGCGAAGGCAAGCAGCGCTTTGCTGGGCGGCGAGGCGGCGAAGGGCCGAAGCGATTGGGGAGGCGGTGAAGGGAGACGGCGCTTTGTTGGGCGGCGAGGGCGGAAGGGACGCAGCGCTTTCTTAGGCGGCGAGGCACCGAAGGCACGCGCTGCTTTGCTAGGCGCCGAAGGAACACGGCGCTTTGCTAGGCGGCGACGGCACGCGGAGCTTTGCTAGGCGGCGAGGGCGAGAAGGCACGCGGCGCTTTCTCAGGCGGCGAGGCGCCGAAGGCACGCACTGCTTTGCCAGGCGCCGAAGGCACGCACTGCTTTGCTAGGCTGCGATGCGGCGAGGCGCCCAACGCAGGCACTTCTTTGCTAGGCGCCCAAGGAACACGGCGCTTTGCTTGACGGCGACGGCACGCGCAGCTTTGCTAGGCGCCCAAGGCAGACGACGCTTTGCTAGGCAGCGAGGCGGCGAACGCACAAAGCCATTTGCTCGGCGGTCATTCGCTGCCTCGCACAAGAGCTAACCACTGGGCATGTTGGCTGTCTCACAAACAAGCAGCCTGCTGCGTCTCTTCGCTGCCTCGCCAGCTAGCAAAGTGCTGCCTCGCTTCGCCTGCAGGCGAAAAAGCCATCCGCGATGCCACTGCGCCACCTGGTGCACAAGCAAAGTGCTGCATCTCTTCGCTGCCTCGCACAATGAGCAACCACTGTGCATGGTGGCTGTCTCACAAACAAGGAGACTGCTGAATCTCTTCGCTGCCTCGCCAACAAGCAGACCGCTGCGTGTATTCGCTGAGTGGCAGAAAGCAAAGCACGGCGCCTGTTCGCTGCCTGGCCAACAAGCAAAGCGCTCCATCTCTTCGCTGCCTCGCAAACGAAGGAAGCGCTGCGTGCCTTCGGCGCCTAGCAAAGCAGCGCGTGCCTTCGCCGCCTCGCCGCCTAAGAAAGCGCCGTGTGCCTTCGGCGCCTCCCCAATCGCTTCGTGCCTTCGCCGCCTAGCAAAGCGCCTAGCAAAGCGTCCTCAGCCTTCGCTGCCTAGCAAAGCTCCACGTCCGCTCGCCGCCTAGCAAAGCACTGCGTGCCCTCGCCGCCTCCTAGAGCGCTGCGTGCCTTCGGCGCCTGGCAAAGCACTGCGTGCCCTCGCCGCCTCCTAGAGCGCTGCGTGCCTTCGGCGCCTGGCAAAGCGCTGAGTGCCTTCGGCGCCTGGCAAAGCACTGCGTGCCCTCGCCGCCTGGCACAGCGCTGCGTCCTTGGGCGCCTGGCAAAGCGCTGCGTGCCTTCGCCGCCTCGCCGCCTAGCAAGGCGCCCTAGCCCGTCCATCACGATCAGATCGCTGCGTGCCTTCGCTGCCTCGGTGCTTAGCAAAGCGCCACGTGCCTTCGGCGCCTACAAAAGCGCCGTGTGCCTCCGGCGCTACTACGGCGTTTGCTAAGCGGCGAGGCGGCGAAGGTACGCAGCGGTGTGTGAGGCGGCGAAGGCAAGCAGCGCTTTGCTGGGCGGCGAGGCGGCGAAGGGCCGAAGCGATTGGGGAGGCGGTGAAGGGAGACGGCGCTTTGTTGGGCGGCGAGGGCGGAAGGGACGCAGCGCTTTCTTAGGCGGCGAGGCACCGAAGGCACGCGCTGCTTTGCTAGGCGCCGAAGGAACACGGCGCTTTGCTAGGCGGCGACGGCACGCGGAGCTTTGCTAGGCGGCGAGGGCGAGAAGGCACGCGGCGCTTTCTCAGGCGGCGAGGCGCCGAAGGCACGCACTGCTTTGCTAGGCTGCGATGCGGCGAGGCGCCCAACGCAGGCACTTCTTTGCTAGGCGCCCAAGGAACACGGCGCTTTGCTTGACGGCGACGGCACGCGCAGCTTTGCTAGGCGCCCAAGGCAGACGACGCTTTGCTAGGCAGCGAGGCGGCGAACGCACAAAGCCATTTGCTCGGCGGTCATTCGCTGCCTCGCACAAGAGCTAACCACTGGGCATGTTGGCTGTCTCACAAACAAGCAGCCTGCTGCGTCTCTTCGCTGCCTCGCCAACAAGCAGAGCGCTGCGTGTATTCGCTGAGTGGCAGAAAGCAAAGCACGGCGCCTGTTCGCTGCCTGGCCAACAAGCAAAGCGCTCCATCTCTTCGCTGCCTCGCAAACGAAGGAAGCGCTGCGTGCCTTCGGCGCCTAGCAAAGCAGCGCGTGCCTTCGCCGCCTCGCCGCCTAAGAAAGCGCCGTGTGCCTTCGGCGCCTCCCCAATCGCTTCGTGCCTTCGCCGCCTAGCAAAGCGCCTAGCAAAGCGTCCTCAGCCTTCGCTGCCTAGCAAAGCTCCACGTCCGCTCGCCGCCTAGCAAAGCACTGTGTGCCCTCGCCGCCTCCTAGAGCGCTGCGTGCCTTCGGCGCCTGGCAAAGCACTGCGTGCCCTCGCCGCCTCCTAGAGCGCTGCGTGCCTTCGGCGCCTGGCAAAGCGCTGAGTGCCTTCGGCGCCTGGCAAAGCACTGCGTGCCCTCGCCGCCTGGCAAAGCACTGCGTCCTTGGGCGCCTGGCAAAGCGCTGCGTGCCTTCGCCGCCTCGCCGCCTAGCAAGGCGCCCTAGCCCGTCCATCACGATCAGATCGCTGCGTGCCTTCGCTGCCTCGGTGCTTAGCAAAGCGCCACGTGCCTTCGGCGCCTACAAAAGCGCCGTGTGCCTCCGGCGCTACTACGGCGTTTGCTAAGCGGCGAGGCGGCGAAGGTACGCAGCGGTGTGTGAGGCGGCGAAGGCAAGCAGCGCTTTGCTGGGCGGCGAGGCGGCGAAGGGCCGAAGCGATTGGGGAGGCGGTGAAGGGAGACGGCGCTTTGTTGGGCGGCGAGGGCGGAAGGGACGCAGCGCTTTCTTAGGCGGCGAGGCACCGAAGGCACGCGCTGCTTTGCTAGGCGCCGAAGGAACACGGCGCTTTGCTAGGCGGCGACGGCACGCGGAGCTTTGCTAGGCGGCGAGGGCGAGAAGGCACGCGGCGCTTTCTCAGGCGGCGAGGCGCCGAAGGCACGCACTGCTTTGCCAGGCGCCGAAGGCACGCACTGCTTTGCTAGGCTGCGATGCGGCGAGGCGCCCAACGCAGGCACTTCTTTGCTAGGCGCCCAAGGAACACGGCGCTTTGCTTGACGGCGACGGCACGCGCAGCTTTGCTAGGCGCCCAAGGCAGACGACGCTTTGCTAGGCAGCGAGGCGGCGAACGCACAAAGCCATTTGCTCGGCGGTCATTCGCTGCCTCGCACAAGAGCTAACCACTGGGCATGTTGGCTGTCTCACAAACAAGCAGCCTGCTGCGTCTCTTCGCTGCCTCGCCAGCTAGCAAAGTGCTGCCTCGCTTCGCCTGCAGGCGAAAAAGCCATCCGCGATGCCACTGCGCCACCTGGTGCACAAGCAAAGTGCTGCATCTCTTCGCTGCCTCGCACAATGAGCAACCACTGTGCATGGTGGCTGTCTCACAAACAAGGAGACTGCTGAATCTCTTCGCTGCCTCGCCAACAAGCAGACCGCTGCGTGTATTCGCTGAGTGGCAGAAAGCAAAGCACGGCGCCTGTTCGCTGCCTGGCCAACAAGCAAAGCGCTCCATCTCTTCGCTGCCTCGCAAACGAAGGAAGCGCTGCGTGCCTTCGGCGCCTAGCAAAGCAGCGCGTGCCTTCGCCGCCTCGCCGCCTAAGAAAGCGCCGTGTGCCTTCGGCGCCTCCCCAATCGCTTCGTGCCTTCGCCGCCTAGCAAAGCGCCTAGCAAAGCGTCCTCAGCCTTCGCTGCCTAGCAAAGCTCCACGTCCGCTCGCCGCCTAGCAAAGCACTGTGTGCCCTCGCCGCCTCCTAGAGCGCTGCGTGCCTTCGGCGCCTGCCAAAGCACTGCGTGCCCTCGCCGCCTCCTAGAGCGCTGCGTGCCTTCGGCGCCTGGCAAAGCGCTGAGTGCCTTCGGCGCCTGGCAAAGCACTGCGTGCCCTCGCCGCCTCGCACAGCGCTGCGTCCTTGGGCGCCTGGCAAAGCGCTGCGTGCCTTCGCCGCCTAGCAAGGCGCCCTAGCCCGTCCATCACGATCAGATCGCTGCGTGCCTTCGCTGCCTCGGTGCTTAGCAAAGCGCCACGTGCCTTCGGCGCCTACAAAAGCGCCGTGTGCCTCCGGCGCTACTACGGCGTTTGCTAAGCGGCGAGGCGGCGAAGGTACGCAGCGGTGTGTGAGGCGGCGAAGGCAAGCAGCGCTTTGCTGGGCGGCGAGGCGGCGAAGGGCCGAAGCGATTGGGGAGGCGGTGAAGGGAGACGGCGCTTTGTTGGGCGGCGAGGGCGGAAGGGACGCAGCGCTTTCTTAGGCGGCGAGGCACCGAAGGCACGCGCTGCTTTGCTAGGCGCCGAAGGAACACGGCGCTTTGCTAGGCGGCGACGGCACGCGGAGCTTTGCTAGGCGGCGAGGGCGAGAAGGCACGCGGCGCTTTCTCAGGCGGCGAGGCGCCGAAGGCACGCACTGCTTTGCCAGGCGCCGAAGGCACGCACTGCTTTGCTAGGCTGCGATGCGGCGAGGCGCCCAACGCAGGCACTTCTTTGCTAGGCGCCCAAGGAACACGGCGCTTTGCTTGACGGCGACGGCACGCGCAGCTTTGCTAGGCGCCCAAGGCAGACGACGCTTTGCTAGGCAGCGAGGCGGCGAACGCACAAAGCCATTTGCTCGGCGGTCATTCGCTGCCTCGCACAAGAGCTAACCACTGGGCATGTTGGCTGTCTCACAAACAAGCAGCCTGCTGCGTCTCTTCGCTGCCTCGCCAGCTAGCAAAGTGCTGCCTCGCTTCGCCTGCAGGCGAAAAAGCCATCCGCGATGCCACTGCGCCACCTGGTGCACAAGCAAAGTGCTGCATCTCTTCGCTGCCTCGCACAATGAGCAACCACTGTGCATGGTGGCTGTCTCACAAACAAGGAGACTGCTGAATCTCTTCGCTGCCTCGCCAACAAGCAGACCGCTGCGTGTATTGGCTGACTGGCAGAAAGCAAAGCACGGCGCCTGTTCGCTGCCTGGCCAACAAGCAAAGCGCTCCATCTCTTCGCTGCCTCGCAAACGAAGGAAGCGCTGCGTGCCTTCGGCGCCTAGCAAAGCAGCGCGTGCCTTCGCCGCCTCGCCGCCTAAGAAAGCGCCGTGTGCCTTCGGCGCCTCCCCAATCGCTTCGTGCCTTCGCCGCCTAGCAAAGCGCCTAGCAAAGCGTCCTCAGCCTTCGCTGCCTAGCAAAGCTCCACGTCCGCTCGCCGCCTAGCAAAGCACTGTGTGCCCTCGCCGCCTCCTAGAGCGCTGCGTGCCTTCGGCGCCTGCCAAAGCACTGCGTGCCCTCGCCGCCTCCTAGAGCGCTGCGTGCCTTCGGCGCCTGGCAAAGCGCTGAGTGCCTTCGGCGCCTGGCAAAGCACTGCGTGCCCTCGCCGCCTGGCACAGCGCTGCGTCCTTGGGCGCCTGGCAAAGCGCTGCGTGCCTTCGCCGCCTCGCCGCCTAGCAAGGCGCCCTAGCCCGTCCATCACGATCAGATCGCTGCGTGCCTTCGCTGCCTCGGTGCTTAGCAAAGCGCCACGTGCCTTCGGCGCCTACAAAAGCGCCGTGTGCCTCCGGCGCTACTACGGCGTTTGCTAAGCGGCGAGGCGGCGAAGGTACGCAGCGGTGTGTGAGGCGGCGAAGGCAAGCAGCGCTTTGCTGGGCGGCGAGGCGGCGAAGGGCCGAAGCGATTGGGGAGGCGGTGAAGGGAGACGGCGCTTTGTTGGGCGGCGAGGGCGGAAGGGACGCAGCGCTTTCTTAGGCGGCGAGGCACCGAAGGCACGCGCTGCTTTGCTAGGCGCCGAAGGAACACGGCGCTTTGCTAGGCGGCGACGGCACGCGGAGCTTTGCTAGGCGGCGAGGGCGAGAAGGCACGCGGCGCTTTCTCAGGCGGCGAGGCGCCGAAGGCACGCACTGCTTTGCCAGGCGCCGAAGGCACGCACTGCTTTGCTAGGCTGCGATGCGGCGAGGCGCCCAACGCAGGCACTTCTTTGCTAGGCGCCCAAGGAACACGGCGCTTTGCTTGACGGCGACGGCACGCGCAGCTTTGCTAGGCGCCCAAGGCAGACGACGCTTTGCTAGGCAGCGAGGCGGCGAACGCACAAAGCCATTTGCTCGGCGGTCATTCGCTGCCTCGCACAAGAGCTAACCACTGGGCATGTTGGCTGTCTCACAAACAAGCAGCCTGCTGCGTCTCTTCGCTGCCTCGCCAGCTAGCAAAGTGCTGCCTCGCTTCGCCTGCAGGCGAAAAAGCCATCCGCGATGCCACTGCGCCACCTGGTGCACAAGCAAAGTGCTGCATCTCTTCGCTGCCTCGCACAATGAGCAACCACTGTGCATGGTGGCTGTCTCACAAACAAGGAGACTGCTGAATCTCTTCGCTGCCTCGCCAACAAGCAGACCGCTGCGTGTATTCGCTGAGTGGCAGAAAGCAAAGCACGGCGCCTGTTCGCTGCCTGGCCAACAAGCAAAGCGCTCCATCTCTTCGCTGCCTCGCAAACGAAGGAAGCGCTGCGTGCCTTCGGCGCCTAGCAAAGCAGCGCGTGCCTTCGCCGCCTCGCCGCCTAAGAAAGCGCCGTGTGCCTTCGGCGCCTCCCCAATCGCTTCGTGCCTTCGCCGCCTAGCAAAGCGCCTAGCAAAGCGTCCTCAGCCTTCGCTGCCTAGCAAAGCTCCACGTCCGCTCGCCGCCTAGCAAAGCACTGCGTGCCCTCGCCGCCTCCTAGAGCGCTGCGTGCCTTCGGCGCCTGGCAAAGCACTGCGTGCCCTCGCCGCCTCCTAGAGCGCTGCGTGCCTTCGGCGCCTGGCAAAGCGCTGAGTGCCTTCGGCGCCTGGCAAAGCACTGCGTGCCCTCGCCGCCTGGCACAGCGCTGCGTCCTTGGGCGCCTGGCAAAGCGCTGCGTGCCTTCGCCGCCTCGCCGCCTAGCAAGGCGCCCTAGCCCGTCCATCACGATCAGATCGCTGCGTGCCTTCGCTGCCTCGGTGCTTAGCAAAGCGCCACGTGCCTTCGGCGCCTACAAAAGCGCCGTGTGCCTCCGGCGCTACTACGGCGTTTGCTAAGCGGCGAGGCGGCGAAGGTACGCAGCGGTGTGTGAGGCGGCGAAGGCAAGCAGCGCTTTGCTGGGCGGCGAGGCGGCGAAGGGCCGAAGCGATTGGGGAGGCGGTGAAGGGAGACGGCGCTTTGTTGGGCGGCGAGGGCGGAAGGGACGCAGCGCTTTCTTAGGCGGCGAGGCACCGAAGGCACGCGCTGCTTTGCTAGGCGCCGAAGGAACACGGCGCTTTGCTAGGCGGCGACGGCACGCGGAGCTTTGCTAGGCGGCGAGGGCGAGAAGGCACGCGGCGCTTTCTCAGGCGGCGAGGCGCCGAAGGCACGCACTGCTTTGCTAGGCTGCGATGCGGCGAGGCGCCCAACGCAGGCACTTCTTTGCTAGGCGCCCAAGGAACACGGCGCTTTGCTTGACGGCGACGGCACGCGCAGCTTTGCTAGGCGCCCAAGGCAGACGACGCTTTGCTAGGCAGCGAGGCGGCGAACGCACAAAGCCATTTGCTCGGCGGTCATTCGCTGCCTCGCACAAGAGCTAACCACTGGGCATGTTGGCTGTCTCACAAACAAGCAGCCTGCTGCGTCTCTTCGCTGCCTCGCCAACAAGCAGAGCGCTGCGTGTATTCGCTGAGTGGCAGAAAGCAAAGCACGGCGCCTGTTCGCTGCCTGGCCAACAAGCAAAGCGCTCCATCTCTTCGCTGCCTCGCAAACGAAGGAAGCGCTGCGTGCCTTCGGCGCCTAGCAAAGCAGCGCGTGCCTTCGCCGCCTCGCCGCCTAAGAAAGCGCCGTGTGCCTTCGGCGCCTCCCCAATCGCTTCGTGCCTTCGCCGCCTAGCGAAGCGCCTAGCAAAGCGTCCTCAGCCTTCGCTGCCTAGCAAAGCTCCACGTCCGCTCGCCGCCTAGCAAAGCACTGTGTGCCCTCGCCGCCTCCTAGAGCGCTGCGTGCCTTCGGCGCCTGGCAAAGCACTGCGTGCCCTCGCCGCCTCCTAGAGCGCTGCGTGCCTTCGGCGCCTGGCAAAGCGCTGAGTGCCTTCGGCGCCTGGCAAAGCACTGCGTGCCCTCGCCGCCTGGCAAAGCACTGCGTCCTTGGGCGCCTGGCAAAGCGCTGCGTGCCTTCGCCGCCTCGCCGCCTAGCAAGGCGCCCTAGCCCGTCCATCACGATCAGATCGCTGCGTGCCTTCGCTGCCTCGGTGCTTAGCAAAGCGCCACGTGCCTTCGGCGCCTACAAAAGCGCCGTGTGCCTCCGGCGCTACTACGGCGTTTGCTAAGCGGCGAGGCGGCGAAGGTACGCAGCGGTGTGTGAGGCGGCGAAGGCAAGCAGCGCTTTGCTGGGCGGCGAGGCGGCGAAGGGCCGAAGCGATTGGGGAGGCGGTGAAGGGAGACGGCGCTTTGTTGGGCGGCGAGGGCGGAAGGGACGCAGCGCTTTCTTAGGCGGCGAGGCACCGAAGGCACGCGCTGCTTTGCTAGGCGCCGAAGGAACACGGCGCTTTGCTAGGCGGCGACGGCACGCGGAGCTTTGCTAGGCGGCGAGGGCGAGAAGGCACGCGGCGCTTTCTCAGGCGGCGAGGCGCCGAAGGCACGCACTGCTTTGCCAGGCGCCGAAGGCACGCACTGCTTTGCTAGGCTGCGATGCGGCGAGGCGCCCAACGCAGGCACTTCTTTGCTAGGCGCCCAAGGAACACGGCGCTTTGCTTGACGGCGACGGCACGCGCAGCTTTGCTAGGCGCCCAAGGCAGACGACGCTTTGCTAGGCAGCGAGGCGGCGAACGCACAAAGCCATTTGCTCGGCGGTCATTCGCTGCCTCGCACAAGAGCTAACCACTGGGCATGTTGGCTGTCTCACAAACAAGCAGCCTGCTGCGTCTCTTCGCTGCCTCGCCAGCTAGCAAAGTGCTGCCTCGCTTCGCCTGCAGGCGAAAAAGCCATCCGCGATGCCACTGCGCCACCTGGTGCACAAGCAAAGTGCTGCATCTCTTCGCTGCCTCGCACAATGAGCAACCACTGTGCATGGTGGCTGTCTCACAAACAAGGAGACTGCTGAATCTCTTCGCTGCCTCGCCAACAAGCAGACCGCTGCGTGTATTCGCTGAGTGGCAGAAAGCAAAGCACGGCGCCTGTTCGCTGCCTGGCCAACAAGCAAAGCGCTCCATCTCTTCGCTGCCTCGCAAACGAAGGAAGCGCTGCGTGCCTTCGGCGCCTAGCAAAGCAGCGCGTGCCTTCGCCGCCTCGCCGCCTAAGAAAGCGCCGTGTGCCTTCGGCGCCTCCCCAATCGCTTCGTGCCTTCGCCGCCTAGCAAAGCGCCTAGCAAAGCGTCCTCAGCCTTCGCTGCCTAGCAAAGCTCCACGTCCGCTCGCCGCCTAGCAAAGCACTGTGTGCCCTCGCCGCCTCCTAGAGCGCTGCGTGCCTTCGGCGCCTGCCAAAGCACTGCGTGCCCTCGCCGCCTCCTAGAGCGCTGCGTGCCTTCGGCGCCTGGCAAAGCGCTGAGTGCCTTCGGCGCCTGGCAAAGCACTGCGTGCCCTCGCCGCCTCGCACAGCGCTGCGTCCTTGGGCGCCTGGCAAAGCGCTGCGTGCCTTCGCCGCCTAGCAAGGCGCCCTAGCCCGTCCATCACGATCAGATCGCTGCGTGCCTTCGCTGCCTCGGTGCTTAGCAAAGCGCCACGTGCCTTCGGCGCCTACAAAAGCGCCGTGTGCCTCCGGCGCTACTACGGCGTTTGCTAAGCGGCGAGGCGGCGAAGGTACGCAGCGGTGTGTGAGGCGGCGAAGGCAAGCAGCGCTTTGCTGGGCGGCGAGGCGGCGAAGGGCCGAAGCGATTGGGGAGGCGGTGAAGGGAGACGGCGCTTTGTTGGGCGGCGAGGGCGGAAGGGACGCAGCGCTTTCTTAGGCGGCGAGGCACCGAAGGCACGCGCTGCTTTGCTAGGCGCCGAAGGAACACGGCGCTTTGCTAGGCGGCGACGGCACGCGGAGCTTTGCTAGGCGGCGAGGGCGAGAAGGCACGCGGCGCTTTCTCAGGCGGCGAGGCGCCGAAGGCACGCACTGCTTTGCCAGGCGCCGAAGGCACGCACTGCTTTGCTAGGCTGCGATGCGGCGAGGCGCCCAACGCAGGCACTTCTTTGCTAGGCGCCCAAGGAACACGGCGCTTTGCTTGACGGCGACGGCACGCGCAGCTTTGCTAGGCGCCCAAGGCAGACGACGCTTTGCTAGGCAGCGAGGCGGCGAACGCACAAAGCCATTTGCTCGGCGGTCATTCGCTGCCTCGCACAAGAGCTAACCACTGGGCATGTTGGCTGTCTCACAAACAAGCAGCCTGCTGCGTCTCTTCGCTGCCTCGCCAGCTAGCAAAGTGCTGCCTCGCTTCGCCTGCAGGCGAAAAAGCCATCCGCGATGCCACTGCGCCACCTGGTGCACAAGCAAAGTGCTGCATCTCTTCGCTGCCTCGCACAATGAGCAACCACTGTGCATGGTGGCTGTCTCACAAACAAGGAGACTGCTGAATCTCTTCGCTGCCTCGCCAACAAGCAGACCGCTGCGTGTATTGGCTGACTGGCAGAAAGCAAAGCACGGCGCCTGTTCGCTGCCTGGCCAACAAGCAAAGCGCTCCATCTCTTCGCTGCCTCGCAAACGAAGGAAGCGCTGCGTGCCTTCGGCGCCTAGCAAAGCAGCGCGTGCCTTCGCCGCCTCGCCGCCTAAGAAAGCGCCGTGTGCCTTCGGCGCCTCCCCAATCGCTTCGTGCCTTCGCCGCCTAGCAAAGCGCCTAGCAAAGCGTCCTCAGCCTTCGCTGCCTAGCAAAGCTCCACGTCCGCTCGCCGCCTAGCAAAGCACTGTGTGCCCTCGCCGCCTCCTAGAGCGCTGCGTGCCTTCGGCGCCTGCCAAAGCACTGCGTGCCCTCGCCGCCTCCTAGAGCGCTGCGTGCCTTCGGCGCCTGGCAAAGCGCTGAGTGCCTTCGGCGCCTGGCAAAGCACTGCGTGCCCTCGCCGCCTGGCACAGCGCTGCGTCCTTGGGCGCCTGGCAAAGCGCTGCGTGCCTTCGCCGCCTCGCCGCCTAGCAAGGCGCCCTAGCCCGTCCATCACGATCAGATCGCTGCGTGCCTTCGCTGCCTCGGTGCTTAGCAAAGCGCCACGTGCCTTCGGCGCCTACAAAAGCGCCGTGTGCCTCCGGCGCTACTACGGCGTTTGCTAAGCGGCGAGGCGGCGAAGGTACGCAGCGGTGTGTGAGGCGGCGAAGGCAAGCAGCGCTTTGCTGGGCGGCGAGGCGGCGAAGGGCCGAAGCGATTGGGGAGGCGGTGAAGGGAGACGGCGCTTTGTTGGGCGGCGAGGGCGGAAGGGACGCAGCGCTTTCTTAGGCGGCGAGGCACCGAAGGCACGCGCTGCTTTGCTAGGCGCCGAAGGAACACGGCGCTTTGCTAGGCGGCGACGGCACGCGGAGCTTTGCTAGGCGGCGAGGGCGAGAAGGCACGCGGCGCTTTCTCAGGCGGCGAGGCGCCGAAGGCACGCACTGCTTTGCCAGGCGCCGAAGGCACGCACTGCTTTGCTAGGCTGCGATGCGGCGAGGCGCCCAACGCAGGCACTTCTTTGCTAGGCGCCCAAGGAACACGGCGCTTTGCTTGACGGCGACGGCACGCGCAGCTTTGCTAGGCGCCCAAGGCAGACGACGCTTTGCTAGGCAGCGAGGCGGCGAACGCACAAAGCCATTTGCTCGGCGGTCATTCGCTGCCTCGCACAAGAGCTAACCACTGGGCATGTTGGCTGTCTCACAAACAAGCAGCCTGCTGCGTCTCTTCGCTGCCTCGCCAGCTAGCAAAGTGCTGCCTCGCTTCGCCTGCAGGCGAAAAAGCCATCCGCCATGCCACTGCGCCACCTGGTGCACAAGCAAAGTGCTGCATCTCTTCGCTGCCTCGCACAATGAGCAACCACTGTGCATGGTGGCTGTCTCACAAACAAGGAGACTGCTGAATCTCTTCGCTGCCTCGCCAACAAGCAGACCGCTGCGTGTATTCGCTGAGTGGCAGAAAGCAAAGCACGGCGCCTGTTCGCTGCCTGGCCAACAAGCAAAGCGCTCCATCTCTTCGCTGCCTCGCAAAGGAAGGAAGCGCTGCGTGCCTTCGGCGCCTAGCAAAGCAGCGCGTGCCTTCGCCGCCTCGCCGCCTAAGAAAGCGCCGTGTGCCTTCGGCGCCTCCCCAATCGCTTCGTGCCTTCGCCGCCTAGCAAAGCGCCTAGCAAAGCGTCCTCAGCCTTGGCTGCCTAGCAAAGCTCCACGTCCGCTCGCCGCCTAGCAAAGCACTGTGTGCCCTCGCCGCCTCCTAGAGCGCTGCGTGCCTTCGGCGCCTGGCAAAGCACTGCGTGCCCTCGCCGCCTCCTAGAGCGCTGCGTGCCTTCGGCGCCTGGCAAAGCGCTGAGTGCCTTCGGCGCCTGGCAAAGCACTGCGTGCCCTCGCCGCCTGGCACAGCGCTGCGTCCTTGGGCGCCTGGCAAAGCGCTGCGTGCCTTCGCCGCCTAGCAAGGCGCCCTAGCCCGTCCATCACGATCAGATCGCTGCGTGCCTTCGCTGCCTCGGTGCTTAGCAAAGCGCCACGTGCCTTCGGCGCCTACAAAAGCGCCGTGTGCCTCCGGCGCTACTACGGCGTTTGCTAAGCGGCGAGGCGGCGAAGGTACGCAGCGGTGTGTGAGGCGGCGAAGGCAAGCAGCGCTTTGCTGGGCGGCGAGGCGGCGAAGGGCCGAAGCGATTGGGGAGGCGGTGAAGGGAGACGGCGCTTTGTTGGGCGGCGAGGGCGGAAGGGACGCAGCGCTTTCTTAGGCGGCGAGGCACCGAAGGCACGCGCTGCTTTGCTAGGCGCCGAAGGAACACGGCGCTTTGCTAGGCGGCGACGGCACGCGCAGCTTTGCTAGGCGGCGAGGGCGAGAAGGCACGCGGCGCTTTCTCAGGCGGCGAGGCGCCGAAGGCACGCACTGCTTTGCTAGGCTGCGATGCGGCGAGGCGCCCAACGCAGGCACTTCTTTGCTAGGCGCCCAAGGAACACGGCGCTTTGCTTGACGGCGACGGCACGCGCAGCTTTGCTAGGCGCCCAAGGCAGACGACGCTTTGCTAGGCAGCGAGGCGGCGAACGCACAAAGCCATTTGCTCGGCGGTCATTCGCTGCCTCGCACAAGAGCTAACCACTGTGCATGTTGGCTGTCTCACAAACAAGCAGCCTGCTGCGTCTCTTCGCTGCCTCGCCAGCTAGCAAAGTGCTGCCTCGCTTCGCCTGCAGGCGAAAAAGCCATCCGCGATGCCACTGCACCACCTGGTGCACAAGCAAAGTGCTGCATCTCTTCGCTGCCTCGCACAATGAGCAACCACTGTGCATGGTGGCTGTCTCACAAACAAGGAGACTGCTGAATCTCTTCGCTGCCTCGCCAACAAGCAGACCGCTGCGTGTATTCGCTGACTGGCAGAAAGCAAAGCACGGCGCCTGTTCGCTGCCTGGCCAACAAGCAAAGCGCTCCATCTCTTCGCTGCCTCGCAAACGAAGGAAGCGCTGCGTGCCTTCGGCGCCTAGCAAAGCAGCGCGTGCCTTCGCCGCCTCGCCGCCTAAGAAAGCGCCGTGTGCCTTCGGCGCCTCCCCAATCGCTTCGTGCCTTCGCCGCCTAGCAAAGCGCCTAGCAAAGCGTCCTCAGCCTTCGCTGCCTAGCAAAGCTCCACGTCCGCTCGCCGCCTAGCAAAGCACTGTGTGCCCTCGCCGCCTCCTAGAGCGCTGCGTGCCTTCGGCCCCTGCCAAAGCACTGCGTGCCCTCGCCGCCTCCTAGAGCGCTGCGTGCCTTCGGCGCCTGGCAAAGCGCTGAGTGCCTTCGGCGCCTGGCAAAGCACTGCGTGCCCTCGCCGCCTCGCACAGCGCTGCGTCCTTGGGCGCCTGGCAAAGCGCTGCGTGCCTTCGCCGCCTCGCCGCCTAGCAAGGCGCCCTAGCCCGTCCATCACGATCAGATCGCTGCGTGCCTTCGCTGCCTCGGTGCTTAGCAAAGCGCCACGTGCCTTCGGCGCCTACAAAAGCGCCGTGTGCCTCCGGCGCTACTACGGCGTTTGCTAAGCGGCGAGGCGGCGAAGGTACGCAGCGGTGTGTGAGGCGGCGAAGGCAAGCAGCGCTTTGCTGGGCGGCGAGGCGGCGAAGGGCCGAAGCGATTGGGGAGGCGGTGAAGGGAGACGGCGCTTTGTTGGGCGGCGAGGGCGGAAGGGACGCAGCGCTTTCTTAGGCGGCGAGGCACCGAAGGCACGCGCTGCTTTGCTAGGCGCCGAAGGAACACGGCGCTTTGCTAGGCGGCGACGGCACGCGGAGCTTTGCTAGGCGCCCAAGGCAGACGACGCTTTGCTAGGCAGCGAGGCGGCGAACGCACAAAGCCATTTGCTCGGCGGTCATTCGCTGCCTCGCACAAGAGCTAACCACTGGGCATGTTGGCTGTCTCACAAACAAGCAGCCTGCTGCGTCTCTTCGCTGCCTCGCCAACAAGCAGAGCGCTGCGTGTATTCGCTGAGTGGCAGAAAGCAAAGCACGGCGCCTGTTCGCTGCCTGGCCAACAAGCAAAGCGCTCCATCTCTTCGCTGCCTCGCAAACGAAGGAAGCGCTGCGTGCCTTCGGCGCCTAGCAAAGCAGCGCGTGCCTTCGCCGCCTCGCCGCCTAAGAAAGCGCCGTGTGCCTTCGGCGCCTCCCCAATCGCTTCGTGCCTTCGCCGCCTAGCAAAGCGCCTAGCAAAGCGTCCTCAGCCTTCGCTGCCTAGCAAAGCTCCACGTCCGCTCGCCGCCTAGCAAAGCACTGTGTGCCCTCGCCGCCTCCTAGAGCGCTGCGTGCCTTCGGCGCCTGGCAAAGCACTGCGTGCCCTCGCCGCCTCCTAGAGCGCTGCGTGCCTTCGGCGCCTGGCAAAGCGCTGAGTGCCTTCGGCGCCTGGCAAAGCACTGCGTGCCCTCGCCGCCTGGCAAAGCACTGCGTCCTTGGGCGCCTGGCAAAGCGCTGCGTGCCTTCGCCGCCTCGCCGCCTAGCAAGGCGCCCTAGCCCGTCCATCACGATCAGATCGCTGCGTGCCTTCGCTGCCTCGGTGCTTAGCAAAGCGCCACGTGCCTTCGGCGCCTACAAAAGCGCCGTGTGCCTCCGGCGCTACTACGGCGTTTGCTAAGCGGCGAGGCGGCGAAGGTACGCAGCGGTGTGTGAGGCGGCGAAGGCAAGCAGCGCTTTGCTGGGCGGCGAGGCGGCGAAGGGCCGAAGCGATTGGGGAGGCGGTGAAGGGAGACGGCGCTTTGTTGGGCGGCGAGGGCGGAAGGGACGCAGCGCTTTCTTAGGCGGCGAGGCACCGAAGGCACGCGCTGCTTTGCTAGGCGCCGAAGGAACACGGCGCTTTGCTAGGCGGCGACGGCACGCGGAGCTTTGCTAGGCGGCGAGGGCGAGAAGGCACGCGGCGCTTTCTCAGGCGGCGAGGCGCCGAAGGCACGCACTGCTTTGCCAGGCGCCGAAGGCACGCACTGCTTTGCTAGGCTGCGATGCGGCGAGGCGCCCAACGCAGGCACTTCTTTGCTAGGCGCCCAAGGAACACGGCGCTTTGCTTGACGGCGACGGCACGCGCAGCTTTGCTAGGCGCCCAAGGCAGACGACGCTTTGCTAGGCAGCGAGGCGGCGAACGCACAAAGCCATTTGCTCGGCGGTCATTCGCTGCCTCGCACAAGAGCTAACCACTGGGCATGTTGGCTGTCTCACAAACAAGCAGCCTGCTGCGTCTCTTCGCTGCCTCGCCAGCTAGCAAAGTGCTGCCTCGCTTCGCCTGCAGGCGAAAAAGCCATCCGCGATGCCACTGCGCCACCTGGTGCACAAGCAAAGTGCTGCATCTCTTCGCTGCCTCGCACAATGAGCAACCACTGTGCATGGTGGCTGTCTCACAAACAAGGAGACTGCTGAATCTCTTCGCTGCCTCGCCAACAAGCAGAGCGCTGCGTGTATTCGCTGAGTGGCAGAAAGCAAAGCACGGCGCCTGTTCGCTGCCTGGCCAACAAGCAAAGCGCTCCATCTCTTCGCTGCCTCGCAAACGAAGGAAGCGCTGCGTGCCTTCGGCGCCTAGCAAAGCAGCGCGTGCCTTCGCCGCCTCGCCGCCTAAGAAAGCGCCGTGTGCCTTCGGCGCCTCCCCAATCGCTTCGTGCCTTCGCCGCCTAGCAAAGCGCCTAGCAAAGCGTCCTCAGCCTTCGCTGCCTAGCAAAGCTCCACGTCCGCTCGCCGCCTAGCAAAGCACTGTGTGCCCTCGCCGCCTCCTAGAGCGCTGCGTGCCTTCGGCGCCTGGCAAAGCGCTGAGTGCCTTCGGCGCCTGGCAAAGCACTGCGTGCCCTCGCCGCCTGGCAAAGCACTGCGTCCTTGGGCGCCTGGCAAAGCGCTGCGTGCCTTCGCCGCCTCGCCGCCTAGCAAGGCGCCCTAGCCCGTCCATCACGATCAGATCGCTGCGTGCCTTCGCTGCCTCGGTGCTTAGCAAAGCGCCACGTGCCTTCGGCGCCTACAAAAGCGCCGTGTGCCTCCGGCGCTACTACGGCGTTTGCTAAGCGGCGAGGCGGCGAAGGTACGCAGCGGTGTGTGAGGCGGCGAAGGCAAGCAGCGCTTTGCTGGGCGGCGAGGCGGCGAAGGGCCGAAGCGATTGGGGAGGCGGTGAAGGGAGACGGCGCTTTGTTGGGCGGCGAGGGCGGAAGGGACGCAGCGCTTTCTTAGGCGGCGAGGCACCGAAGGCACGCGCTGCTTTGCTAGGCGCCGAAGGAACACGGCGCTTTGCTAGGCGGCGACGGCACGCGGAGCTTTGCTAGGCGGCGAGGGCGAGAAGGCACGCGGCGCTTTCTCAGGCGGCGAGGCGCCGAAGGCACGCACTGCTTTGCCAGGCGCCGAAGGCACGCACTGCTTTGCTAGGCTGCGATGCGGCGAGGCGCCCAACGCAGGCACTTCTTTGCTAGGCGCCCAAGGAACACGGCGCTTTGCTTGACGGCGACGGCACGCGCAGCTTTGCTAGGCGCCCAAGGCAGACGACGCTTTGCTAGGCAGCGAGGCGGCGAACGCACAAAGCCATTTGCTCGGCGGTCATTCGCTGCCTCGCACAAGAGCTAACCACTGGGCATGTTGGCTGTCTCACAAACAAGCAGCCTGCTGCGTCTCTTCGCTGCCTCGCCAGCTAGCAAAGTGCTGCCTCGCTTCGCCTGCAGGCGAAAAAGCCATCCGCGATGCCACTGCGCCACCTGGTGCACAAGCAAAGTGCTGCATCTCTTCGCTGCCTCGCACAATGAGCAACCACTGTGCATGGTGGCTGTCTCACAAACAAGGAGACTGCTGAATCTCTTCGCTGCCTCGCCAACAAGCAGACCGCTGCGTGTATTCGCTGACTGGCAGAAAGCAAAGCACGGCGCCTGTTCGCTGCCTGGCCAACAAGCAAAGCGCTCCATCTCTTCGCTGCCTCGCAAACGAAGGAAGCGCTGCGTGCCTTCG
Organism: Apteryx mantelli; assembly: GCF_036417845.1. Lineage (NCBI taxonomy): Eukaryota > Metazoa > Chordata > Aves > Apterygiformes > Apterygidae > Apteryx > Apteryx mantelli. The sequence goes on along the minus strand of NC_089991.1, from coordinate 24,367,492 downwards.
GCGCCTAGCAAAGCAGCGCGTGCCTTCGCCGCCTCGCCGCCTAAGAAAGCGCCGTGTGCCTTCGGCGCCTCCCCAATCGCTTCGTGCCTTCGCCGCCTAGCAAAGCGCCTAGCAAAGCGTCCTCAGCCTTCGCTGCCTAGCAAAGCTCCACGTCCGCTCGCCGCCTAGCAAAGCACTGTGTGCCCTCGCCGCCTCCTAGAGCGCTGCGTGCCTTCGGCGCCTGCCAAAGCACTGCGTGCCCTCGCCGCCTCCTAGAGCGCTGCGTGCCTTCGGCGCCTGGCAAAGCACTGCGTGCCCTCGCCGCCTCCTAGAGCGCTGCGTGCCTTCGGCGCCTGGCAAAGCACTGCGTGCCCTCGCCGCCTGGCACAGCGCTGCGTCCTTGGGCGCCTGGCAAAGCGCTGCGTGCCTTCGCCGCCTCGCCGCCTAGCAAGGCGCCCTAGCCCGTCCATCACGATCAGATCGCTGCGTGCCTTCGCTGCCTCGGTGCTTAGCAAAGCGCCACGTGCCTTCGGCGCCTACAAAAGCGCCGTGTGCCTCCGGCGCTACTACGGCGTTTGCTAAGCGGCGAGGCGGCGAAGGTACGCAGCGGTGTGTGAGGCGGCGAAGGCAAGCAGCGCTTTGCTGGGCGGCGAGGCGGCGAAGGGCCGAAGCGATTGGGGAGGCGGTGAAGGGAGACGGCGCTTTGTTGGGCGGCGAGGGCGGAAGGGACGCAGCGCTTTCTTAGGCGGCGAGGCACCGAAGGCACGCGCTGCTTTGCTAGGCGCCGAAGGAACACGGCGCTTTGCTAGGCGGCGACGGCACGCGGAGCTTTGCTAGGCGGCGAGGGCGAGAAGGCACGCGGCGCTTTCTCAGGCGGCGAGGCGCCGAAGGCACGCACTGCTTTGCCAGGCGCCGAAGGCACGCACTGCTTTGCTAGGCTGCGATGCGGCGAGGCGCCCAACGCAGGCACTTCTTTGCTAGGCGCCCAAGGAACACGGCGCTTTGCTTGACGGCGACGGCACGCGCAGCTTTGCTAGGCGCCCAAGGCAGACGACGCTTTGCTAGGCAGCGAGGCGGCGAACGCACAAAGCCATTTGCTCGGCGGTCATTCGCTGCCTCGCACAAGAGCTAACCACTGTGCATGTTGGCTGTCTCACAAACAAGCAGCCTGCTGCGTCTCTTCGCTGCCTCGCCAGCTAGCAAAGTGCTGCCTCGCTTCGCCTGCAGGCGAAAAAGCCATCCGCGATGCCACTGCGCCACCTGGTGCACAAGCAAAGTGCTGCATCTCTTCGCTGCCTCGCACAATGAGCAACCACTGTGCATGGTGGCTGTCTCACAAACAAGGAGACTGCTGAATCTCTTCGCTGCCTCGCCAACAAGCAGACCGCTGCGTGTATTCGCTGACTGGCAGAAAGCAAAGCACGGCGCCTGTTCGCTGCCTGGCCAACAAGCAAAGCGCTCCATCTCTTCGCTGCCTCGCAAACGAAGGAAGCGCTGCGTGCCTTCGGCGCCTAGCAAAGCAGCGCGTGCCTTCGCCGCCTCGCCGCCTAAGAAAGCGCCGTGTGCCTTCGGCGCCTCCCCAATCGCTTCGTGCCTTCGCCGCCTAGCAAAGCGCCTAGCAAAGCGTCCTCAGCCTTCGCTGCCTAGCAAAGCTCCACGTCCGCTCGCCGCCTAGCAAAGCACTGTGTGCCCTCGCCGCCTCCTAGAGCGCTGCGTGCCTTCGGCGCCTGGCAAAGCACTGCGTGCCTTCGGCGCCTGGCAAAGCACTGCGTGCCTTCGGCGCCTGGCAAAGCGCTGAGTGCCTTCGGCGCCTGGCAAAGCGCTGCGTGCCTTCGCCGCCTCGCCGCCTAGCAAGGCGCCCTAGCCCGTCCATCACGATCAGATCGCTGCGTGCCTTCGCTGCCTCGGTGCTTAGCAAAGCGCCACGTGCCTTCGGCGCCTACAAAAGCGCCTGTGCCTCCGGCGCTACTACGGCGTTTGCTAAGCGGCGAGGCGGCGAAGGTACGCAGTGGTGTGTGAGGCGGCGAAGGCAAGCAGCGCTTTGCTGGGGCGGCGAGGCGGCGAAGGGCCGAAGCGATTGGGGAGGCGGTGAAGGAGACGGCGCTTTGTTGGGCGGCGAGGGCGGAAGGGACGCAGCGCTTTCTTAGGCGGCGAGGCGCCTGAAGGCACGCCACTGCTTTGCTAGGCTGCGATGCGGCGAGGCGCCCAACGCAGGCACTTCTTTGCTAGGCGCCCAAGGAACACGGCGCTTTGCTTGACGGCGACGGCACGCGCAGCTTTGCTAGGCGCCCAAGGCAGACGACGCTTTGCTAGGCAGCGAGGCGGCGAACGCACAAAGCCATTTGCTCGGCGGTCATTCGCTGCCTCGCACAAGAGCTAACCACTGTGCATGTTGGCTGTCTCACAAACAAGCAGCCTGCTGCGTCTCTTCGCTGCCTCGCCAGCTAGCAAAGTGCTGCCTCGCTTCGCCTGCAGGCGAAAAAGCCATCCGCCATGCCACTGCGCCACCTGGTGCACAAGCAAAGTGCTGCATCTCTTCGCTGCCTCGCACAATGAGCAACCACTGTGCATGGTGGCTGTCTCACAAACAAGGAGACTGCTGAATCTCTTCGCTGCCTCGCCAACAAGCAGACCGCTGCGTGTATTCGCTGAGTGGCAGAAAGCAAAGCACGGCGCCTGTTCGCTGCCTGGCCAACAAGCAAAGCGCTCCATCTCTTCGCTGCCTCGCAAAGGAAGGAAGCGCTGCGTGCCTTCGGCGCCTAGCAAAGCAGCGCGTGCCTTCGCCGCCTCGCCGCCTAAGAAAGCGCCGTGTGCCTTCGGCGCCTCCCCAATCGCTTCGTGCCTTCGCCGCCTAGCAAAGCGCCTAGCAAAGCGTCCTCAGCCTTCGCTGCCTAGCAAAGCTCCACGTCCGCTCGCCGCCTAGCAAAGCACTGTGTGCCCTCGCCGCCTCCTAGAGCGCTGCGTGCCTTCGGCGCCTGCCAAAGCACTGCGTGCCCTCGCCGCCTCCTAGAGCGCTGCGTGCCTTCGGCGCCTGGCAAAGCGCTGAGTGCCTTCGGCGCCTGGCAAAGCACTGCGTGCCCTCGCCGCCTGGCACAGCGCTGCGTCCTTGGGCGCCTGGCAAAGCGCTGCGTGCCTTCGCCGCCTCGCCGCCTAGCAAGGCGCCCTAGCCCGTCCATCACGATCAGATCGCTGCGTGCCTTCGCTGCCTCGGTGCTTAGCAAAGCGCCACGTGCCTTCGGCGCCTACAAAAGCGCCGTGTGCCTCCGGCGCTACTACGGCGTTTGCTAAGCGGCGAGGCGGCGAAGGTACGCAGCGGTGTGTGAGGCGGCGAAGGCAAGCAGCGCTTTGCTGGGCGGCGAGGCGGCGAAGGGCCGAAGCGATTGGGGAGGCGGTGAAGGGAGACGGCGCTTTGTTGGGCGGCGAGGGCGGAAGGGACGCAGCGCTTTCTTAGGCGGCGAGGCACCGAAGGCACGCGCTGCTTTGCTAGGCGCCGAAGGAACACGGCGCTTTGCTAGGCGGCGACGGCACGCGGAGCTTTGCTAGGCGGCGAGGGCGAGAAGGCACGCGGCGCTTTCTCAGGCGGCGAGGCGCCGAAGGCACGCACTGCTTTGCCAGGCGCCGAAGGCACGCACTGCTTTGCTAGGCTGCGATGCGGCGAGGCGCCCAACGCAGGCACTTCTTTGCTAGGCGCCCAAGGAACACGGCGCTTTGCTTGACGGCGACGGCACGCGCAGCTTTGCTAGGCGCCCAAGGCAGACGACGCTTTGCTAGGCAGCGAGGCGGCGAACGCACAAAGCCATTTGCTCGGCGGTCATTCGCTGCCTCGCACAAGAGCTAACCACTGTGCATGTTGGCTGTCTCACAAACAAGCAGCCTGCTGCGTCTCTTCGCTGCCTCGCCAACAAGCAGAGCGCTGCGTGTATTCGCTGAGTGGCAGAAAGCAAAGCACGGCGCCTGTTCGCTGCCTGGCCAACAAGCAAAGCGCTCCATCTCTTCGCTGCCTCGCAAACGAAGGAAGCGCTGCGTGCCTTCGGCGCCTAGCAAAGCAGCGCGTGCCTTCGCCGCCTCGCCGCCTAAGAAAGCGCCGTGTGCCTTCGGCGCCTCCCCAATCGCTTCGTGCCTTCGCCGCCTAGCAAAGCGCCTAGCAAAGCGTCCTCAGCCTTCGCTGCCTAGCAAAGCTCCACGTCCGCTCGCCGCCTAGCAAAGCACTGTGTGCCCTCGCCGCCTCCTAGAGCGCTGCGTGCCTTCGGCGCCTGGCAAAGCGCTGAGTGCCTTCGGCGCCTGGCAAAGCACTGCGTGCCCTCGCCGCCTGGCAAAGCACTGCGTCCTTGGGCGCCTGGCAAAGCGCTGCGTGCCTTCGCCGCCTCGCCGCCTAGCAAGGCGCCCTAGCCCGTCCATCACGATCAGATCGCTGCGTGCCTTCGCTGCCTCGGTGCTTAGCAAAGCGCCACGTGCCTTCGGCGCCTACAAAAGCGCCGTGTGCCTCCGGCGCTACTACGGCGTTTGCTAAGCGGCGAGGCGGCGAAGGTACGCAGCGGTGTGTGAGGCGGCGAAGGCAAGCAGCGCTTTGCTGGGCGGCGAGGCGGCGAAGGGCCGAAGCGATTGGGGAGGCGGTGAAGGGAGACGGCGCTTTGTTGGGCGGCGAGGGCGGAAGGGACGCAGCGCTTTCTTAGGCGGCGAGGCACCGAAGGCACGCGCTGCTTTGCTAGGCGCCGAAGGAACACGGCGCTTTGCTAGGCGGCGACGGCACGCGGAGCTTTGCTAGGCGGCGAGGGCGAGAAGGCACGCGGCGCTTTCTCAGGCGGCGAGGCGCCGAAGGCACGCACTGCTTTGCCAGGCGCCGAAGGCACGCACTGCTTTGCTAGGCTGCGATGCGGCGAGGCGCCCAACGCAGGCACTTCTTTGCTAGGCGCCCAAGGAACACGGCGCTTTGCTTGACGGCGACGGCACGCGCAGCTTTGCTAGGCGCCCAAGGCAGACGACGCTTTGCTAGGCAGCGAGGCGGCGAACGCACAAAGCCATTTGCTCGGCGGTCATTCGCTGCCTCGCACAAGAGCTAACCACTGGGCATGTTGGCTGTCTCACAAACAAGCAGCCTGCTGCGTCTCTTCGCTGCCTCGCCAGCTAGCAAAGTGCTGCCTCGCTTCGCCTGCAGGCGAAAAAGCCATCCGCGATGCCACTGCGCCACCTGGTGCACAAGCAAAGTGCTGCATCTCTTCGCTGCCTCGCACAATGAGCAACCACTGTGCATGGTGGCTGTCTCACAAACAAGGAGACTGCTGAATCTCTTCGCTGCCTCGCCAACAAGCAGACCGCTGCGTGTATTGGCTGACTGGCAGAAAGCAAAGCACGGCGCCTGTTCGCTGCCTGGCCAACAAGCAAAGCGCTCCATCTCTTCGCTGCCTCGCAAAGGAAGGAAGCGCTGCGTGCCTTCGGCGCCTAGCAAAGCAGCGCGTGCCTTCGCCGCCTCGCCGCCTAAGAAAGCGCCGTGTGCCTTCGGCGCCTCCCCAATCGCTTCGTGCCTTCGCCGCCTAGCAAAGCGCCTAGCAAAGCGTCCTCAGCCTTCGCTGCCTAGCAAAGCTCCACGTCCGCTCGCCGCCTAGCAAAGCACTGTGTGCCCTCGCCGCCTCCTAGAGCGCTGCGTGCCTTCGGCGCCTGCCAAAGCACTGCGTGCCCTCGCCGCCTCCTAGAGCGCTGCGTGCCTTCGGCGCCTGGCAAAGCACTGCGTGCCCTCGCCGCCTCCTAGAGCGCTGCGTGCCTTCGGCGCCTGGCAAAGCACTGCGTGCCCTCGCCGCCTGGCACAGCGCTGCGTCCTTGGGCGCCTGGCAAAGCGCTGCGTGCCTTCGCCGCCTCGCCGCCTAGCAAGGCGCCCTAGCCCGTCCATCACGATCAGATCGCTGCGTGCCTTCGCTGCCTCGGTGCTTAGCAAAGCGCCACGTGCCTTCGGCGCCTACAAAAGCGCCGTGTGCCTCCGGCGCTACTACGGCGTTTGCTAAGCGGCGAGGCGGCGAAGGTACGCAGCGGTGTGTGAGGCGGCGAAGGCAAGCAGCGCTTTGCTGGGCGGCGAGGCGGCGAAGGGCCGAAGCGATTGGGGAGGCGGTGAAGGGAGACGGCGCTTTGTTGGGCGGCGAGGGCGGAAGGGACGCAGCGCTTTCTTAGGCGGCGAGGCACCGAAGGCACGCGCTGCTTTGCTAGGCGCCGAAGGAACACGGCGCTTTGCTAGGCGGCGACGGCACGCGGAGCTTTGCTAGGCGGCGAGGGCGAGAAGGCACGCGGCGCTTTCTCAGGCGGCGAGGCGCCGAAGGCACGCACTGCTTTGCCAGGCGCCGAAGGCACGCACTGCTTTGCTAGGCTGCGATGCGGCGAGGCGCCCAACGCAGGCACTTCTTTGCTAGGCGCCCAAGGAACACGGCGCTTTGCTTGACGGCGACGGCACGCGCAGCTTTGCTAGGCGCCCAAGGCAGACGACGCTTTGCTAGGCAGCGAGGCGGCGAACGCACAAAGCCATTTGCTCGGCGGTCATTCGCTGCCTCGCACAAGAGCTAACCACTGGGCATGTTGGCTGTCTCACAAACAAGCAGCCTGCTGCGTCTCTTCGCTGCCTCGCCAGCTAGCAAAGTGCTGCCTCGCTTCGCCTGCAGGCGAAAAAGCCATCCGCGATGCCACTGCGCCACCTGGTGCACAAGCAAAGTGCTGCATCTCTTCGCTGCCTCGCACAATGAGCAACCACTGTGCATGGTGGCTGTCTCACAAACAAGGAGACTGCTGAATCTCTTCGCTGCCTCGCCAACAAGCAGACCGCTGCGTGTATTCGCTGACTGGCAGAAAGCAAAGCACGGCGCCTGTTCGCTGCCTGGCCAACAAGCAAAGCGCTCCATCTCTTCGCTGCCTCGCAAACGAAGGAAGCGCTGCGTGCCTTCGGCGCCTAGCAAAGCAGCGCGTGCCTTCGCCGCCTCGCCGCCTAAGAAAGCGCCGTGTGCCTTCGGCGCCTCCCCAATCGCTTCGTGCCTTCGCCGCCTAGCAAAGCGCCTAGCAAAGCGTCCTCAGCCTTCGCTGCCTAGCAAAGCTCCACGTCCGCTCGCCGCCTAGCAAAGCACTGTGTGCCCTCGCCGCCTCCTAGAGCGCTGCGTGCCTTCGGCGCCTGGCAAAGCACTGCGTGCCCTCGCCGCCTCCTAGAGCGCTGCGTGCCTTCGGCGCCTGGCAAAGCGCTGAGTGCCTTCGGCGCCTGGCAAAGCGCTGCGTGCCTTCGCCGCCTCGCCGCCTAGCAAGGCGCCCTAGCCCGTCCATCACGATCAGATCGCTGCGTGCCTTCGCTGCCTCGGTGCTTAGCAAAGCGCCACGTGCCTTCGGCGCCTACAAAAGCGCCGTGTGCCTCCGGCGCTACTACGGCGTTTGCTAAGCGGCGAGGCGGCGAAGGTACGCAGTGGTGTGTGAGGCGGCGAAGGCAAGCAGCGCTTTGCTGGGCGGCGAGGCGGCGAAGGGCCGAAGCGATTGGGGAGGCGGTGAAGGGAGACGGCGCTTTGTTGGGCGGCGAGGGCGGAAGGGACGCAGCGCTTTCTTAGGCGGCGAGGCGCCGAAGGCACGCACTGCTTTGCTAGGCTGCGATGCGGCGAGGCGCCCAACGCAGGCACTTCTTTGCTAGGCGCCCAAGGAACACGGCGCTTTGCTTGACGGCGACGGCACGCGCAGCTTTGCTAGGCGCCCAAGGCAGACGACGCTTTGCTAGGCAGCGAGGCGGCGAACGCACAAAGCCATTTGCTCGGCGGTCATTCGCTGCCTCGCACAAGAGCTAACCACTGTGCATGTTGGCTGTCTCACAAACAAGCAGCCTGCTGCGTCTCTTCGCTGCCTCGCCAGCTAGCAAAGTGCTGCCTCGCTTCGCCTGCAGGCGAAAAAGCCATCCGCCATGCCACTGCGCCACCTGGTGCACAAGCAAAGTGCTGCATCTCTTCGCTGCCTCGCACAATGAGCAACCACTGTGCATGGTGGCTGTCTCACAAACAAGGAGACTGCTGAATCTCTTCGCTGCCTCGCCAACAAGCAGACCGCTGCGTGTATTCGCTGAGTGGCAGAAAGCAAAGCACGGCGCCTGTTCGCTGCCTGGCCAACAAGCAAAGCGCTCCATCTCTTCGCTGCCTCGCAAACGAAGGAAGCGCTGCGTGCCTTCGGCGCCTAGCAAAGCAGCGCGTGCCTTCGCCGCCTCGCCGCCTAAGAAAGCGCCGTGTGCCTTCGGCGCCTCCCCAATCGCTTCGTGCCTTCGCCGCCTAGCAAAGCGCCTAGCAAAGCGTCCTCAGCCTTCGCTGCCTAGCAAAGCTCCACGTCCGCTCGCCGCCTAGCAAAGCACTGTGTGCCCTCGCCGCCTCCTAGAGCGCTGCGTGCCTTCGGCGCCTGCCAAAGCACTGCGTGCCCTCGCCGCCTCCTAGAGCGCTGCGTGCCTTCGGCGCCTGGCAAAGCGCTGAGTGCCTTCGGCGCCTGGCAAAGCACTGCGTGCCCTCGCCGCCTGGCACAGCGCTGCGTCCTTGGGCGCCTGGCAAAGCGCTGCGTGCCTTCGCCGCCTCGCCGCCTAGCAAGGCGCCCTAGCCCGTCCATCACGATCAGATCGCTGCGTGCCTTCGCTGCCTCGGTGCTTAGCAAAGCGCCACGTGCCTTCGGCGCCTACAAAAGCGCCGTGTGCCTCCGGCGCTACTACGGCGTTTGCTAAGCGGCGAGGCGGCGAAGGTACGCAGCGGTGTGTGAGGCGGCGAAGGCAAGCAGCGCTTTGCTGGGCGGCGAGGCGGCGAAGGGCCGAAGCGATTGGGGAGGCGGTGAAGGGAGACGGCGCTTTGTTGGGCGGCGAGGGCGGAAGGGACGCAGCGCTTTCTTAGGCGGCGAGGCACCGAAGGCACGCGCTGCTTTGCTAGGCGCCGAAGGAACACGGCGCTTTGCTAGGCGGCGACGGCACGCGGAGCTTTGCTAGGCGGCGAGGGCGAGAAGGCACGCGGCGCTTTCTCAGGCGGCGAGGCGCCGAAGGCACGCACTGCTTTGCCAGGCGCCGAAGGCACGCACTGCTTTGCTAGGCTGCGATGCGGCGAGGCGCCCAACGCAGGCACTTCTTTGCTAGGCGCCCAAGGAACACGGCGCTTTGCTTGACGGCGACGGCACGCGCAGCTTTGCTAGGCGCCCAAGGCAGACGACGCTTTGCTAGGCAGCGAGGCGGCGAACGCACAAAGCCATTTGCTCGGCGGTCATTCGCTGCCTCGCACAAGAGCTAACCACTGTGCATGTTGGCTGTCTCACAAACAAGCAGCCTGCTGCGTCTCTTCGCTGCCTCGCCAGCTAGCAAAGTGCTGCCTCGCTTCGCCTGCAGGCGAAAAAGCCATCCGCCATGCCACTGCGCCACCTGGTGCACAAGCAAAGTGCTGCATCTCTTCGCTGCCTCGCACAATGAGCAACCACTGTGCATGGTGGCTGTCTCACAAACAAGGAGACTGCTGAATCTCTTCGCTGCCTCGCCAACAAGCAGACCGCTGCGTGTATTCGCTGAGTGGCAGAAAGCAAAGCACGGCGCCTGTTCGCTGCCTGGCCAACAAGCAAAGCGCTCCATCTCTTCGCTGCCTCGCAAAGGAAGGAAGCGCTGCGTGCCTTCGGCGCCTAGCAAAGCAGCGCGTGCCTTCGCCGCCTCGCCGCCTAAGAAAGCGCCGTGTGCCTTCGGCGCCTCCCCAATCGCTTCGTGCCTTCGCCGCCTAGCAAAGCGCCTAGCAAAGCGTCCTCAGCCTTCGCTGCCTAGCAAAGCTCCACGTCCGCTCGCCGCCTAGCAAAGCACTGTGTGCCCTCGCCGCCTCCTAGAGCGCTGCGTGCCTTCGGCGCCTGGCAAAGCACTGCGTGCCCTCGCCGCCTCCTAGAGCGCTGCGTGCCTTCGGCGCCTGGCAAAGCGCTGAGTGCCTTCGGCGCCTGGCAAAGCACTGCGTGCCCTCGCCGCCTGGCACAGCGCTGCGTCCTTGGGCGCCTGGCAAAGCGCTGCGTGCCTTCGCCGCCTAGCAAGGCGCCCTAGCCCGTCCATCACGATCAGATCGCTGCGTGCCTTCGCTGCCTCGGTGCTTAGCAAAGCGCCACGTGCCTTCGGCGCCTACAAAAGCGCCGTGTGCCTCCGGCGCTACTACGGCGTTTGCTAAGCGGCGAGGCGGCGAAGGTACGCAGCGGTGTGTGAGGCGGCGAAGGCAAGCAGCGCTTTGCTGGGCGGCGAGGCGGCGAAGGGCCGAAGCGATTGGGGAGGCGGTGAAGGGAGACGGCGCTTTGTTGGGCGGCGAGGGCGGAAGGGACGCAGCGCTTTCTTAGGCGGCGAGGCACCGAAGGCACGCGCTGCTTTGCTAGGCGCCGAAGGAACACGGCGCTTTGCTAGGCGGCGACGGCACGCGCAGCTTTGCTAGGCGGCGAGGGCGAGAAGGCACGCGGCGCTTTCTCAGGCGGCGAGGCGCCGAAGGCACGCACTGCTTTGCTAGGCTGCGATGCGGCGAGGCGCCCAACGCAGGCACTTCTTTGCTAGGCGCCCAAGGAACACGGCGCTTTGCTTGACGGCGACGGCACGCGCAGCTTTGCTAGGCGCCCAAGGCAGACGACGCTTTGCTAGGCAGCGAGGCGGCGAACGCACAAAGCCATTTGCTCGGCGGTCATTCGCTGCCTCGCACAAGAGCTAACCACTGTGCATGTTGGCTGTCTCACAAACAAGCAGCCTGCTGCGTCTCTTCGCTGCCTCGCCAGCTAGCAAAGTGCTGCCTCGCTTCGCCTGCAGGCGAAAAAGCCATCCGCGATGCCACTGCACCACCTGGTGCACAAGCAAAGTGCTGCATCTCTTCGCTGCCTCGCACAATGAGCAACCACTGTGCATGGTGGCTGTCTCACAAACAAGGAGACTGCTGAATCTCTTCGCTGCCTCGCCAACAAGCAGACCGCTGCGTGTATTCGCTGAGTGGCAGAAAGCAAAGCACGGCGCCTGTTCGCTGCCTGGCCAACAAGCAAAGCGCTCCATCTCTTCGCTGCCTCGCAAACGAAGGAAGCGCTGCGTGCCTTCGGCGCCTAGCAAAGCAGCGCGTGCCTTCGCCGCCTCGCCGCCTAAGAAAGCGCCGTGTGCCTTCGGCGCCTCCCCAATCGCTTCGTGCCTTCGCCGCCTAGCAAAGCGCCTAGCAAAGCGTCCTCAGCCTTCGCTGCCTAGCAAAGCTCCACGTCCGCTCGCCGCCTAGCAAAGCACTGTGTGCCCTCGCCGCCTCCTAGAGCGCTGCGTGCCTTCGGCCCCTGCCAAAGCACTGCGTGCCCTCGCCGCCTCCTAGAGCGCTGCGTGCCTTCGGCGCCTGGCAAAGCGCTGAGTGCCTTCGGCGCCTGGCAAAGCACTGCGTGCCCTCGCTGCCTCGCACAGCGCTGCGTCCTTGGGCGCCTGGCAAAGCGCTGCGTGCCTTCGCCGCCTCGCCGCCTAGCAAGGCGCCCTAGCCCGTCCATCACGATCAGATCGCTGCGTGCCTTCGCTGCCTCGGTGCTTAGCAAAGCGCCACGTGCCTTCGGCGCCTACAAAAGCGCCGTGTGCCTCCGGCGCTACTACGGCGTTTGCTAAGCGGCGAGGCGGCGAAGGTACGCAGCGGTGTGTGAGGCGGCGAAGGCAAGCAGCGCTTTGCTGGGCGGCGAGGCGGCGAAGGGCCGAAGCGATTGGGGAGGCGGTGAAGGGAGACGGCGCTTTGTTGGGCGGCGAGGGCGGAAGGGACGCAGCGCTTTCTTAGGCGGCGAGGCACCGAAGGCACGCGCTGCTTTGCTAGGCGCCGAAGGAACACGGCGCTTTGCTAGGCGGCGACGGCACGCGGAGCTTTGCTAGGCGGCGAGGGCGAGAAGGCACGCGGCGCTTTCTCAGGCGGCGAGGCGCCGAAGGCACGCACTGCTTTGCCAGGCGCCGAAGGCACGCACTGCTTTGCTAGGCTGCGATGCGGCGAGGCGCCCAACGCAGGCACTTCTTTGCTAGGCGCCCAAGGAACACGGCGCTTTGCTTGACGGCGACGGCACGCGCAGCTTTGCTAGGCGCCCAAGGCAGACGACGCTTTGCTAGGCAGCGAGGCGGCGAACGCACAAAGCCATTTGCTCGGCGGTCATTCGCTGCCTCGCACAAGAGCTAACCACTGGGCATGTTGGCTGTCTCACAAACAAGCAGCCTGCTGCGTCTCTTCGCTGCCTCGCCAACAAGCAGAGCGCTGCGTGTATTCGCTGAGTGGCAGAAAGCAAAGCACGGCGCCTGTTCGCTGCCTGGCCAACAAGCAAAGCGCTCCATCTCTTCGCTGCCTCGCAAACGAAGGAAGCGCTGCGTGCCTTCGGCGCCTAGCAAAGCAGCGCGTGCCTTCGCCGCCTCGCCGCCTAAGAAAGCGCCGTGTGCCTTCGGCGCCTCCCCAATCGCTTCGTGCCTTCGCCGCCTAGCAAAGCGCCTAGCAAAGCGTCCTCAGCCTTCGCTGCCTAGCAAAGCTCCACGTCCGCTCGCCGCCTAGCAAAGCACTGTGTGCCCTCGCCGCCTCCTAGAGCGCTGCGTGCCTTCGGCGCCTGGCAAAGCACTGCGTGCCCTCGCCGCCTCCTAGAGCGCTGCGTGCCTTCGGCGCCTGGCAAAGCGCTGAGTGCCTTCGGCGCCTGGCAAAGCACTGCGTGCCCTCGCCGCCTGGCAAAGCACTGCGTCCTTGGGCGCCTGGCAAAGCGCTGCGTGCCTTCGCCGCCTCGCCGCCTAGCAAGGCGCCCTAGCCCGTCCATCACGATCAGATCGCTGCGTGCCTTCGCTGCCTCGGTGCTTAGCAAAGCGCCACGTGCCTTCGGCGCCTACAAAAGCGCCGTGTGCCTCCGGCGCTACTACGGCGTTTGCTAAGCGGCGAGGCGGCGAAGGTACGCAGCGGTGTGTGAGGCGGCGAAGGCAAGCAGCGCTTTGCTGGGCGGCGAGGCGGCGAAGGGCCGAAGCGATTGGGGAGGCGGTGAAGGGAGACGGCGCTTTGTTGGGCGGCGAGGGCGGAAGGGACGCAGCGCTTTCTTAGGCGGCGAGGCACCGAAGGCACGCGCTGCTTTGCTAGGCGCCGAAGGAACACGGCGCTTTGCTAGGCGGCGACGGCACGCGGAGCTTTGCTAGGCGGCGAGGGCGAGAAGGCACGCGGCGCTTTCTCAGGCGGCGAGGCGCCGAAGGCACGCACTGCTTTGCCAGGCGCCGAAGGCACGCACTGCTTTGCTAGGCTGCGATGCGGCGAGGCGCCCAACGCAGGCACTTCTTTGCTAGGCGCCCAAGGAACACGGCGCTTTGCTTGACGGCGACGGCACGCGCAGCTTTGCTAGGCGCCCAAGGCAGACGACGCTTTGCTAGGCAGCGAGGCGGCGAACGCACAAAGCCATTTGCTCGGCGGTCATTCGCTGCCTCGCACAAGAGCTAACCACTGGGCATGTTGGCTGTCTCACAAACAAGCAGCCTGCTGCGTCTCTTCGCTGCCTCGCCAGCTAGCAAAGTGCTGCCTCGCTTCGCCTGCAGGCGAAAAAGCCATCCGCGATGCCACTGCGCCACCTGGTGCACAAGCAAAGTGCTGCATCTCTTCGCTGCCTCGCACAATGAGCAACCACTGTGCATGGTGGCTGTCTCACAAACAAGGAGACTGCTGAATCTCTTCGCTGCCTCGCCAACAAGCAGAGCGCTGCGTGTATTCGCTGAGTGGCAGAAAGCAAAGCACGGCGCCTGTTCGCTGCCTGGCCAACAAGCAAAGCGCTCCATCTCTTCGCTGCCTCGCAAAGGAAGGAAGCGCTGCGTGCCTTCGGCGCCTAGCAAAGCAGCGCGTGCCTTCGCCGCCTCGCCGCCTAAGAAAGCGCCGTGTGCCTTCGGCGCCTCCCCAATCGCTTCGTGCCTTCGCCGCCTAGCAAAGCGCCTAGCAAAGCGTCCTCAGCCTTCGCTGCCTAGCAAAGCTCCACGTCCGCTCGCCGCCTAGCAAAGCACTGTGTGCCCTCGCCGCCTCCTAGAGCGCTGCGTGCCTTCGGCGCCTGGCAAAGCGCTGAGTGCCTTCGGCGCCTGGCAAAGCACTGCGTGCCCTCGCCGCCTGGCAAAGCACTGCGTCCTTGGGCGCCTGGCAAAGCGCTGCGTGCCTTCGCCGCCTCGCCGCCTAGCAAGGCGCCCTAGCCCGTCCATCACGATCAGATCGCTGCGTGCCTTCGCTGCCTCGGTGCTTAGCAAAGCGCCACGTGCCTTCGGCGCCTACAAAAGCGCCGTGTGCCTCCGGCGCTACTACGGCGTTTGCTAAGCGGCGAGGCGGCGAAGGTACGCAGCGGTGTGTGAGGCGGCGAAGGCAAGCAGCGCTTTGCTGGGCGGCGAGGCGGCGAAGGGCCGAAGCGATTGGGGAGGCGGTGAAGGGAGACGGCGCTTTGTTGGGCGGCGAGGGCGGAAGGGACGCAGCGCTTTCTTAGGCGGCGAGGCACCGAAGGCACGCGCTGCTTTGCTAGGCGCCGAAGGAACACGGCGCTTTGCTAGGCGGCGACGGCACGCGGAGCTTTGCTAGGCGGCGAGGGCGAGAAGGCACGCGGCGCTTTCTCAGGCGGCGAGGCGCCGAAGGCACGCACTGCTTTGCCAGGCGCCGAAGGCACGCACTGCTTTGCTAGGCTGCGATGCGGCGAGGCGCCCAACGCAGGCACTTCTTTGCTAGGCGCCCAAGGAACACGGCGCTTTGCTTGACGGCGACGGCACGCGCAGCTTTGCTAGGCGCCCAAGGCAGACGACGCTTTGCTAGGCAGCGAGGCGGCGAACGCACAAAGCCATTTGCTCGGCGGTCATTCGCTGCCTCGCACAAGAGCTAACCACTGTGCATGTTGGCTGTCTCACAAACAAGCAGCCTGCTGCGTCTCTTCGCTGCCTCGCCAGCTAGCAAAGTGCTGCCTCGCTTCGCCTGCAGGCGAAAAAGCCATCCGCGATGCCACTGCGCCACCTGGTGCACAAGCAAAGTGCTGCATCTCTTCGCTGCCTCGCACAATGAGCAACCACTGTGCATGGTGGCTGTCTCACAAACAAGGAGACTGCTGAATCTCTTCGCTGCCTCGCCAACAAGCAGACCGCTGCGTGTATTGG
The DNA here is from genome assembly GCF_036417845.1 of Apteryx mantelli. Taxonomy (NCBI): domain Eukaryota; kingdom Metazoa; phylum Chordata; class Aves; order Apterygiformes; family Apterygidae; genus Apteryx; species Apteryx mantelli. The sequence continues at coordinate 24,352,434 of NC_089991.1, read as the reverse complement.
CTGACTGGCAGAAAGCAAAGCACGGCGCCTGTTCGCTGCCTGGCCAACAAGCAAAGCGCTCCATCTCTTCGCTGCCTCGCAAACGAAGGAAGCGCTGCGTGCCTTCGGCGCCTAGCAAAGCAGCGCGTGCCTTCGCCGCCTCGCCGCCTAAGAAAGCGCCGTGTGCCTTCGGCGCCTCCCCAATCGCTTCGTGCCTTCGCCGCCTAGCAAAGCGCCTAGCAAAGCGTCCTCAGCCTTGGCTGCCTAGCAAAGCTCCACGTCCGCTCGCCGCCTAGCAAAGCACTGTGTGCCCTCGCCGCCTCCTAGAGCGCTGCGTGCCTTCGGCGCCTGGCAAAGCACTGCGTGCCCTCGCCGCCTCCTAGAGCGCTGCGTGCCTTCGGCGCCTGGCAAAGCACTGCGTGCCCTCGCCGCCTCCTAGAGCGCTGCGTGCCTTCGGCGCCTGGCAAAGCACTGCGTGCCCTCGCCGCCTCGCACAGCGCTGCGTCCTTGGGCGCCTGGCAAAGCGCTGCGTGCCTTCGCCGCCTCGCCGCCTAGCAAGGCGCCCTAGCCCGTCCATCACGATCAGATCGCTGCGTGCCTTCGCTGCCTCGGTGCTTAGCAAAGCGCCACGTGCCTTCGGCGCCTACAAAAGCGCCGTGTGCCTCCGGCGCTACTACGGCGTTTGCTAAGCGGCGAGGCGGCGAAGGTACGCAGCGGTGTGTGAGGCGGCGAAGGCAAGCAGCGCTTTGCTGGGCGGCGAGGCGGCGAAGGGCCGAAGCGATTGGGGAGGCGGTGAAGGGAGACGGCGCTTTGTTGGGCGGCGAGGGCGGAAGGGACGCAGCGCTTTCTTAGGCGGCGAGGCACCGAAGGCACGCGCTGCTTTGCTAGGCGCCGAAGGAACACGGCGCTTTGCTAGGCGGCGACGGCACGCGGAGCTTTGCTAGGCGGCGAGGGCGAGAAGGCACGCGGCGCTTTCTCAGGCGGCGAGGCGCCGAAGGCACGCACTGCTTTGCCAGGCGCCGAAGGCACGCACTGCTTTGCTAGGCTGCGATGCGGCGAGGCGCCCAACGCAGGCACTTCTTTGCTAGGCGCCCAAGGAACACGGCGCTTTGCTTGACGGCGACGGCACGCGCAGCTTTGCTAGGCGCCCAAGGCAGACGACGCTTTGCTAGGCAGCGAGGCGGCGAACGCACAAAGCCATTTGCTCGGCGGTCATTCGCTGCCTCGCACAAGAGCTAACCACTGGGCATGTTGGCTGTCTCACAAACAAGCAGCCTGCTGCGTCTCTTCGCTGCCTCGCCAGCTAGCAAAGTGCTGCCTCGCTTCGCCTGCAGGCGAAAAAGCCATCCGCCATGCCACTGCGCCACCTGGTGCACAAGCAAAGTGCTGCATCTCTTCGCTGCCTCGCACAATGAGCAACCACTGTGCATGGTGGCTGTCTCACAAACAAGGAGACTGCTGAATCTCTTCGCTGCCTCGCCAACAAGCAGAGCGCTGCGTGTATTCGCTGAGTGGCAGAAAGCAAAGCACGGCGCCTGTTCGCTGCCTGGCCAACAAGCAAAGCGCTCCATCTCTTCGCTGCCTCGCAAACGAAGGAAGCGCTGCGTGCCTTCGGCGCCTAGCAAAGCAGCGCGTGCCTTCGCCGCCTCGCCGCCTAAGAAAGCGCCGTGTGCCTTCGGCGCCTCCCCAATCGCTTCGTGCCTTCGCCGCCTAGCAAAGCGCCTAGCAAAGCGTCCTCAGCCTTGGCTGCCTAGCAAAGCTCCACGTCCGCTCGCCGCCTAGCAAAGCACTGTGTGCCCTCGCCGCCTCCTAGAGCGCTGCGTGCCTTCGGCGCCTGGCAAAGCACTGCGTGCCCTCGCCGCCTCCTAGAGCGCTGCGTGCCTTCGGCGCCTGGCAAAGCACTGCGTGCCCTCGCCGCCTCCTAGAGCGCTGCGTGCCTTCGGCGCCTGGCAAAGCACTGCGTGCCCTCGCCGCCTGGCACAGCGCTGCGTCCTTGGGCGCCTGGCAAAGCGCTGCGTGCCTTCGCCGCCTCGCCGCCTAGCAAGGCGCCCTAGCCCGTCCATCACGATCAGATCGCTGCGTGCCTTCGCTGCCTCGGTGCTTAGCAAAGCGCCACGTGCCTTCGGCGCCTACAAAAGCGCCGTGTGCCTCCGGCGCTACTACGGCGTTTGCTAAGCGGCGAGGCGGCGAAGGTACGCAGCGGTGTGTGAGGCGGCGAAGGCAAGCAGCGCTTTGCTGGGCGGCGAGGCGGCGAAGGGCCGAAGCGATTGGGGAGGCGGTGAAGGGAGACGGCGCTTTGTTGGGCGGCGAGGGCGGAAGGGACGCAGCGCTTTCTTAGGCGGCGAGGCACCGAAGGCACGCGCTGCTTTGCTAGGCGCCGAAGGAACACGGCGCTTTGCTAGGCGGCGACGGCACGCGGAGCTTTGCTAGGCGGCGAGGGCGAGAAGGCACGCGGCGCTTTCTCAGGCGGCGAGGCGCCGAAGGCACGCACTGCTTTGCCAGGCGCCGAAGGCACGCACTGCTTTGCTAGGCTGCGATGCGGCGAGGCGCCCAACGCAGGCACTTCTTTGCTAGGCGCCCAAGGAACACGGCGCTTTGCTTGACGGCGACGGCACGCGCAGCTTTGCTAGGCGCCCAAGGCAGACGACGCTTTGCTAGGCAGCGAGGCGGCGAACGCACAAAGCCATTTGCTCGGCGGTCATTCGCTGCCTCGCACAAGAGCTAACCACTGGGCATGTTGGCTGTCTCACAAACAAGCAGCCTGCTGCGTCTCTTCGCTGCCTCGCCAGCTAGCAAAGTGCTGCCTCGCTTCGCCTGCAGGCGAAAAAGCCATCCGCCATGCCACTGCGCCACCTGGTGCACAAGCAAAGTGCTGCATCTCTTCGCTGCCTCGCACAATGAGCAACCACTGTGCATGGTGGCTGTCTCACAAACAAGGAGACTGCTGAATCTCTTCGCTGCCTCGCCAACAAGCAGAGCGCTGCGTGTATTCGCTGAGTGGCAGAAAGCAAAGCACGGCGCCTGTTCGCTGCCTGGCCAACAAGCAAAGCGCTCCATCTCTTCGCTGCCTCGCAAACGAAGGAAGCGCTGCGTGCCTTCGGCGCCTAGCAAAGCAGCGCGTGCCTTCGCCGCCTCGCCGCCTAAGAAAGCGCCGTGTGCCTTCGGCGCCTCCCCAATCGCTTCGTGCCTTCGCCGCCTAGCAAAGCGCCTAGCAAAGCGTCCTCAGCCTTCGCTGCCTAGCAAAGCTCCACGTCCGCTCGCCGCCTAGCAAAGCACTGTGTGCCCTCGCCGCCTCCTAGAGCGCTGCGTGCCTTCGGCGCCTGGCAAAGCGCTGAGTGCCTTCGGCGCCTGGCAAAGCACTGCGTGCCCTCGCCGCCTGGCAAAGCACTGCGTCCTTGGGCGCCTGGCAAAGCGCTGCGTGCCTTCGCCGCCTCGCCGCCTAGCAAGGCGCCCTAGCCCGTCCATCACGATCAGATCGCTGCGTGCCTTCGCTGCCTCGGTGCTTAGCAAAGCGCCACGTGCCTTCGGCGCCTACAAAAGCGCCGTGTGCCTCCGGCGCTACTACGGCGTTTGCTAAGCGGCGAGGCGGCGAAGGTACGCAGCGGTGTGTGAGGCGGCGAAGGCAAGCAGCGCTTTGCTGGGCGGCGAGGCGGCGAAGGGCCGAAGCGATTGGGGAGGCGGTGAAGGGAGACGGCGCTTTGTTGGGCGGCGAGGGCGGAAGGGACGCAGCGCTTTCTTAGGCGGCGAGGCACCGAAGGCACGCGCTGCTTTGCTAGGCGCCGAAGGAACACGGCGCTTTGCTAGGCGGCGACGGCACGCGGAGCTTTGCTAGGCGGCGAGGGCGAGAAGGCACGCGGCGCTTTCTCAGGCGGCGAGGCGCCGAAGGCACGCACTGCTTTGCCAGGCGCCGAAGGCACGCACTGCTTTGCTAGGCTGCGATGCGGCGAGGCGCCCAACGCAGGCACTTCTTTGCTAGGCGCCCAAGGAACACGGCGCTTTGCTTGACGGCGACGGCACGCGCAGCTTTGCTAGGCGCCCAAGGCAGACGACGCTTTGCTAGGCAGCGAGGCGGCGAACGCACAAAGCCATTTGCTCGGCGGTCATTCGCTGCCTCGCACAAGAGCTAACCACTGTGCATGTTGGCTGTCTCACAAACAAGCAGCCTGCTGCGTCTCTTCGCTGCCTCGCCAGCTAGCAAAGTGCTGCCTCGCTTCGCCTGCAGGCGAAAAAGCCATCCGCGATGCCACTGCGCCACCTGGTGCACAAGCAAAGTGCTGCATCTCTTCGCTGCCTCGCACAATGAGCAACCACTGTGCATGGTGGCTGTCTCACAAACAAGGAGACTGCTGAATCTCTTCGCTGCCTCGCCAACAAGCAGACCGCTGCGTGTATTGGCTGACTGGCAGAAAGCAAAGCACGGCGCCTGTTCGCTGCCTGGCCAACAAGCAAAGCGCTCCATCTCTTCGCTGCCTCGCAAACGAAGGAAGCGCTGCGTGCCTTCGGCGCCTAGCAAAGCAGCGCGTGCCTTCGCCGCCTCGCCGCCTAAGAAAGCGCCGTGTGCCTTCGGCGCCTCCCCAATCGCTTCGTGCCTTCGCCGCCTAGCAAAGCGCCTAGCAAAGCGTCCTCAGCCTTGGCTGCCTAGCAAAGCTCCACGTCCGCTCGCCGCCTAGCAAAGCACTGTGTGCCCTCGCCGCCTCCTAGAGCGCTGCGTGCCTTCGGCGCCTGGCAAAGCACTGCGTGCCCTCGCCGCCTCCTAGAGCGCTGCGTGCCTTCGGCGCCTGGCAAAGCACTGCGTGCCCTCGCCGCCTCCTAGAGCGCTGCGTGCCTTCGGCGCCTGGCAAAGCACTGCGTGCCCTCGCCGCCTGGCACAGCGCTGCGTCCTTGGGCGCCTGGCAAAGCGCTGCGTGCCTTCGCCGCCTCGCCGCCTAGCAAGGCGCCCTAGCCCGTCCATCACGATCAGATCGCTGCGTGCCTTCGCTGCCTCGGTGCTTAGCAAAGCGCCACGTGCCTTCGGCGCCTACAAAAGCGCCGTGTGCCTCCGGCGCTACTACGGCGTTTGCTAAGCGGCGAGGCGGCGAAGGTACGCAGCGGTGTGTGAGGCGGCGAAGGCAAGCAGCGCTTTGCTGGGCGGCGAGGCGGCGAAGGGCCGAAGCGATTGGGGAGGCGGTGAAGGGAGACGGCGCTTTGTTGGGCGGCGAGGGCGGAAGGGACGCAGCGCTTTCTTAGGCGGCGAGGCACCGAAGGCACGCGCTGCTTTGCTAGGCGCCGAAGGAACACGGCGCTTTGCTAGGCGGCGACGGCACGCGGAGCTTTGCTAGGCGGCGAGGGCGAGAAGGCACGCGGCGCTTTCTCAGGCGGCGAGGCGCCGAAGGCACGCACTGCTTTGCCAGGCGCCGAAGGCACGCACTGCTTTGCTAGGCTGCGATGCGGCGAGGCGCCCAACGCAGGCACTTCTTTGCTAGGCGCCCAAGGAACACGGCGCTTTGCTTGACGGCGACGGCACGCGCAGCTTTGCTAGGCGCCCAAGGCAGACGACGCTTTGCTAGGCAGCGAGGCGGCGAACGCACAAAGCCATTTGCTCGGCGGTCATTCGCTGCCTCGCACAAGAGCTAACCACTGGGCATGTTGGCTGTCTCACAAACAAGCAGCCTGCTGCGTCTCTTCGCTGCCTCGCCAGCTAGCAAAGTGCTGCCTCGCTTCGCCTGCAGGCGAAAAAGCCATCCGCCATGCCACTGCGCCACCTGGTGCACAAGCAAAGTGCTGCATCTCTTCGCTGCCTCGCACAATGAGCAACCACTGTGCATGGTGGCTGTCTCACAAACAAGGAGACTGCTGAATCTCTTCGCTGCCTCGCCAACAAGCAGAGCGCTGCGTGTATTCGCTGAGTGGCAGAAAGCAAAGCACGGCGCCTGTTCGCTGCCTGGCCAACAAGCAAAGCGCTCCATCTCTTCGCTGCCTCGCAAACGAAGGAAGCGCTGCGTGCCTTCGGCGCCTAGCAAAGCAGCGCGTGCCTTCGCCGCCTCGCCGCCTAAGAAAGCGCCGTGTGCCTTCGGCGCCTCCCCAATCGCTTCGTGCCTTCGCCGCCTAGCAAAGCGCCTAGCAAAGCGTCCTCAGCCTTGGCTGCCTAGCAAAGCTCCACGTCCGCTCGCCGCCTAGCAAAGCACTGTGTGCCCTCGCCGCCTCCTAGAGCGCTGCGTGCCTTCGGCGCCTGGCAAAGCACTGCGTGCCCTCGCCGCCTCCTAGAGCGCTGCGTGCCTTCGGCGCCTGGCAAAGCACTGCGTGCCCTCGCCGCCTCCTAGAGCGCTGCGTGCCTTCGGCGCCTGGCAAAGCACTGCGTGCCCTCGCCGCCTGGCACAGCGCTGCGTCCTTGGGCGCCTGGCAAAGCGCTGCGTGCCTTCGCCGCCTCGCCGCCTAGCAAGGCGCCCTAGCCCGTCCATCACGATCAGATCGCTGCGTGCCTTCGCTGCCTCGGTGCTTAGCAAAGCGCCACGTGCCTTCGGCGCCTACAAAAGCGCCGTGTGCCTCCGGCGCTACTACGGCGTTTGCTAAGCGGCGAGGCGGCGAAGGTACGCAGCGGTGTGTGAGGCGGCGAAGGCAAGCAGCGCTTTGCTGGGCGGCGAGGCGGCGAAGGGCCGAAGCGATTGGGGAGGCGGTGAAGGGAGACGGCGCTTTGTTGGGCGGCGAGGGCGGAAGGGACGCAGCGCTTTCTTAGGCGGCGAGGCACCGAAGGCACGCGCTGCTTTGCTAGGCGCCGAAGGAACACGGCGCTTTGCTAGGCGGCGACGGCACGCGGAGCTTTGCTAGGCGGCGAGGGCGAGAAGGCACGCGGCGCTTTCTCAGGCGGCGAGGCGCCGAAGGCACGCACTGCTTTGCCAGGCGCCGAAGGCACGCACTGCTTTGCTAGGCTGCGATGCGGCGAGGCGCCCAACGCAGGCACTTCTTTGCTAGGCGCCCAAGGAACACGGCGCTTTGCTTGACGGCGACGGCACGCGCAGCTTTGCTAGGCGCCCAAGGCAGACGACGCTTTGCTAGGCAGCGAGGCGGCGAACGCACAAAGCCATTTGCTCGGCGGTCATTCGCTGCCTCGCACAAGAGCTAACCACTGGGCATGTTGGCTGTCTCACAAACAAGCAGCCTGCTGCGTCTCTTCGCTGCCTCGCCAGCTAGCAAAGTGCTGCCTCGCTTCGCCTGCAGGCGAAAAAGCCATCCGCCATGCCACTGCGCCACCTGGTGCACAAGCAAAGTGCTGCATCTCTTCGCTGCCTCGCACAATGAGCAACCACTGTGCATGGTGGCTGTCTCACAAACAAGGAGACTGCTGAATCTCTTCGCTGCCTCGCCAACAAGCAGAGCGCTGCGTGTATTCGCTGAGTGGCAGAAAGCAAAGCACGGCGCCTGTTCGCTGCCTGGCCAACAAGCAAAGCGCTCCATCTCTTCGCTGCCTCGCAAACGAAGGAAGCGCTGCGTGCCTTCGGCGCCTAGCAAAGCAGCGCGTGCCTTCGCCGCCTCGCCGCCTAAGAAAGCGCCGTGTGCCTTCGGCGCCTCCCCAATCGCTTCGTGCCTTCGCCGCCTAGCAAAGCGCCTAGCAAAGCGTCCTCAGCCTTCGCTGCCTAGCAAAGCTCCACGTCCGCTCGCCGCCTAGCAAAGCACTGTGTGCCCTCGCCGCCTCCTAGAGCGCTGCGTGCCTTCGGCGCCTGGCAAAGCGCTGAGTGCCTTCGGCGCCTGGCAAAGCACTGCGTGCCCTCGCCGCCTGGCAAAGCACTGCGTCCTTGGGCGCCTGGCAAAGCGCTGCGTGCCTTCGCCGCCTCGCCGCCTAGCAAGGCGCCCTAGCCCGTCCATCACGATCAGATCGCTGCGTGCCTTCGCTGCCTCGGTGCTTAGCAAAGCGCCACGTGCCTTCGGCGCCTACAAAAGCGCCGTGTGCCTCCGGCGCTACTACGGCGTTTGCTAAGCGGCGAGGCGGCGAAGGTACGCAGCGGTGTGTGAGGCGGCGAAGGCAAGCAGCGCTTTGCTGGGCGGCGAGGCGGCGAAGGGCCGAAGCGATTGGGGAGGCGGTGAAGGGAGACGGCGCTTTGTTGGGCGGCGAGGGCGGAAGGGACGCAGCGCTTTCTTAGGCGGCGAGGCACCGAAGGCACGCGCTGCTTTGCTAGGCGCCGAAGGAACACGGCGCTTTGCTAGGCGGCGACGGCACGCGGAGCTTTGCTAGGCGGCGAGGGCGAGAAGGCACGCGGCGCTTTCTCAGGCGGCGAGGCGCCGAAGGCACGCACTGCTTTGCCAGGCGCCGAAGGCACGCACTGCTTTGCTAGGCTGCGATGCGGCGAGGCGCCCAACGCAGGCACTTCTTTGCTAGGCGCCCAAGGAACACGGCGCTTTGCTTGACGGCGACGGCACGCGCAGCTTTGCTAGGCGCCCAAGGCAGACGACGCTTTGCTAGGCAGCGAGGCGGCGAACGCACAAAGCCATTTGCTCGGCGGTCATTCGCTGCCTCGCACAAGAGCTAACCACTGTGCATGTTGGCTGTCTCACAAACAAGCAGCCTGCTGCGTCTCTTCGCTGCCTCGCCAGCTAGCAAAGTGCTGCCTCGCTTCGCCTGCAGGCGAAAAAGCCATCCGCGATGCCACTGCGCCACCTGGTGCACAAGCAAAGTGCTGCATCTCTTCGCTGCCTCGCACAATGAGCAACCACTGTGCATGGTGGCTGTCTCACAAACAAGGAGACTGCTGAATCTCTTCGCTGCCTCGCCAACAAGCAGACCGCTGCGTGTATTGGCTGACTGGCAGAAAGCAAAGCACGGCGCCTGTTCGCTGCCTGGCCAACAAGCAAAGCGCTCCATCTCTTCGCTGCCTCGCAAACGAAGGAAGCGCTGCGTGCCTTCGGCGCCTAGCAAAGCAGCGCGTGCCTTCGCCGCCTCGCCGCCTAAGAAAGCGCCGTGTGCCTTCGGCGCCTCCCCAATCGCTTCGTGCCTTCGCCGCCTAGCAAAGCGCCTAGCAAAGCGTCCTCAGCCTTGGCTGCCTAGCAAAGCTCCACGTCCGCTCGCCGCCTAGCAAAGCACTGTGTGCCCTCGCCGCCTCCTAGAGCGCTGCGTGCCTTCGGCGCCTGGCAAAGCACTGCGTGCCCTCGCCGCCTCCTAGAGCGCTGCGTGCCTTCGGCGCCTGGCAAAGCACTGCGTGCCCTCGCCGCCTCCTAGAGCGCTGCGTGCCTTCGGCGCCTGGCAAAGCACTGCGTGCCCTCGCCGCCTGGCACAGCGCTGCGTCCTTGGGCGCCTGGCAAAGCGCTGCGTGCCTTCGCCGCCTCGCCGCCTAGCAAGGCGCCCTAGCCCGTCCATCACGATCAGATCGCTGCGTGCCTTCGCTGCCTCGGTGCTTAGCAAAGCGCCACGTGCCTTCGGCGCCTACAAAAGCGCCGTGTGCCTCCGGCGCTACTACGGCGTTTGCTAAGCGGCGAGGCGGCGAAGGTACGCAGCGGTGTGTGAGGCGGCGAAGGCAAGCAGCGCTTTGCTGGGCGGCGAGGCGGCGAAGGGCCGAAGCGATTGGGGAGGCGGTGAAGGGAGACGGCGCTTTGTTGGGCGGCGAGGGCGGAAGGGACGCAGCGCTTTCTTAGGCGGCGAGGCACCGAAGGCACGCGCTGCTTTGCTAGGCGCCGAAGGAACACGGCGCTTTGCTAGGCGGCGACGGCACGCGGAGCTTTGCTAGGCGGCGAGGGCGAGAAGGCACGCGGCGCTTTCTCAGGCGGCGAGGCGCCGAAGGCACGCACTGCTTTGCCAGGCGCCGAAGGCACGCACTGCTTTGCTAGGCTGCGATGCGGCGAGGCGCCCAACGCAGGCACTTCTTTGCTAGGCGCCCAAGGAACACGGCGCTTTGCTTGACGGCGACGGCACGCGCAGCTTTGCTAGGCGCCCAAGGCAGACGACGCTTTGCTAGGCAGCGAGGCGGCGAACGCACAAAGCCATTTGCTCGGCGGTCATTCGCTGCCTCGCACAAGAGCTAACCACTGGGCATGTTGGCTGTCTCACAAACAAGCAGCCTGCTGCGTCTCTTCGCTGCCTCGCCAGCTAGCAAAGTGCTGCCTCGCTTCGCCTGCAGGCGAAAAAGCCATCCGCCATGCCACTGCGCCACCTGGTGCACAAGCAAAGTGCTGCATCTCTTCGCTGCCTCGCACAATGAGCAACCACTGTGCATGGTGGCTGTCTCACAAACAAGGAGACTGCTGAATCTCTTCGCTGCCTCGCCAACAAGCAGACCGCTGCGTGTATTCGCTGACTGGCAGAAAGCAAAGCACGGCGCCTGTTCGCTGCCTGGCCAACAAGCAAAGCGCTCCATCTCTTCGCTGCCTCGCAAACGAAGGAAGCGCTGCGTGCCTTCGGCGCCTAGCAAAGCAGCGCGTGCCTTCGCCGCCTCGCCGCCTAAGAAAGCGCCGTGTGCCTTCGGCGCCTCCCCAATCGCTTCGTGCCTTCGCCGCCTAGCAAAGCGCCTAGCAAAGCGTCCTCAGCCTTCGCTGCCTAGCAAAGCTCCACGTCCGCTCGCCGCCTAGCAAAGCACTGTGTGCCCTCGCCGCCTCCTAGAGCGCTGCGTGCCTTCGGCGCCTGCCAAAGCACTGCGTGCCCTCGCCGCCTCCTAGAGCGCTGCGTGCCTTCGGCGCCTGGCAAAGCGCTGAGTGCCTTCGGCGCCTGGCAAAGCACTGCGTGCCCTCGCCGCCTGGCACAGCGCTGCGTCCTTGGGCGCCTGGCAAAGCGCTGCGTGCCTTCGCCGCCTCGCCGCCTAGCAAGGCGCCCTAGCCCGTCCATCACGATCAGATCGCTGCGTGCCTTCGCTGCCTCGGTGCTTAGCAAAGCGCCACGTGCCTTCGGCGCCTACAAAAGCGCCGTGTGCCTCCGGCGCTACTACGGCGTTTGCTAAGCGGCGAGGCGGCGAAGGTACGCAGCGGTGTGTGAGGCGGCGAAGGCAAGCAGCGCTTTGCTGGGCGGCGAGGCGGCGAAGGGCCGAAGCGATTGGGGAGGCGGTGAAGGGAGACGGCGCTTTGTTGGGCGGCGAGGGCGGAAGGGACGCAGCGCTTTCTTAGGCGGCGAGGCACCGAAGGCACGCGCTGCTTTGCTAGGCGCCGAAGGAACACGGCGCTTTGCTAGGCGGCGACGGCACGCGGAGCTTTGCTAGGCGGCGAGGGCGAGAAGGCACGCGGCGCTTTCTCAGGCGGCGAGGCGCCGAAGGCACGCACTGCTTTGCCAGGCGCCGAAGGCACGCACTGCTTTGCTAGGCTGCGATGCGGCGAGGCGCCCAACGCAGGCACTTCTTTGCTAGGCGCCCAAGGAACACGGCGCTTTGCTTGACGGCGACGGCACGCGCAGCTTTGCTAGGCGCCCAAGGCAGACGACGCTTTGCTAGGCAGCGAGGCGGCGAACGCACAAAGCCATTTGCTCGGCGGTCATTCGCTGCCTCGCACAAGAGCTAACCACTGGGCATGTTGGCTGTCTCACAAACAAGCAGCCTGCTGCGTCTCTTCGCTGCCTCGCCAGCTAGCAAAGTGCTGCCTCGCTTCGCCTGCAGGCGAAAAAGCCATCCGCGATGCCACTGCGCCACCTGGTGCACAAGCAAAGTGCTGCATCTCTTCGCTGCCTCGCACAATGAGCAACCACTGTGCATGGTGGCTGTCTCACAAACAAGGAGACTGCTGAATCTCTTCGCTGCCTCGCCAACAAGCAGACCGCTGCGTGTATTGGCTGACTGGCAGAAAGCAAAGCACGGCGCCTGTTCGCTGCCTGGCCAACAAGCAAAGCGCTCCATCTCTTCGCTGCCTCGCAAAGGAAGGAAGCGCTGCGTGCCTTCGGCGCCTAGCAAAGCAGCGCGTGCCTTCGCCGCCTCGCCGCCTAAGAAAGCGCCGTGTGCCTTCGGCGCCTCCCCAATCGCTTCGTGCCTTCGCCGCCTAGCAAAGCGCCTAGCAAAGCGTCCTCAGCCTTCGCTGCCTAGCAAAGCTCCACGTCCGCTCGCCGCCTAGCAAAGCACTGTGTGCCCTCGCCGCCTCCTAGAGCGCTGCGTGCCTTCGGCGCCTGCCAAAGCACTGCGTGCCCTCGCCGCCTCCTAGAGCGCTGCGTGCCTTCGGCGCCTGGCAAAGCACTGCGTGCCCTCGCCGCCTCCTAGAGCGCTGCGTGCCTTCGGCGCCTGGCAAAGCGCTGAGTGCCTTCGGCGCCTGGCAAAGCACTGCGTGCCCTCGCCGCCTGGCACAGCGCTGCGTCCTTGGGCGCCTGGCAAAGCGCTGCGTGCCTTCGCCGCCTCGCCGCCTAGCAAGGCGCCCTAGCCCGTCCATCACGATCAGATCGCTGCGTGCCTTCGCTGCCTCGGTGCTTAGCAAAGCGCCACGTGCCTTCGGCGCCTACAAAAGCGCCGTGTGCCTCCGGCGCTACTACGGCGTTTGCTAAGCGGCGAGGCGGCGAAGGTACGCAGCGGTGTGTGAGGCGGCGAAGGCAAGCAGCGCTTTGCTGGGCGGCGAGGCGGCGAAGGGCCGAAGCGATTGGGGAGGCGGTGAAGGGAGACGGCGCTTTGTTGGGCGGCGAGGGCGGAAGGGACGCAGCGCTTTCTTAGGCGGCGAGGCACCGAAGGCACGCGCTGCTTTGCTAGGCGCCGAAGGAACACGGCGCTTTGCTAGGCGGCGACGGCACGCGGAGCTTTGCTAGGCGGCGAGGGCGAGAAGGCACGCGGCGCTTTCTCAGGCGGCGAGGCGCCGAAGGCACGCACTGCTTTGCCAGGCGCCGAAGGCACGCACTGCTTTGCTAGGCTGCGATGCGGCGAGGCGCCCAACGCAGGCACTTCTTTGCTAGGCGCCCAAGGAACACGGCGCTTTGCTTGACGGCGACGGCACGCGCAGCTTTGCTAGGCGCCCAAGGCAGACGACGCTTTGCTAGGCAGCGAGGCGGCGAACGCACAAAGCCATTTGCTCGGCGGTCATTCGCTGCCTCGCACAAGAGCTAACCACTGTGCATGTTGGCTGTCTCACAAACAAGCAGCCTGCTGCGTCTCTTCGCTGCCTCGCCAGCTAGCAAAGTGCTGCCTCGCTTCGCCTGCAGGCGAAAAAGCCATCCGCGATGCCACTGCGCCACCTGGTGCACAAGCAAAGTGCTGCATCTCTTCGCTGCCTCGCACAATGAGCAACCACTGTGCATGGTGGCTGTCTCACAAACAAGGAGACTGCTGAATCTCTTCGCTGCCTCGCCAACAAGCAGACCGCTGCGTGTATTGGCTGACTGGCAGAAAGCAAAGCACGGCGCCTGTTCGCTGCCTGGCCAACAAGCAAAGCGCTCCATCTCTTCGCTGCCTCGCAAACGAAGGAAGCGCTGCGTGCCTTCGGCGCCTAGCAAAGCAGCGCGTGCCTTCGCCGCCTCGCCGCCTAAGAAAGCGCCGTGTGCCTTCGGCGCCTCCCCAATCGCTTCGTGCCTTCGCCGCCTAGCAAAGCGCCTAGCAAAGCGTCCTCAGCCTTGGCTGCCTAGCAAAGCTCCACGTCCGCTCGCCGCCTAGCAAAGCACTGTGTGCCCTCGCCGCCTCCTAGAGCGCTGCGTGCCTTCGGCGCCTGGCAAAGCACTGCGTGCCCTCGCCGCCTCCTAGAGCGCTGCGTGCCTTCGGCGCCTGGCAAAGCACTGCGTGCCCTCGCCGCCTCCTAGAGCGCTGCGTGCCTTCGGCGCCTGGCAAAGCACTGCGTGCCCTCGCCGCCTGGCACAGCGCTGCGTCCTTGGGCGCCTGGCAAAGCGCTGCGTGCCTTCGCCGCCTCGCCGCCTAGCAAGGCGCCCTAGCCCGTCCATCACGATCAGATCGCTGCGTGCCTTCGCTGCCTCGGTGCTTAGCAAAGCGCCACGTGCCTTCGGCGCCTACAAAAGCGCCGTGTGCCTCCGGCGCTACTACGGCGTTTGCTAAGCGGCGAGGCGGCGAAGGTACGCAGCGGTGTGTGAGGCGGCGAAGGCAAGCAGCGCTTTGCTGGGCGGCGAGGCGGCGAAGGGCCGAAGCGATTGGGGAGGCGGTGAAGGGAGACGGCGCTTTGTTGGGCGGCGAGGGCGGAAGGGACGCAGCGCTTTCTTAGGCGGCGAGGCACCGAAGGCACGCGCTGCTTTGCTAGGCGCCGAAGGAACACGGCGCTTTGCTAGGCGGCGACGGCACGCGGAGCTTTGCTAGGCGGCGAGGGCGAGAAGGCACGCGGCGCTTTCTCAGGCGGCGAGGCGCCGAAGGCACGCACTGCTTTGCCAGGCGCCGAAGGCACGCACTGCTTTGCTAGGCTGCGATGCGGCGAGGCGCCCAACGCAGGCACTTCTTTGCTAGGCGCCCAAGGAACACGGCGCTTTGCTTGACGGCGACGGCACGCGCAGCTTTGCTAGGCGCCCAAGGCAGACGACGCTTTGCTAGGCAGCGAGGCGGCGAACGCACAAAGCCATTTGCTCGGCGGTCATTCGCTGCCTCGCACAAGAGCTAACCACTGGGCATGTTGGCTGTCTCACAAACAAGCAGCCTGCTGCGTCTCTTCGCTGCCTCGCCAGCTAGCAAAGTGCTGCCTCGCTTCGCCTGCAGGCGAAAAAGCCATCCGCCATGCCACTGCGCCACCTGGTGCACAAGCAAAGTGCTGCATCTCTTCGCTGCCTCGCACAATGAGCAACCACTGTGCATGGTGGCTGTCTCACAAACAAGGAGACTGCTGAATCTCTTCGCTGCCTCGCCAACAAGCAGACCGCTGCGTGTATTCGCTGACTGGCAGAAAGCAAAGCACGGCGCCTGTTCGCTGCCTGGCCAACAAGCAAAGCGCTCCATCTCTTCGCTGCCTCGCAAACGAAGGAAGCGCTGCGTGCCTTCGGCGCCTAGCAAAGCAGCGCGTGCCTTCGCCGCCTCGCCGCCTAAGAAAGCGCCGTGTGCCTTCGGCGCCTCCCCAATCGCTTCGTGCCTTCGCCGCCTAGCAAAGCGCCTAGCAAAGCGTCCTCAGCCTTCGCTGCCTAGCAAAGCTCCACGTCCGCTCGCCGCCTAGCAAAGCACTGTGTGCCCTCGCCGCCTCCTAGAGCGCTGCGTGCCTTCGGCGCCTGCCAAAGCACTGCGTGCCCTCGCCGCCTCCTAGAGCGCTGCGTGCCTTCGGCGCCTGGCAAAGCGCTGAGTGCCTTCGGCGCCTGGCAAAGCACTGCGTGCCCTCGCCGCCTGGCACAGCGCTGCGTCCTTGGGCGCCTGGCAAAGCGCTGCGTGCCTTCGCCGCCTCGCCGCCTAGCAAGGCGCCCTAGCCCGTCCATCACGATCAGATCGCTGCGTGCCTTCGCTGCCTCGGTGCTTAGCAAAGCGCCACGTGCCTTCGGCGCCTACAAAAGCGCCGTGTGCCTCCGGCGCTACTACGGCGTTTGCTAAGCGGCGAGGCGGCGAAGGTACGCAGCGGTGTGTGAGGCGGCGAAGGCAAGCAGCGCTTTGCTGGGCGGCGAGGCGGCGAAGGGCCGAAGCGATTGGGGAGGCGGTGAAGGGAGACGGCGCTTTGTTGGGCGGCGAGGGCGGAAGGGACGCAGCGCTTTCTTAGGCGGCGAGGCACCGAAGGCACGCGCTGCTTTGCTAGGCGCCGAAGGAACACGGCGCTTTGCTAGGCGGCGACGGCACGCGGAGCTTTGCTAGGCGGCGAGGGCGAGAAGGCACGCGGCGCTTTCTCAGGCGGCGAGGCGCCGAAGGCACGCACTGCTTTGCCAGGCGCCGAAGGCACGCACTGCTTTGCTAGGCTGCGATGCGGCGAGGCGCCCAACGCAGGCACTTCTTTGCTAGGCGCCCAAGGAACACGGCGCTTTGCTTGACGGCGACGGCACGCGCAGCTTTGCTAGGCGCCCAAGGCAGACGACGCTTTGCTAGGCAGCGAGGCGGCGAACGCACAAAGCCATTTGCTCGGCGGTCATTCGCTGCCTCGCACAAGAGCTAACCACTGGGCATGTTGGCTGTCTCACAAACAAGCAGCCTGCTGCGTCTCTTCGCTGCCTCGCCAGCTAGCAAAGTGCTGCCTCGCTTCGCCTGCAGGCGAAAAAGCCATCCGCGATGCCACTGCGCCACCTGGTGCACAAGCAAAGTGCTGCATCTCTTCGCTGCCTCGCACAATGAGCAACCACTGTGCATGGTGGCTGTCTCACAAACAAGGAGACTGCTGAATCTCTTCGCTGCCTCGCCAACAAGCAGACCGCTGCGTGTATTGGCTGACTGGCAGAAAGCAAAGCACGGCGCCTGTTCGCTGCCTGGCCAACAAGCAAAGCGCTCCATCTCTTCGCTGCCTCGCAAACGAAGGAAGCGCTGCGTGCCTTCGGCGCCTAGCAAAGCAGCGCGTGCCTTCGCCGCCTCGCCGCCTAAGAAAGCGCCGTGTGCCTTCGGCGCCTCCCCAATCGCTTCGTGCCTTCGCCGCCTAGCAAAGCGCCTAGCAAAGCGTCCTCAGCCTTGGCTGCCTAGCAAAGCTCCACGTCCGCTCGCCGCCTAGCAAAGCACTGTGTGCCCTCGCCGCCTCCTAGAGCGCTGCGTGCCTTCGGCGCCTGGCAAAGCACTGCGTGCCCTCGCCGCCTCCTAGAGCGCTGCGTGCCTTCGGCGCCTGGCAAAGCACTGCGTGCCCTCGCCGCCTCCTAGAGCGCTGCGTGCCTTCGGCGCCTGGCAAAGCGCTGAGTGCCTTCGGCGCCTGGCAAAGCACTGCGTGCCCTCGCCGCCTGGCACAGCGCTGCGTCCTTGGGCGCCTGGCAAAGCGCTGCGTGCCTTCGCCGCCTCGCCGCCTAGCAAGGCGCCCTAGCCCGTCCATCACGATCAGATCGCTGCGTGCCTTCGCTGCCTCGGTGCTTAGCAAAGCGCCACGTGCCTTCGGCGCCTACAAAAGCGCCGTGTGCCTCCGGCGCTACTACGGCGTTTGCTAAGCGGCGAGGCGGCGAAGGTACGCAGCGGTGTGTGAGGCGGCGAAGGCAAGCAGCGCTTTGCTGGGCGGCGAGGCGGCGAAGGGCCGAAGCGATTGGGGAGGCGGTGAAGGGAGACGGCGCTTTGTTGGGCGGCGAGGGCGGAAGGGACGCAGCGCTTTCTTAGGCGGCGAGGCACCGAAGGCACGCGCTGCTTTGCTAGGCGCCGAAGGAACACGGCGCTTTGCTAGGCGGCGACGGCACGCGGAGCTTTGCTAGGCGGCGAGGGCGAGAAGGCACGCGGCGCTTTCTCAGGCGGCGAGGCGCCGAAGGCACGCACTGCTTTGCCAGGCGCCGAAGGCACGCACTGCTTTGCTAGGCTGCGATGCGGCGAGGCGCCCAACGCAGGCACTTCTTTGCTAGGCGCCCAAGGAACACGGCGCTTTGCTTGACGGCGACGGCACGCGCAGCTTTGCTAGGCGCCCAAGGCAGACGACGCTTTGCTAGGCAGCGAGGCGGCGAACGCACAAAGCCATTTGCTCGGCGGTCATTCGCTGCCTCGCACAAGAGCTAACCACTGTGCATGTTGGCTGTCTCACAAACAAGCAGCCTGCTGCGTCTCTTCGCTGCCTCGCCAGCTAGCAAAGTGCTGCCTCGCTTCGCCTGCAGGCGAAAAAGCCATCCGCGATGCCACTGCGCCACCTGGTGCACAAGCAAAGTGCTGCATCTCTTCGCTGCCTCGCACAATGAGCAACCACTGTGCATGGTGGCTGTCTCACAAACAAGGAGACTGCTGAATCTCTTCGCTGCCTCGCCAACAAGCAGACCGCTGCGTGTATTCGCTGACTGGCAGAAAGCAAAGCACGGCGCCTGTTCGCTGCCTGGCCAACAAGCAAAGCGCTCCATCTCTTCGCTGCCTCGCAAACGAAGGAAGCGCTGCGTGCCTTCGGCGCCTAGCAAAGCAGCGCGTGCCTTCGCCGCCTCGCCGCCTAAGAAAGCGCCGTGTGCCTTCGGCGCCTCCCCAATCGCTTCGTGCCTTCGCCGCCTAGCAAAGCGCCTAGCAAAGCGTCCTCAGCCTTGGCTGCCTAGCAAAGCTCCACGTCCGCTCGCCGCCTAGCAAAGCACTGTGTGCCCTCGCCGCCTCCTAGAGCGCTGCGTGCCTTCGGCGCCTGCCAAAGCACTGCGTGCCCTCGCCGCCTCCTAGAGCGCTGCGTGCCTTCGGCGCCTGGCAAAGCGCTGAGTGCCTTCGGCGCCTGGCAAAGCACTGCGTGCCCTCGCCGCCTGGCACAGCGCTGCGTCCTTGGGCGCCTGGCAAAGCGCTGCGTGCCTTCGCCGCCTCGCCGCCTAGCAAGGCGCCCTAGCCCGTCCATCACGATCAGATCGCTGCGTGCCTTCGCTGCCTCGGTGCTTAGCAAAGCGCCACGTGCCTTCGGCGCCTACAAAAGCGCCGTGTGCCTCCGGCGCTACTACGGCGTTTGCTAAGCGGCGAGGCGGCGAAGGTACGCAGCGGTGTGTGAGGCGGCGAAGGCAAGCAGCGCTTTGCTGGGCGGCGAGGCGGCGAAGGGCCGAAGCGATTGGGGAGGCGGTGAAGGGAGACGGCGCTTTGTTGGGCGGCGAGGGCGGAAGGGACGCAGCGCTTTCTTAGGCGGCGAGGCACCGAAGGCACGCGCTGCTTTGCTAGGCGCCGAAGGAACACGGCGCTTTGCTAGGCGGCGACGGCACGCGGAGCTTTGCTAGGCGGCGAGGGCGAGAAGGCACGCGGCGCTTTCTCAGGCGGCGAGGCGCCGAAGGCACGCACTGCTTTGCCAGGCGCCGAAGGCACGCACTGCTTTGCTAGGCTGCGATGCGGCGAGGCGCCCAACGCAGGCACTTCTTTGCTAGGCGCCCAAGGAACACGGCGCTTTGCTTGACGGCGACGGCACGCGCAGCTTTGCTAGGCGCCCAAGGCAGACGACGCTTTGCTAGGCAGCGAGGCGGCGAACGCACAAAGCCATTTGCTCGGCGGTCATTCGCTGCCTCGCACAAGAGCTAACCACTGTGCATGTTGGCTGTCTCACAAACAAGCAGCCTGCTGCGTCTCTTCGCTGCCTCGCCAGCTAGCAAAGTGCTGCCTCGCTTCGCCTGCAGGCGAAAAAGCCATCCGCCATGCCACTGCGCCACCTGGTGCACAAGCAAAGTGCTGCATCTCTTCGCTGCCTCGCACAATGAGCAACCACTGTGCATGGTGGCTGTCTCACAAACAAGGAGACTGCTGAATCTCTTCGCTGCCTCGCCAACAAGCAGACCGCTGCGTGTATTCGCTGAGTGGCAGAAAGCAAAGCACGGCGCCTGTTCGCTGCCTGGCCAACAAGCAAAGCGCTCCATCTCTTCGCTGCCTCGCAAAGGAAGGAAGCGCTGCGTGCCTTCGGCGCCTAGCAAAGCAGCGCGTGCCTTCGCCGCCTCGCCGCCTAAGAAAGCGCCGTGTGCCTTCGGCGCCTCCCCAATCGCTTCGTGCCTTCGCCGCCTAGCAAAGCGCCTAGCAAAGCGTCCTCAGCCTTCGCTGCCTAGCAAAGCTCCACGTCCGCTCGCCGCCTAGCAAAGCACTGTGTGCCCTCGCCGCCTCCTAGAGCGCTGCGTGCCTTCGGCGCCTGCCAAAGCACTGCGTGCCCTCGCCGCCTCCTAGAGCGCTGCGTGCCTTCGGCGCCTGGCAAAGCGCTGAGTGCCTTCGGCGCCTGGCAAAGCACTGCGTGCCCTCGCCGCCTGGCACAGCGCTGCGTCCTTGGGCGCCTGGCAAAGCGCTGCGTGCCTTCGCCGCCTAGCAAGGCGCCCTAGCCCGTCCATCACGATCAGATCGCTGCGTGCCTTCGCTGCCTCGGTGCTTAGCAAAGCGCCACGTGCCTTCGGCACCTACAAAAGCGCCGTGTGCCTCCGGCGCTACTACGGCGTTTGCTAAGCGGCGAGGCGGCGAAGGTACGCAGCGGTGTGTGAGGCGGCGAAGGCAAGCAGCGCTTTGCTGGGCGGCGAGGCGGCGAAGGGCCGAAGCGATTGGGGAGGCGGTGAAGGGAGACGGCGCTTTGTTGGGCGGCGAGGGCGGAAGGGACGCAGCGCTTTCTTAGGCGGCGAGGCACCGAAGGCACGCGCTGCTTTGCTAGGCGCCGAAGGAACACGGCGCTTTGCTAGGCGGCGACGGCACGCGCAGCTTTGCTAGGCGGCGAGGGCGAGAAGGCACGCGGCGCTTTCTCAGGCGGCGAGGCGCCGAAGGCACGCACTGCTTTGCTAGGCTGCGATGCGGCGAGGCGCCCAACGCAGGCACTTCTTTGCTAGGCGCCCAAGGAACACGGCGCTTTGCTTGACGGCGACGGCACGCGCAGCTTTGCTAGGCGCCCAAGGCAGACGACGCTTTGCTAGGCAGCGAGGCGGCGAACGCACAAAGCCATTTGCTCGGCGGTCATTCGCTGCCTCGCACAAGAGCTAACCACTGTGCATGTTGGCTGTCTCACAAACAAGCAGCCTGCTGCGTCTCTTCGCTGCCTCGCCAGCTAGCAAAGTGCTGCCTCGCTTCGCCTGCAGGCGAAAAAGCCATCCGCGATGCCACTGCACCACCTGGTGCACAAGCAAAGTGCTGCATCTCTTCGCTGCCTCGCACAATGAGCAACCACTGTGCATGGTGGCTGTCTCACAAACAAGGAGACTGCTGAATCTCTTCGCTGCCTCGCCAACAAGCAGACCGCTGCGTGTATTCGCTGAGTGGCAGAAAGCAAAGCACGGCGCCTGTTCGCTGCCTGGCCAACAAGCAAAGCGCTCCATCTCTTCGCTGCCTCGCAAACGAAGGAAGCGCTGCGTGCCTTCGGCGCCTAGCAAAGCAGCGCGTGCCTTCGCCGCCTCGCCGCCTAAGAAAGCGCCGTGTGCCTTCGGCGCCTCCCCAATCGCTTCGTGCCTTCGCCGCCTAGCAAAGCGCCTAGCAAAGCGTCCTCAGCCTTCGCTGCCTAGCAAAGCTCCACGTCCGCTCGCCGCCTAGCAAAGCACTGTGTGCCCTCGCCGCCTCCTAGAGCGCTGCGTGCCTTCGGCGCCTGCCAAAGCACTGCGTGCCCTCGCCGCCTCCTAGAGCGCTGCGTGCCTTCGGCGCCTGGCAAAGCGCTGAGTGCCTTCGGCGCCTGGCAAAGCACTGCGTGCCCTCGCCGCCTCGCACAGCGCTGCGTCCTTGGGCGCCTGGCAAAGCGCTGCGTGCCTTCGCCGCCTCGCCGCCTAGCAAGGCGCCCTAGCCCGTCCATCACGATCAGATCGCTGCGTGCCTTCGCTGCCTCGGTGCTTAGCAAAGCGCCACGTGCCTTCGGCGCCTACAAAAGCGCCGTGTGCCTCCGGCGCTACTACGGCGTTTGCTAAGCGGCGAGGCGGCGAAGGTACGCAGCGGTGTGTGAGGCGGCGAAGGCAAGCAGCGCTTTGCTGGGCGGCGAGGCGGCGAAGGGCCGAAGCGATTGGGGAGGCGGTGAAGGGAGACGGCGCTTTGTTGGGCGGCGAGGGCGGAAGGGACGCAGCGCTTTCTTAGGCGGCGAGGCACCGAAGGCACGCGCTGCTTTGCTAGGCGCCGAAGGAACACGGCGCTTTGCTAGGCGGCGACGGCACGCGGAGCTTTGCTAGGCGGCGAGGGCGAGAAGGCACGCGGCGCTTTCTCAGGCGGCGAGGCGCCGAAGGCACGCACTGCTTTGCCAGGCGCCGAAGGCACGCACTGCTTTGCTAGGCTGCGATGCGGCGAGGCGCCCAACGCAGGCACTTCTTTGCTAGGCGCCCAAGGAACACGGCGCTTTGCTTGACGGCGACGGCACGCGCAGCTTTGCTAGGCGCCCAAGGCAGACGACGCTTTGCTAGGCAGCGAGGCGGCGAACGCACAAAGCCATTTGCTCGGCGGTCATTCGCTGCCTCGCACAAGAGCTAACCACTGGGCATGTTGGCTGTCTCACAAACAAGCAGCCTGCTGCGTCTCTTCGCTGCCTCGCCAACAAGCAGAGCGCTGCGTGTATTCGCTGAGTGGCAGAAAGCAAAGCACGGCGCCTGTTCGCTGCCTGGCCAACAAGCAAAGCGCTCCATCTCTTCGCTGCCTCGCAAACGAAGGAAGCGCTGCGTGCCTTCGGCGCCTAGCAAAGCAGCGCGTGCCTTCGCCGCCTCGCCGCCTAAGAAAGCGCCGTGTGCCTTCGGCGCCTCCCCAATCGCTTCGTGCCTTCGCCGCCTAGCAAAGCGCCTAGCAAAGCGTCCTCAGCCTTCGCTGCCTAGCAAAGCTCCACGTCCGCTCGCCGCCTAGCAAAGCACTGTGTGCCCTCGCCGCCTCCTAGAGCGCTGCGTGCCTTCGGCGCCTGCCAAAGCACTGCGTGCCCTCGCCGCCTCCTAGAGCGCTGCGTGCCTTCGGCGCCTGGCAAAGCGCTGAGTGCCTTCGGCGCCTGGCAAAGCACTGCGTGCCCTCGCCGACTGGCAAAGCACTGCGTCCTTGGGCGCCTGGCAAAGCGCTGCGTGCCTTCGCCGCCTCGCCGCCTAGCAAGGCGCCCTAGCCCGTCCATCACGATCAGATCGCTGCGTGCCTTCGCTGCCTCGGTGCTTAGCAAAGCGCCACGTGCCTTCGGCGCCTACAAAAGCGCCGTGTGCCTCCGGCGCTACTACGGCGTTTGCTAAGCGGCGAGGCGGCGAAGGTACGCAGCGGTGTGTGAGGCGGCGAAGGCAAGCAGCGCTTTGCTGGGCGGCGAGGCGGCGAAGGGCCGAAGCGATTGGGGAGGCGGTGAAGGGAGACGGCGCTTTGTTGGGCGGCGAGGGCGGAAGGGACGCAGCGCTTTCTTAGGCGGCGAGGCACCGAAGGCACGCGCTGCTTTGCTAGGCGCCGAAGGAACACGGCGCTTTGCTAGGCGGCGACGGCACGCGGAGCTTTGCTAGGCGGCGAGGGCGAGAAGGCACGCGGCGCTTTCTCAGGCGGCGAGGCGCCGAAGGCACGCACTGCTTTGCCAGGCGCCGAAGGCACGCACTGCTTTGCTAGGCTGCGATGCGGCGAGGCGCCCAACGCAGGCACTTCTTTGCTAGGCGCCCAAGGAACACGGCGCTTTGCTTGACGGCGACGGCACGCGCAGCTTTGCTAGGCGCCCAAGGCAGACGACGCTTTGCTAGGCAGCGAGGCGGCGAACGCACAAAGCCATTTGCTCGGCGGTCATTCGCTGCCTCGCACAAGAGCTAACCACTGGGCATGTTGGCTGTCTCACAAACAAGCAGCCTGCTGCGTCTCTTCGCTGCCTCGCCAGCTAGCAAAGTGCTGCCTCGCTTCGCCTGCAGGCGAAAAAGCCATCCGCGATGCCACTGCGCCACCTGGTGCACAAGCAAAGTGCTGCATCTCTTCGCTGCCTCGCACAATGAGCAACCACTGTGCATGGTGGCTGTCTCACAAACAAGGAGACTGCTGAATCTCTTCGCTGCCTCGCCAACAAGCAGACCGCTGCGTGTATTCGCTGAGTGGCAGAAAGCAAAGCACGGCGCCTGTTCGCTGCCTGGCCAACAAGCAAAGCGCTCCATCTCTTCGCTGCCTCGCAAACGAAGGAAGCGCTGCGTGCCTTCGGCGCCTAGCAAAGCAGCGCGTGCCTTCGCCGCCTCGCCGCCTAAGAAAGCGCCGTGTGCCTTCGGCGCCTCCCCAATCGCTTCGTGCCTTCGCCGCCTAGCAAAGCGCCTAGCAAAGCGTCCTCAGCCTTCGCTGCCTAGCAAAGCTCCACGTCCGCTCGCCGCCTAGCAAAGCACTGTGTGCCCTCGCCGCCTCCTAGAGCGCTGCGTGCCTTCGGCGCCTGCCAAAGCACTGCGTGCCCTCGCCGCCTCCTAGAGCGCTGCGTGCCTTCGGCGCCTGGCAAAGCGCTGAGTGCCTTCGGCGCCTGGCAAAGCACTGCGTGCCCTCGCCGCCTGGCAAAGCACTGCGTCCTTGGGCGCCTGGCAAAGCGCTGCGTGCCTTCGCCGCCTCGCCGCCTAGCAAGGCGCCCTAGCCCGTCCATCACGATCAGATCGCTGCGTGCCTTCGCTGCCTCGGTGCTTAGCAAAGCGCCACGTGCCTTCGGCGCCTACAAAAGCGCCGTGTGCCTCCGGCGCTACTACGGCGTTTGCTAAGCGGCGAGGCGGCGAAGGTACGCAGCGGTGTGTGAGGCGGCGAAGGCAAGCAGCGCTTTGCTGGGCGGCGAGGCGGCGAAGGGCCGAAGCGATTGGGGAGGCGGTGAAGGGAGACGGCGCTTTGTTGGGCGGCGAGGGCGGAAGGGACGCAGCGCTTTCTTAGGCGGCGAGGCACCGAAGGCACGCGCTGCTTTGCTAGGCGCCGAAGGAACACGGCGCTTTGCTAGGCGGCGACGGCACGCGGAGCTTTGCTAGGCGGCGAGGGCGAGAAGGCACGCGGCGCTTTCTCAGGCGGCGAGGCGCCGAAGGCACGCACTGCTTTGCCAGGCGCCGAAGGCACGCACTGCTTTGCTAGGCTGCGATGCGGCGAGGCGCCCAACGCAGGCACTTCTTTGCTAGGCGCCCAAGGAACACGGCGCTTTGCTTGACGGCGACGGCACGCGCAGCTTTGCTAGGCGCCCAAGGCAGACGACGCTTTGCTAGGCAGCGAGGCGGCGAACGCACAAAGCCATTTGCTCGGCGGTCATTCGCTGCCTCGCACAAGAGCTAACCACTGTGCATGTTGGCTGTCTCACAAACAAGCAGCCTGCTGCGTCTCTTCGCTGCCTCGCCAGCTAGCAAAGTGCTGCCTCGCTTCGCCTGCAGGCGAAAAAGCCATCCGCGATGCCACTGCGCCACCTGGTGCACAAGCAAAGTGCTGCATCTCTTCGCTGCCTCGCACAATGAGCAACCACTGTGCATGGTGGCTGTCTCACAAACAAGGAGACTGCTGAATCTCTTCGCTGCCTCGCCAACAAGCAGACCGCTGCGTGTATTGGCTGACTGGCAGAAAGCAAAGCACGGCGCCTGTTCGCTGCCTGGCCAACAAGCAAAGCGCTCCATCTCTTCGCTGCCTCGCAAACGAAGGAAGCGCTGCGTGCCTTCGGCGCCTAGCAAAGCAGCGCGTGCCTTCGCCGCCTCGCCGCCTAAGAAAGCGCCGTGTGCCTTCGGCGCCTCCCCAATCGCTTCGTGCCTTCGCCGCCTAGCAAAGCGCCTAGCAAAGCGTCCTCAGCCTTCGCTGCCTAGCAAAGCTCCACGTCCGCTCGCCGCCTAGCAAAGCACTGTGTGCCCTCGCCGCCTCCTAGAGCGCTGCGTGCCTTCGGCGCCTGGCAAAGCACTGCGTGCCCTCGCCGCCTCCTAGAGCGCTGCGTGCCTTCGGCGCCTGGCAAAGCACTGCGTGCCCTCGCCGCCTCCTAGAGCGCTGCGTGCCTTCGGCGCCTGGCAAAGCACTGCGTGCCCTCGCCGCCTGGCACAGCGCTGCGTCCTTGGGCGCCTGGCAAAGCGCTGCGTGCCTTCGCCGCCTCGCCGCCTAGCAAGGCGCCCTAGCCCGTCCATCACGATCAGATCGCTGCGTGCCTTCGCTGCCTCGGTGCTTAGCAAAGCGCCACGTGCCTTCGGCGCCTACAAAAGCGCCGTGTGCCTCCGGCGCTACTACGGCGTTTGCTAAGCGGCGAGGCGGCGAAGGTACGCAGCGGTGTGTGAGGCGGCGAAGGCAAGCAGCGCTTTGCTGGGCGGCGAGGCGGCGAAGGGCCGAAGCGATTGGGGAGGCGGTGAAGGGAGACGGCGCTTTGTTGGGCGGCGAGGGCGGAAGGGACGCAGCGCTTTCTTAGGCGGCGAGGCACCGAAGGCACGCGCTGCTTTGCTAGGCGCCGAAGGAACACGGCGCTTTGCTAGGCGGCGACGGCACGCGGAGCTTTGCTAGGCGGCGAGGGCGAGAAGGCACGCGGCGCTTTCTCAGGCGGCGAGGCGCCGAAGGCACGCACTGCTTTGCCAGGCGCCGAAGGCACGCACTGCTTTGCTAGGCTGCGATGCGGCGAGGCGCCCAACGCAGGCACTTCTTTGCTAGGCGCCCAAGGAACACGGCGCTTTGCTTGACGGCGACGGCACGCGCAGCTTTGCTAGGCGCCCAAGGCAGACGACGCTTTGCTAGGCAGCGAGGCGGCGAACGCACAAAGCCATTTGCTCGGCGGTCATTCGCTGCCTCGCACAAGAGCTAACCACTGTGCATGTTGGCTGTCTCACAAACAAGCAGCCTGCTGCGTCTCTTCGCTGCCTCGCCAGCTAGCAAAGTGCTGCCTCGCTTCGCCTGCAGGCGAAAAAGCCATCCGCCATGCCACTGCGCCACCTGGTGCACAAGCAAAGTGCTGCATCTCTTCGCTGCCTCGCACAATGAGCAACCACTGTGCATGGTGGCTGTCTCACAAACAAGGAGACTGCTGAATCTCTTCGCTGCCTCGCCAACAAGCAGACCGCTGCGTGTATTCGCTGACTGGCAGAAAGCAAAGCACGGCGCCTGTTCGCTGCCTGGCCAACAAGCAAAGCGCTCCATCTCTTCGCTGCCTCGCAAACGAAGGAAGCGCTGCGTGCCTTCGGCGCCTAGCAAAGCAGCGCGTGCCTTCGCCGCCTCGCCGCCTAAGAAAGCGCCGTGTGCCTTCGGCGCCTCCCCAATCGCTTCGTGCCTTCGCCGCCTAGCAAAGCGCCTAGCAAAGCGTCCTCAGCCTTCGCTGCCTAGCAAAGCTCCACGTCCGCTCGCCGCCTAGCAAAGCACTGTGTGCCCTCGCCGCCTCCTAGAGCGCTGCGTGCCTTCGGCGCCTGGCAAAGCACTGCGTGCCCTCGCCGCCTCCTAGAGCGCTGCGTGCCTTCGGCGCCTGGCAAAGCGCTGAGTGCCTTCGGCGCCTGGCAAAGCACTGCGTGCCCTCGCCGCCTCGCACAGCGCTGCGTCCTTGGGCGCCTGGCAAAGCGCTGCGTGCCTTCGCCGCCTCGCCGCCTAGCAAGGCGCCCTAGCCCGTCCATCACGATCAGATCGCTGCGTGCCTTCGCTGCCTCGGTGCTTAGCAAAGCGCCACGTGCCTTCGGCGCCTACAAAAGCGCCGTGTGCCTCCGGCGCTACTACGGCGTTTGCTAAGCGGCGAGGCGGCGAAGGGACGCAGCGGTGTGTGAGGCGGCGAAGGCAAGCAGCGCTTTGCTGGGCGGCGAGGCGGCGAAGGGCCGAAGCGATTGGGGAGGCGGTGAAGGGACACGGCGCTTTGTTGGGCGGCGAGGGCGGAAGGGACGCAGCGCTTTCTTAGGCGGCGAGGCGCCGAAGGCACGTGCTGCTTTGCTAGGCGCCGAAGGAACACGGCGCTTTGCTAGGCGGCGACGGCACGCGGAGCTTTGCTAGGCGGCGAGGGCGAGAAGGCACGCGGCGCTTTCTCAGGCGGCGAGGCGCCGAAGGCACGCACTGCTTTGCCAGGCGCCGAAGGCACGCACTGCTTTGCTAGGCTGCGATGCGGCGAGGCGCCCAACGCAGGCACTTCTTTGCTAGGCGCCCAAGGAACACGGCGCTTTGCTTGACGGCGACGGCACGCGCAGCTTTGCTAGGCGCCCAAGGCAGACGACGCTTTGCTAGGCAGCGAGGCGGCGAACGCACAAAGCCATTTGCTCGGCGGTCATTCGCTGCCTCGCACAAGAGCTAACCACTGGGCATGTTGGCTGTCTCACAAACAAGCAGCCTGCTGCGTCTCTTCGCTGCCTCGCCAGCTAGCAAAGTGCTGCCTCGCTTCGCCTGCAGGCGAAAAAGCCATCCGCCATGCCACTGCGCCACCTGGTGCACAAGCAAAGTGCTGCATCTCTTCGCTGCCTCGCACAATGAGCAACCACTGTGCATGGTGGCTGTCTCACAAACAAGGAGACTGCTGAATCTCTTCGCTGCCTCGCCAACAAGCAGACCGCTGCGTGTATTCGCTGAGTGGCAGAAAGCAAAGCACGGCGCCTGTTCGCTGCCTGGCCAACAAGCAAAGCGCTCCATCTCTTCGCTGCCTCGCAAACGAAGGAAGCGCTGCGTGCCTTCGGCGCCTAGCAAAGCAGCGCGTGCCTTCGCCGCCTCGCCGCCTAAGAAAGCGCCGTGTGCCTTCGGCGCCTCCCCAATCGCTTCGTGCCTTCGCCGCCTAGCAAAGCGCCTAGCAAAGCATCCTCAGCCTTCGCTGCCTAGCAAAGCTCCACGTCCGCTCGCCGCCTAGCAAAGCACTGTGTGCCCTCGCCGCCTCCTAGAGCGCTGCGTGCCTTCGGCGCCTGCCAAAGCACTGCGTGCCCTCGCCGCCTCCTAGAGCGCTGCGTGCCTTCGGCGCCTGGCAAAGCGCTGAGTGCCTTCGGCGCCTGGCAAAGCACTGCGTGCCCTCGCCGCCTCGCACAGCGCTGCGTCCTTGGGCGCCTGGCAAAGCGCTGCGTGCCTTCGCCGCCTAGCAAGGCGCCCTAGCCCGTCCATCACGATCAGATCGCTGCGTGCCTTCGCTGCCTCGGTGCTTAGCAAAGCGCCACGTGCCTTCGGCGCCTACAAAAGCGCCAGGTGCCTCCGGCGCTACTACGGCGTTTGCTAAGCGGCGAGGCGGCGAAGGTACGCAGCGGTGTGTGAGGCGGCGAAGGCAAGCAGCGCTTTGCTGGGCGGCGAGGCGGCGAAGGGCCGAAGCGATTGGGGAGGCGGTGAAGGGACACGGCGCTTTGTTGGGCGGCGAGGGCGGAAGGGACGCAGCGCTTTCTTAGGCGGCGAGGCACCGAAGGCACGCGCTGCTTTGCTAGGCGCCGAAGGAACACGGCGCTTTGCTAGGCGGCGACGGCACGCGGAGCTTTGCTAGGCGGCGAGGGCGAGAAGGCACGCGGCGCTTTCTCAGGCGGCGAGGCGCCGAAGGCACGCACTGCTTTGCTAGGCTGCGATGCGGCGAGGCGCCCAACGCAGGCACTTCTTTGCTAGGCGCCCAAGGAACACGGCGCTTTGCTTGACGGCGACGGCACGCGCAGCTTTGCTAGGCGCCCAAGGCAGACGACGCTTTGCTAGGCAGCGAGGCGGCCAACGCACAAAGCCATTTGCTCGGCGGTCATTCGCTGCCTCGCACAAGAGCTAACCACTGGGCATGTTGGCTGTCTCACAAACAAGCAGCCTGCTGCGTCTCTTCGCTGCCTCGCCAGCTAGCAAAGTGCTGCCTCGCTTCGCCTGCAGGCGAAAAAGCCATCCGCGATGCCACTGCGCCACCTGGTGCACAAGCAAAGTGCTGCATCTCTTCGCTGCCTCGCACAATGAGCAACCACTGTGCATGGTGGCTGTCTCACAAACAAGGAGACTGCTGAATCTCTTCGCTGCCTCGCCAACAAGCAGACCGCTGCGTGTATTCGCTGACTGGCAGAAAGCAAAGCACGGCGCCTGTTCGCTGCCTGGCCAACAAGCAAAGCGCTCCATCTCTTCGCTGCCTCGCAAACGAAGGAAGCGCTGCGTGCCTTCGGCGCCTAGCAAAGCAGCGCGTGCCTTCGCCGCCTCGCCGCCTAAGAAAGCGCCGTGTGCCTTCGGCGCCTCCCCAATCGCTTCGTGCCTTCGCCGCCTAGCAAAGCGCCTAGCAAAGCGTCCTCAGCCTTGGCTGCCTAGCAAAGCTCCACGTCCGCTCGCCGCCTAGCAAAGCACTGTGTGCCCTCGCCGCCTCCTAGAGCGCTGCGTGCCTTCGGCGCCTGGCAAAGCACTGCGTGCCCTCGCCGCCTCCTAGAGCGCTGCGTGCCTTCGGCGCCTGGCAAAGCGCTGCGTGCCTTCGCCGCCTAGAAAGGCGCCCTAGCCCGTCCATCACGATCAGATCGCTGCGTGCCTTCGCTGCCTCGGTGCTTAGCAAAGCGCCACGTGCCTTCGGCGCCTACAAAAGCGCCGTGTGCCTCCGGCGCTACTACGGCGTTTGCTAAGCGGCGAGGCGGCGAAGGCAAGCAGCGCTTTGCTGGGCGGCGAGGCGGCGAAGGGCCGAAGCGATTGGGGAGGCGGTGAAGGGAGACGGCGCTTTGTTGGGCGGCGAGGGCGGAAGGGACGCAGCGCTTTCTTAGGCGGCGAGGCACCGAAGGCACGCGCTGCTTTGCTAGGCGCCGAAGGAACACGGCGCTTTGCTAGGCGGCGACGGCACGCGGAGCTTTGCTAGGCGGCGAGGGCGAGAAGGCACGCGGCGCTTTCTCAGGCGGCGAGGCGCCGAAGGCACGCACTGCTTTGCCAGGCGCCGAAGGCACGCACTGCTTTGCTAGGCTGCGATGCGGCGAGGCGCCCAACGCAGGCACTTCTTTGCTAGGCGCCCAAGGAACACGGCGCTTTGCTTGACGGCGACGGCACGCGCAGCTTTGCTAGGCGCCCAAGGCAGACGACGCTTTGCTAGGCAGCGAGGCGGCGAACGCACAAAGCCATTTGCTCGGCGGTCATTCGCTGCCTCGCACAAGAGCTAACCACTGTGCATGTTGGCTGTCTCACAAACAAGCAGCCTGCTGCGTCTCTTCGCTGCCTCGCCAGCTAGCAAAGTGCTGCCTCGCTTCGCCTGCAGGCGAAAAAGCCATCCGCGATGCCACTGCGCCACCTGGTGCACAAGCAAAGTGCTGCATCTCTTCGCTGCCTCGCACAATGAGCAACCACTGTGCATGGTGGCTGTCTCACAAACAAGGAGACTGCTGAATCTCTTCGCTGCCTCGCCAACAAGCAGACCGCTGCGTGTATTCGCTGACTGGCAGAAAGCAAAGCACGGCGCCTGTTCGCTGCCTGGCCAACAAGCAAAGCGCTCCATCTCTTCGCTGCCTCGCAAACGAAGGAAGCGCTGCGTGCCTTCGGCGCCTAGCAAAGCAGCGCGTGCCTTCGCCGCCTCGCCGCCTAAGAAAGCGCCGTGTGCCTTCGGCGCCTCCCCAATCGCTTCGTGCCTTCGCCGCCTAGCAAAGCGCCTAGCAAAGCGTCCTCAGCCTTCGCTGCCTAGCAAAGCTCCACGTCCGCTCGCCGCCTAGCAAAGCACTGTGTGCCCTCGCCGCCTCCTAGAGCGCTGCGTGCCTTCGGCGCCTGCCAAAGCACTGCGTGCCCTCGCCGCCTCCTAGAGCGCTGCGTGCCTTCGGCGCCTGGCAAAGCGCTGCGTGCCTTCGGCGCCTGGCAAAGCACTGCGTGCCCTCGCCGCCTCGCACAGCGCTGCGTCCTTGGGCGCCTGGCAAAGCGCTGCGTGCCTTCGCCGCCTCGCCGCCTAGCAAGGCGCCCTAGCCCGTCCATCACGATCAGATCGCTGCGTGCCTTCGCTGCCTCGGTGCTTAGCAAAGCGCCACGTGCCTTCGGCGCCTACAAAAGCGCCGTGTGCCTCCGGCGCTACTACGGCGTTTGCTAAGCGGCGAGGCGGCGAAGGTACGCAGCGGTGTGTGAGGCGGCGAAGGCAAGCAGCGCTTTGCTGGGCGGCGAGGCGGCGAAGGGCCGAAGCGATTGGGGAGGCGGTGAAGGGACACGGCGCTTTGTTGGGCGGCGAGGGCGGAAGGGACGCAGCGCTTTCTTAGGCGGCGAGGCGGCGAAGGCACGCGCTGCTTTGCTAGGCGCCGAAGGAACACGGCGCTTTGCTAGGCGGCGACGGCACGCGGAGCTTTGCTAGGCGGCGAGGGCGAGAAGGCACGCGGCGCTTTCTCAGGCGGCGAGGCGCCGAAGGCACGCACTGCTTTGCTAGGCTGCGATGCGGCGAGGCGCCCAACGCAGGCACTTCTTTGCTAGGCGCCCAAGGAACACGGCGCTTTGCTTGACGGCGACGGCACGCGCAGCTTTGCTAGGCGCCCAAGGCAGACGACGCTTTGCTAGGCAGCGAGGCGGCGAACGCACAAAGCCATTTGCTCGGCGGTCATTCGCTGCCTCGCACAAGAGCTAACCACTGTGCATGTTGGCTGTCTCACAAACAAGCAGCCTGCTGCGTCTCTTCGCTGCCTCGCCAGCTAGCAAAGTGCTGCCTCGCTTCGCCTGCAGGCGAAAAAGCCATCCGCGATGCCACTGCGCCACCTGGTGCACAAGCAAAGTGCTGCATCTCTTCGCTGCCTCGCACAATGAGCAACCACTGTGCATGGTGGCTGTCTCACAAACAAGGAGACTGCTGAATCTCTTCGCTGCCTCGCCAACAAGCAGACCGCTGCGTGTATTCGCTGAGTGGCAGAAAGCAAAGCACGGCGCCTGTTCGCTGCCTGGCCAACAAGCAAAGCGCTCCATCTCTTCGCTGCCTCGCAAACGAAGGAAGCGCTGCGTGCCTTCGGCGCCTAGCAAAGCAGCGCGTGCCTTCGCCGCCTCGCCGCCTAAGAAAGCGCCGTGTGCCTTCGGCGCCTCCCCAATCGCTTCGTGCCTTCGCCGCCTAGCAAAGCGCCTAGCAAAGCGTCCTCAGCCTTCGCTGCCTAGCAAAGCTCCACGTCCGCTCGCCGCCTAGCAAAGCACTGTGTGCCCTCGCCGCCTCCTAGAGCGCTGCGTGCCTTCGGCGCCTGGCAAAGCACTGCGTGCCCTCGCCGCCTCCTAGAGCGCTGCGTGCCTTCGGCGCCTGGCAAAGCGCTGAGTGCCTTCGGCGCCTGGCAAAGCACTGCGTGCCCTCGCCGCCTCGCACAGCGCTGCGTCCTTGGGCGCCTGGCAAAGCGCTGCGTGCCTTCGCCGCCTCGCCGCCTAGCAAGGCGCCCTAGCCCGTCCATCACGATCAGATCGCTGCGTGCCTTCGCTGCCTCGGTGCTTAGCAAAGCGCCACGTGCCTTCGGCGCCTACAAAAGCGCCGTGTGCCTCCGGCGCTACTACGGCGTTTGCTAAGCGGCGAGGCGGCGAAGGGACGCAGCGGTGTGTGAGGCGGCGAAGGCAAGCAGCGCTTTGCTGGGCGGCGAGGCGGCGAAGGGCCGAAGCGATTGGGGAGGCGGTGAAGGGAGACGGCGCTTTGTTGGGCGGCGAGGGCGGAAGGGACGCAGCGCTTTCTTAGGCGGCGAGGCACCGAAGGCACGCGCTGCTTTGCTAGGCGCCGAAGGAACACGGCGCTTTGCTAGGCGGCGACGGCACGCGGAGCTTTGCTAGGCGGCGAGGGCGAGAAGGCACGCGGCGCTTTCTCAGGCGGCGAGGCGCCGAAGGCACGCACTGCTTTGCTAGGCTGCGATGCGGCGAGGCGCCCAACGCAGGCACTTCTTTGCTAGGCGCCCAAGGAACACGGCGCTTTGCTTGACGGCGACGGCACGCGCAGCTTTGCTAGGCGCCCAAGGCAGACGACGCTTTGCTAGGCAGCGAGGCGGCGAACGCACAAAGCCATTTGCTCGGCGGTCATTCGCTGCCTCGCACAAGAGCTAACCACTGGGCATGTTGGCTGTCTCACAAACAAGCAGCCTGCTGCGTCTCTTCGCTGCCTCGCCAGCTAGCAAAGTGCTGCCTCGCTTCGCCTGCAGGCGAAAAAGCCATCCGCGATGCCACTGCGCCACCTGGTGCACAAGCAAAGTGCTGCATCTCTTCGCTGCCTCGCACAATGAGCAACCACTGTGCATGGTGGCTGTCTCACAAACAAGGAGACTGCTGAATCTCTTCGCTGCCTCGCCAACAAGCAGACCGCTGCGTGTATTCGCTGAGTGGCAGAAAGCAAAGCACGGCGCCTGTTCGCTGCCTGGCCAACAAGCAAAGCGCTCCATCTCTTCGCTGCCTCGCAAACGAAGGAAGCGCTGCGTGCCTTCGGCGCCTAGCAAAGCAGCGCGTGCCTTCGCCGCCTCGCCGCCTAAGAAAGCGCCGTGTGCCTTCGGCGCCTCCCCAATCGCTTCGTGCCTTCGCCGCCTAGCAAAGCGCCTAGCAAAGCGTCCTCAGCCTTCGCTGCCTAGCAAAGCTCCACGTCCGCTCGCCGCCTAGCAAAGCACTGTGTGCCCTCGCCGCCTCCTAGAGCGCTGCGTGCCTTCGGCGCCTGGCAAAGCACTGCGTGCCCTCGCCGCCTCCTAGAGCGCTGCGTGCCTTCGGCGCCTGGCAAAGCACTGCGTGCCCTCGCCGCCTCACACAGCGCTGCTTCCTTGGGCGCCTGGCAAAGCGCTGCGTGCCTTCGCCGCCTAGCAAGGCGCCCTAGCCCGTCCATCACGATCAGATCGCTGCGTGCCTTCGCTGCCTCGGTGCTTAGCAAAGCGCCACGTGCCTTCGGCGCCTACAAAAGCGCCGTGTGCCTCCGGCGCTACTACGGCGTTTGCTAAGCGGCGAGGCGGCGAAGGTACGCAGCGGTGTGTGAGGCGGCGAAGGCAAGCAGCGCTTTGCTGGGCGGCGAGGCGGCGAAGGGCCGAAGCGATTGGGGAGGCGGTGAAGGGAGACGGCGCTTTGTTGGGCGGCGAGGGCGGAAGGGACGCAGCGCTTTCTTAGGCGGCGAGGCACCGAAGGCACGCGCTGCTTTGCTAGGCGCCGAAGGAACACGGCGCTTTGCTAGGCGGCGACGGCACGCGCAGCTTTGCTAGGCGGCGAGGGCGAGAAGGCACGCGGCGCTTTCTCAGGCGGCGAGGCGCCGAAGGCACGCACTGCTTTGCTAGGCTGCGATGCGGCGAGGCGCCCAACGCAGGCACTTCTTTGCTAGGCGCCCAAGGAACACGGCGCTTTGCTT
Source organism: Apteryx mantelli (assembly GCF_036417845.1). Classification (NCBI taxonomy): domain Eukaryota; kingdom Metazoa; phylum Chordata; class Aves; order Apterygiformes; family Apterygidae; genus Apteryx; species Apteryx mantelli. The sequence goes on along the minus strand of NC_089991.1, from coordinate 24,318,129 downwards.
GACGGCGACGGCACGCGCAGCTTTGCTAGGCGCCCAAGGCAGACGACGCTTTGCTAGGCAGCGAGGCGGCGAACGCACAAAGCCATTTGCTCGGCGGTCATTCGCTGCCTCGCACAAGAGCTAACCACTGGGCATGTTGGCTGTCTCACAAACAAGCAGCCTGCTGCGTCTCTTCGCTGCCTCGCCAGCTAGCAAAGTGCTGCCTCGCTTCGCCTGCAGGCGAAAAAGCCATCCGCCATGCCACTGCGCCACCTGGTGCACAAGCAAAGTGCTGCATCTCTTCGCTGCCTCGCACAATGAGCAACCACTGTGCATGGTGGCTGTCTCACAAACAAGGAGACTGCTGAATCTCTTCGCTGCCTCGCCAACAAGCAGACCGCTGCGTGTATTCGCTGAGTGGCAGAAAGCAAAGCACGGCGCCTGTTCGCTGCCTGGCCAACAAGCAAAGCGCTCCATCTCTTCGCTGCCTCGCAAACGAAGGAAGCGCTGCGTGCCTTCGGCGCCTAGCAAAGCAGCGCGTGCCTTCGCCGCCTCGCCGCCTAAGAAAGCGCCGTGTGCCTTCGGCGCCTCCCCAATCGCTTCGTGCCTTCGCCGCCTAGCAAAGCGCCTAGCAAAGCGTCCTCAGCCTTGGCTGCCTAGCAAAGCTCCACGTCCGCTCGCCGCCTAGCAAAGCACTGTGTGCCCTCGCCGCCTCCTAGAGCGCTGCGTGCCTTCGGCGCCTGCCAAAGCACTGCGTGCCCTCGCCGCCTCCTAGAGCGCTGCGTGCCTTCGGCGCCTGGCAAAGCGCTGAGTGCCTTCGGCGCCTGGCAAAGCACTGCGTGCCCTCGCCGCCTCGCACAGCGCTGCGTCCTTGGGCGCCTGGCAAAGCGCTGCGTGCCTTCGCCGCCTAGCAAGGCGCCCTAGCCCGTCCATCACGATCAGATCGCTGCGTGCCTTCGCTGCCTCGGTGCTTAGCAAAGCGCCACGTGCCTTCGGCGCCTACAAAAGCGCCAGGTGCCTCCGGCGCTACTACGGCGTTTGCTAAGCGGCGAGGCGGCGAAGGTACGCAGCGGTGTGTGAGGCGGCGAAGGCAAGCAGCGCTTTGCTGGGCGGCGAGGCGGCGAAGGGCCGAAGCGATTGGGGAGGCGGTGAAGGGACACGGCGCTTTGTTGGGCGGCGAGGGCGGAAGGGACGCAGCGCTTTCTTAGGCGGCGAGGCACCGAAGGCACGCGCTGCTTTGCTAGGCGCCGAAGGAACACGGCGCTTTGCTAGGCGGCGACGGCACGCGGAGCTTTGCTAGGCGGCGAGGGCGAGAAGGCACGCGGCGCTTTCTCAGGCGGCGAGGCGCCGAAGGCACGCACTGCTTTGCTAGGCTGCGATGCGGCGAGGCGCCCAACGCAGGCACTTCTTTGCTAGGCGCCCAAGGAACACGGCGCTTTGCTTGACGGCGACGGCACGCGCAGCTTTGCTAGGCGCCCAAGGCAGACGACGCTTTGCTAGGCAGCGAGGCGGCCAACGCACAAAGCCATTTGCTCGGCGGTCATTCGCTGCCTCGCACAAGAGCTAACCACTGGGCATGTTGGCTGTCTCACAAACAAGCAGCCTGCTGCGTCTCTTCGCTGCCTCGCCAGCTAGCAAAGTGCTGCCTCGCTTCGCCTGCAGGCGAAAAAGCCATCCGCGATGCCACTGCGCCACCTGGTGCACAAGCAAAGTGCTGCATCTCTTCGCTGCCTCGCACAATGAGCAACCACTGTGCATGGTGGCTGTCTCACAAACAAGGAGACTGCTGAATCTCTTCGCTGCCTCGCCAACAAGCAGAGCGCTGCGTGTATTCGCTGAGTGGCAGAAAGCAAAGCACGGCGCCTGTTCGCTGCCTGGCCAACAAGCAAAGCGCTCCATCTCTTCGCTGCCTCGCAAACGAAGGAAGCGCTGCGTGCCTTCGGCGCCTAGCAAAGCAGCGCGTGCCTTCGCCGCCTCGCCGCCTAAGAAAGCGCCGTGTGCCTTCGGCGCCTCCCCAATCGCTTCGTGCCTTCGCCGCCTAGCAAAGCGCCTAGCAAAGCGTCCTCAGCCTTGGCTGCCTAGCAAAGCTCCACGTCCGCTCGCCGCCTAGCAAAGCACTGTGTGCCCTCGCCGCCTCCTAGAGCGCTGCGTGCCTTCGGCGCCTGGCAAAGCACTGCGTGCCCTCGCCGCCTCCTAGAGCGCTGCGTGCCTTCGGCGCCTGGCAAAGCACTGCGTGCCCTCGCCGCCTCCTAGAGCGCTGCGTGCCTTCGGCGCCTGGCAAAGCGCTGCGTGCCTTCGCCGCCTAGAAAGGCGCCCTAGCCCGTCCATCACGATCAGATCGCTGCGTGCCTTCGCTGCCTCGGTGCTTAGCAAAGCGCCACGTGCCTTCGGCGCCTACAAAAGCGCCGTGTGCCTCCGGCGCTACTACGGCGTTTGCTAAGCGGCGAGGCGGCGAAGGCAAGCAGCGCTTTGCTGGGCGGCGAGGCGGCGAAGGGCCGAAGCGATTGGGGAGGCGGTGAAGGGAGACGGCGCTTTGTTGGGCGGCGAGGGCGGAAGGGACGCAGCGCTTTCTTAGGCGGCGAGGCACCGAAGGCACGCGCTGCTTTGCTAGGCGCCGAAGGAACACGGCGCTTTGCTAGGCGGCGACGGCACGCGGAGCTTTGCTAGGCGGCGAGGGCGAGAAGGCACGCGGCGCTTTCTCAGGCGGCGAGGCGCCGAAGGCACGCACTGCTTTGCCAGGCGCCGAAGGCACGCACTGCTTTGCTAGGCTGCGATGCGGCGAGGCGCCCAACGCAGGCACTTCTTTGCTAGGCGCCCAAGGAACACGGCGCTTTGCTTGACGGCGACGGCACGCGCAGCTTTGCTAGGCGCCCAAGGCAGACGACGCTTTGCTAGGCAGCGAGGCGGCGAACGCACAAAGCCATTTGCTCGGCGGTCATTCGCTGCCTCGCACAAGAGCTAACCACTGGGCATGTTGGCTGTCTCACAAACAAGCAGCCTGCTGCGTCTCTTCGCTGCCTCGCCAGCTAGCAAAGTGCTGCCTCGCTTCGCCTGCAGGCGAAAAAGCCATCCGCGATGCCACTGCGCCACCTGGTGCACAAGCAAAGTGCTGCATCTCTTCGCTGCCTCGCACAATGAGCAACCACTGTGCATGGTGGCTGTCTCACAAACAAGGAGACTGCTGAATCTCTTCGCTGCCTCGCCAACAAGCAGACCGCTGCGTGTATTCGCTGACTGGCAGAAAGCAAAGCACGGCGCCTGTTCGCTGCCTGGCCAACAAGCAAAGCGCTCCATCTCTTCGCTGCCTCGCAAACGAAGGAAGCGCTGCGTGCCTTCGGCGCCTAGCAAAGCAGCGCGTGCCTTCGCCGCCTCGCCGCCTAAGAAAGCGCCGTGTGCCTTCGGCGCCTCCCCAATCGCTTCGTGCCTTCGCCGCCTAGCAAAGCGCCTAGCAAAGCGTCCTCAGCCTTCGCTGCCTAGCAAAGCTCCACGTCCGCTCGCCGCCTAGCAAAGCACTGTGTGCCCTCGCCGCCTCCTAGAGCGCTGCGTGCCTTCGGCGCCTGCCAAAGCACTGCGTGCCCTCGCCGCCTCCTAGAGCGCTGCGTGCCTTCGGCGCCTGGCAAAGCGCTGCGTGCCTTCGGCGCCTGGCAAAGCACTGCGTGCCCTCGCCGCCTCGCACAGCGCTGCGTCCTTGGGCGCCTGGCAAAGCGCTGCGTGCCTTCGCCGCCTCGCCGCCTAGCAAGGCGCCCTAGCCCGTCCATCACGATCAGATCGCTGCGTGCCTTCGCTGCCTCGGTGCTTAGCAAAGCGCCACGTGCCTTCGGCGCCTACAAAAGCGCCGTGTGCCTCCGGCGCTACTACGGCGTTTGCTAAGCGGCGAGGCGGCGAAGGTACGCAGCGGTGTGTGAGGCGGCGAAGGCAAGCAGCGCTTTGCTGGGCGGCGAGGCGGCGAAGGGCCGAAGCGATTGGGGAGGCGGTGAAGGGACACGGCGCTTTGTTGGGCGGCGAGGGCGGAAGGGACGCAGCGCTTTCTTAGGCGGCGAGGCGGCGAAGGCACGCGCTGCTTTGCTAGGCGCCGAAGGAACACGGCGCTTTGCTAGGCGGCGACGGCACGCGGAGCTTTGCTAGGCGGCGAGGGCGAGAAGGCACGCGGCGCTTTCTCAGGCGGCGAGGCGCCGAAGGCACGCACTGCTTTGCTAGGCTGCGATGCGGCGAGGCGCCCAACGCAGGCACTTCTTTGCTAGGCGCCCAAGGAACACGGCGCTTTGCTTGACGGCGACGGCACGCGCAGCTTTGCTAGGCGCCCAAGGCAGACGACGCTTTGCTAGGCAGCGAGGCGGCGAACGCACAAAGCCATTTGCTCGGCGGTCATTCGCTGCCTCGCACAAGAGCTAACCACTGTGCATGTTGGCTGTCTCACAAACAAGCAGCCTGCTGCGTCTCTTCGCTGCCTCGCCAGCTAGCAAAGTGCTGCCTCGCTTCGCCTGCAGGCGAAAAAGCCATCCGCGATGCCACTGCGCCACCTGGTGCACAAGCAAAGTGCTGCATCTCTTCGCTGCCTCGCACAATGAGCAACCACTGTGCATGGTGGCTGTCTCACAAACAAGGAGACTGCTGAATCTCTTCGCTGCCTCGCCAACAAGCAGACCGCTGCGTGTATTCGCTGAGTGGCAGAAAGCAAAGCACGGCGCCTGTTCGCTGCCTGGCCAACAAGCAAAGCGCTCCATCTCTTCGCTGCCTCGCAAACGAAGGAAGCGCTGCGTGCCTTCGGCGCCTAGCAAAGCAGCGCGTGCCTTCGCCGCCTCGCCGCCTAAGAAAGCGCCGTGTGCCTTCGGCGCCTCCCCAATCGCTTCGTGCCTTCGCCGCCTAGCAAAGCGCCTAGCAAAGCGTCCTCAGCCTTCGCTGCCTAGCAAAGCTCCACGTCCGCTCGCCGCCTAGCAAAGCACTGTGTGCCCTCGCCGCCTCCTAGAGCGCTGCGTGCCTTCGGCGCCTGGCAAAGCACTGCGTGCCCTCGCCGCCTCCTAGAGCGCTGCGTGCCTTCGGTGCCTGGCAAAGCACTGCGTGCCCTCGCCGCCTCACACAGCGCTGCGTCCTTGGGCGCCTGGCAAAGCGCTGCGTGCCTTCGCCGCCTAGCAAGGCGCCCTAGCCCGTCCATCACGATCAGATCGCTGCGTGCCTTCGCTGCCTCGGTGCTTAGCAAAGCGCCACGTGCCTTCGGCGCCTACAAAAGCGCCGTGTGCCTCCGGCGCTACTACGGCGTTTGCTAAGCGGCGAGGCGGCGAAGGCAAGCAGCGCTTTGCTGGGCGGCGAGGCGGCGAAGGGCCGAAGCGATTGGGGAGGCGGTGAAGGGAGACGGCGCTTTGTTGGGCGGCGAGGGCGGAAGGGACGCAGCGCTTTCTTAGGCGGCGAGGCACCGAAGGCACGCGCTGCTTTGCTAGGCGCCGAAGGAACACGGCGCTTTGCTAGGCGGCGACGGCACGCGGAGCTTTGCTAGGCGGCGAGGGCGAGAAGGCACGCGGCGCTTTCTCAGGCGGCGAGGCGCCGAAGGCACGCACTGCTTTGCTAGGCTGCGATGCGGCGAGGCGCCCAACGCAGGCACTTCTTTGCTAGGCGCCCAAGGAACACGGCGCTTTGCTTGACGGCGACGGCACGCGCAGCTTTGCTAGGCGCCCAAGGCAGACGACGCTTTGCTAGGCAGCGAGGCGGCCAACGCACAAAGCCATTTGCTCGGCGGTCATTCGCTGCCTCGCACAAGAGCTAACCACTGGGCATGTTGGCTGTCTCACAAACAAGCAGCCTGCTGCGTCTCTTCGCTGCCTCGCCAGCTAGCAAAGTGCTGCCTCGCTTCGCCTGCAGGCGAAAAAGCCATCCGCGATGCCACTGCGCCACCTGGTGCACAAGCAAAGTGCTGCATCTCTTCGCTGCCTCGCACAATGAGCAACCACTGTGCATGGTGGCTGTCTCACAAACAAGGAGACTGCTGAATCTCTTCGCTGCCTCGCCAACAAGCAGAGCGCTGCGTGTATTCGCTGACTGGCAGAAAGCAAAGCACGGCGCCTGTTCGCTGCCTGGCCAACAAGCAAAGCGCTCCATCTCTTCGCTGCCTCGCAAACGAAGGAAGCGCTGCGTGCCTTCGGCGCCTAGCAAAGCAGCGCGTGCCTTCGCCGCCTCGCCGCCTAAGAAAGCGCCGTGTGCCTTCGGCGCCTCCCCAATCGCTTCGTGCCTTCGCCGCCTAGCAAAGCGCCTAGCAAAGCGTCCTCAGCCTTGGCTGCCTAGCAAAGCTCCACGTCCGCTCGCCGCCTAGCAAAGCACTGTGTGCCCTCGCCGCCTCCTAGAGCGCTGCGTGCCTTCGGCGCCTGGCAAAGCACTGCGTGCCCTCGCCGCCTCCTAGAGCGCTGCGTGCCTTCGGCGCCTGGCAAAGCGCTGAGTGCCTTCGGCGCCTGGCAAAGCACTGCGTGCCCTCGCCGCCTCGCACAGCGCTGCGTCCTTGGGCGCCTGGCAAAGCGCTGCGTGCCTTCGCCGCCTCGCCGCCTAGCAAGGCGCCCTAGCCCGTCCATCACGATCAGATCGCTGCGTGCCTTCGCTGCCTCGGTGCTTAGCAAAGCGCCACGTGCCTTCGGCGCCTACAAAAGCGCCGTGTGCCTCCGGCGCTACTACGGCGTTTGCTAAGCGGCGAGGCGGCGAAGGTACGCAGCGGTGTGTGAGGCGGCGAAGGCAAGCAGCGCTTTGCTGGGCAGCGAGGCGGCGAAGGGCCGAAGCGATTGGGGAGGCGGTGAAGGGAGACGGCGCTTTGTTGGGCGGCGAGGGCGGAAGGGACGCAGCGCTTTCTTAGGCGGCGAGGCACCGAAGGCACGCGCTGCTTTGCTAGGCGCCGAAGGAACACGGCGCTTTGCTAGGCGGCGACGGCACGCGGAGCTTTGCTAGGCGGCGAGGGCGAGAAGGCACGCGGCGCTTTCTCAGGCGGCGAGGCGCCGAAGGCACGCACTGCTTTGCTAGGCTGCGATGCGGCGAGGCGCCCAACGCAGGCACTTCTTTGCTAGGCGCCCAAGGAACACGGCGCTTTGCTTGACGGCGACGGCACGCGCAGCTTTGCTAGGCGCCCAAGGCAGACGACGCTTTGCTAGGCAGCGAGGCGGCGAACGCACAAAGCCATTTGCTCGGCGGTCATTCGCTGCCTCGCACAAGAGCTAACCACTGGGCATGTTGGCTGTCTCACAAACAAGCAGCCTGCTGCGTCTCTTCGCTGCCTCGCCAGCTAGCAAAGTGCTGCCTCGCTTCGCCTGCAGGCGAAAAAGCCATCCGCGATGCCACTGCGCCACCTGGTGCACAAGCAAAGTGCTGCATCTCTTCGCTGCCTCGCACAATGAGCAACCACTGTGCATGGTGGCTGTCTCACAAACAAGGAGACTGCTGAATCTCTTCGCTGCCTCGCCAACAAGCAGACCGCTGCGTGTATTCGCTGACTGGCAGAAAGCAAAGCACGGCGCCTGTTCGCTGCCTGGCCAACAAGCAAAGCGCTCCATCTCTTCGCTGCCTCGCAAACGAAGGAAGCGCTGCGTGCCTTCGGCGCCTAGCAAAGCAGCGCGTGCCTTCGCCGCCTCGCCGCCTAAGAAAGCGCCGTGTGCCTTCGGCGCCTCCCCAATCGCTTCGTGCCTTCGCCGCCTAGCAAAGCGCCTAGCAAAGCGTCCTCAGCCTTGGCTGCCTAGCAAAGCTCCACGTCCGCTCGCCGCCTAGCAAAGCACTGTGTGCCCTCGCCGCCTCCTAGAGCGCTGCGTGCCTTCGGCGCCTGGCAAAGCACTGCGTGCCCTCGCCGCCTCCTAGAGCGCTGCGTGCCTTCGGCGCCTGGCAAAGCACTGCGTGCCCTCGCCGCCTCCTAGAGCGCTGCGTGCCTTCGGCGCCTGGCAAAGCGCTGCGTGCCTTCGCCGCCTAGAAAGGCGCCCTAGCCCGTCCATCACGATCAGATCGCTGCGTGCCTTCGCTGCCTCGGTGCTTAGCAAAGCGCCACGTGCCTTCGGCGCCTACAAAAGCGCCGTGTGCCTCCGGCGCTACTACGGCGTTTGCTAAGCGGCGAGGCGGCGAAGGCAAGCAGCGCTTTGCTGGGCGGCGAGGCGGCGAAGGGCCGAAGCGATTGGGGAGGCGGTGAAGGGAGACGGCGCTTTGTTGGGCGGCGAGGGCGGAAGGGACGCAGCGCTTTCTTAGGCGGCGAGGCACCGAAGGCACGCGCTGCTTTGCTAGGCGCCGAAGGAACACGGCGCTTTGCTAGGCGGCGACGGCACGCGGAGCTTTGCTAGGCGGCGAGGGCGAGAAGGCACGCGGCGCTTTCTCAGGCGGCGAGGCGCCGAAGGCACGCACTGCTTTGCCAGGCGCCGAAGGCACGCACTGCTTTGCTAGGCTGCGATGCGGCGAGGCGCCCAACGCAGGCACTTCTTTGCTAGGCGCCCAAGGAACACGGCGCTTTGCTTGACGGCGACGGCACGCGCAGCTTTGCTAGGCGCCCAAGGCAGACGACGCTTTGCTAGGCAGCGAGGCGGCGAACGCACAAAGCCATTTGCTCGGCGGTCATTCGCTGCCTCGCACAAGAGCTAACCACTGGGCATGTTGGCTGTCTCACAAACAAGCAGCCTGCTGCGTCTCTTCGCTGCCTCGCCAGCTAGCAAAGTGCTGCCTCGCTTCGCCTGCAGGCGAAAAAGCCATCCGCGATGCCACTGCGCCACCTGGTGCACAAGCAAAGTGCTGCATCTCTTCGCTGCCTCGCACAATGAGCAACCACTGTGCATGGTGGCTGTCTCACAAACAAGGAGACTGCTGAATCTCTTCGCTGCCTCGCCAACAAGCAGACCGCTGCGTGTATTCGCTGACTGGCAGAAAGCAAAGCACGGCGCCTGTTCGCTGCCTGGCCAACAAGCAAAGCGCTCCATCTCTTCGCTGCCTCGCAAACGAAGGAAGCGCTGCGTGCCTTCGGCGCCTAGCAAAGCAGCGCGTGCCTTCGCCGCCTCGCCGCCTAAGAAAGCGCCGTGTGCCTTCGGCGCCTCCCCAATCGCTTCGTGCCTTCGCCGCCTAGCAAAGCGCCTAGCAAAGCGTCCTCAGCCTTGGCTGCCTAGCAAAGCTCCACGTCCGCTCGCCGCCTAGCAAAGCACTGTGTGCCCTCGCCGCCTCCTAGAGCGCTGCGTGCCTTCGGCGCCTGCCAAAGCACTGCGTGCCCTCGCCGCCTCCTAGAGCGCTGCGTGCCTTCGGCGCCTGGCAAAGCGCTGCGTGCCTTCGGCGCCTGGCAAAGCACTGCGTGCCCTCGCCGCCTCGCACAGCGCTGCGTCCTTGGGCGCCTGGCAAAGCGCTGCGTGCCTTCGCCGCCTCGCCGCCTAGCAAGGCGCCCTAGCCCGTCCATCACGATCAGATCGCTGCGTGCCTTCGCTGCCTCGGTGCTTAGCAAAGCGCCACGTGCCTTCGGCGCCTACAAAAGCGCCGTGTGCCTCCGGCGCTACTACGGCGTTTGCTAAGCGGCGAGGCGGCGAAGGTACGCAGCGGTGTGTGAGGCGGCGAAGGCAAGCAGCGCTTTGCTGGGCGGCGAGGCGGCGAAGGGCCGAAGCGATTGGGGAGGCGGTGAAGGGACACGGCGCTTTGTTGGGCGGCGAGGGCGGAAGGGACGCAGCGCTTTCTTAGGCGGCGAGGCGGCGAAGGCACGCGCTGCTTTGCTAGGCGCCGAAGGAACACGGCGCTTTGCTAGGCGGCGACGGCACGCGGAGCTTTGCTAGGCGGCGAGGGCGAGAAGGCACGCGGCGCTTTCTCAGGCGGCGAGGCGCCGAAGGCACGCACTGCTTTGCTAGGCTGCGATGCGGCGAGGCGCCCAACGCAGGCACTTCTTTGCTAGGCGCCCAAGGAACACGGCGCTTTGCTTGACGGCGACGGCACGCGCAGCTTTGCTAGGCGCCCAAGGCAGACGACGCTTTGCTAGGCAGCGAGGCGGCGAACGCACAAAGCCATTTGCTCGGCGGTCATTCGCTGCCTCGCACAAGAGCTAACCACTGTGCATGTTGGCTGTCTCACAAACAAGCAGCCTGCTGCGTCTCTTCGCTGCCTCGCCAGCTAGCAAAGTGCTGCCTCGCTTCGCCTGCAGGCGAAAAAGCCATCCGCGATGCCACTGCGCCACCTGGTGCACAAGCAAAGTGCTGCATCTCTTCGCTGCCTCGCACAATGAGCAACCACTGTGCATGGTGGCTGTCTCACAAACAAGGAGACTGCTGAATCTCTTCGCTGCCTCGCCAACAAGCAGACCGCTGCGTGTATTCGCTGAGTGGCAGAAAGCAAAGCACGGCGCCTGTTCGCTGCCTGGCCAACAAGCAAAGCGCTCCATCTCTTCGCTGCCTCGCAAACGAAGGAAGCGCTGCGTGCCTTCGGCGCCTAGCAAAGCAGCGCGTGCCTTCGCCGCCTCGCCGCCTAAGAAAGCGCCGTGTGCCTTCGGCGCCTCCCCAATCGCTTCGTGCCTTCGCCGCCTAGCAAAGCGCCTAGCAAAGCGTCCTCAGCCTTCGCTGCCTAGCAAAGCTCCACGTCCGCTCGCCGCCTAGCAAAGCACTGTGTGCCCTCGCCGCCTCCTAGAGCGCTGCGTGCCTTCGGCGCCTGGCAAAGCACTGCGTGCCCTCGCCGCCTCCTAGAGCGCTGCGTGCCTTCGGTGCCTGGCAAAGCACTGCGTGCCCTCGCCGCCTCACACAGCGCTGCGTCCTTGGGCGCCTGGCAAAGCGCTGCGTGCCTTCGCCGCCTAGCAAGGCGCCCTAGCCCGTCCATCACGATCAGATCGCTGCGTGCCTTCGCTGCCTCGGTGCTTAGCAAAGCGCCACGTGCCTTCGGCGCCTACAAAAGCGCCGTGTGCCTCCGGCGCTACTACGGCGTTTGCTAAGCGGCGAGGCGGCGAAGGCAAGCAGCGCTTTGCTGGGCGGCGAGGCGGCGAAGGGCCGAAGCGATTGGGGAGGCGGTGAAGGGAGACGGCGCTTTGTTGGGCGGCGAGGGCGGAAGGGACGCAGCGCTTTCTTAGGCGGCGAGGCACCGAAGGCACGCGCTGCTTTGCTAGGCGCCGAAGGAACACGGCGCTTTGCTAGGCGGCGACGGCACGCGGAGCTTTGCTAGGCGGCGAGGGCGAGAAGGCACGCGGCGCTTTCTCAGGCGGCGAGGCGCCGAAGGCACGCACTGCTTTGCTAGGCTGCGATGCGGCGAGGCGCCCAACGCAGGCACTTCTTTGCTAGGCGCCCAAGGAACACGGCGCTTTGCTTGACGGCGACGGCACGCGCAGCTTTGCTAGGCGCCCAAGGCAGACGACGCTTTGCTAGGCAGCGAGGCGGCCAACGCACAAAGCCATTTGCTCGGCGGTCATTCGCTGCCTCGCACAAGAGCTAACCACTGGGCATGTTGGCTGTCTCACAAACAAGCAGCCTGCTGCGTCTCTTCGCTGCCTCGCCAGCTAGCAAAGTGCTGCCTCGCTTCGCCTGCAGGCGAAAAAGCCATCCGCGATGCCACTGCGCCACCTGGTGCACAAGCAAAGTGCTGCATCTCTTCGCTGCCTCGCACAATGAGCAACCACTGTGCATGGTGGCTGTCTCACAAACAAGGAGACTGCTGAATCTCTTCGCTGCCTCGCCAACAAGCAGAGCGCTGCGTGTATTCGCTGACTGGCAGAAAGCAAAGCACGGCGCCTGTTCGCTGCCTGGCCAACAAGCAAAGCGCTCCATCTCTTCGCTGCCTCGCAAACGAAGGAAGCGCTGCGTGCCTTCGGCGCCTAGCAAAGCAGCGCGTGCCTTCGCCGCCTCGCCGCCTAAGAAAGCGCCGTGTGCCTTCGGCGCCTCCCCAATCGCTTCGTGCCTTCGCCGCCTAGCAAAGCGCCTAGCAAAGCGTCCTCAGCCTTGGCTGCCTAGCAAAGCTCCACGTCCGCTCGCCGCCTAGCAAAGCACTGTGTGCCCTCGCCGCCTCCTAGAGCGCTGCGTGCCTTCGGCGCCTGGCAAAGCACTGCGTGCCCTCGCCGCCTCCTAGAGCGCTGCGTGCCTTCGGCGCCTGGCAAAGCGCTGAGTGCCTTCGGCGCCTGGCAAAGCACTGCGTGCCCTCGCCGCCTCGCACAGCGCTGCGTCCTTGGGCGCCTGGCAAAGCGCTGCGTGCCTTCGCCGCCTCGCCGCCTAGCAAGGCGCCCTAGCCCGTCCATCACGATCAGATCGCTGCGTGCCTTCGCTGCCTCGGTGCTTAGCAAAGCGCCACGTGCCTTCGGCGCCTACAAAAGCGCCGTGTGCCTCCGGCGCTACTACGGCGTTTGCTAAGCGGCGAGGCGGCGAAGGTACGCAGCGGTGTGTGAGGCGGCGAAGGCAAGCAGCGCTTTGCTGGGCAGCGAGGCGGCGAAGGGCCGAAGCGATTGGGGAGGCGGTGAAGGGAGACGGCGCTTTGTTGGGCGGCGAGGGCGGAAGGGACGCAGCGCTTTCTTAGGCGGCGAGGCACCGAAGGCACGCGCTGCTTTGCTAGGCGCCGAAGGAACACGGCGCTTTGCTAGGCGGCGACGGCACGCGGAGCTTTGCTAGGCGGCGAGGGCGAGAAGGCACGCGGCGCTTTCTCAGGCGGCGAGGCGCCGAAGGCACGCACTGCTTTGCTAGGCTGCGATGCGGCGAGGCGCCCAACGCAGGCACTTCTTTGCTAGGCGCCCAAGGAACACGGCGCTTTGCTTGACGGCGACGGCACGCGCAGCTTTGCTAGGCGCCCAAGGCAGACGACGCTTTGCTAGGCAGCGAGGCGGCGAACGCACAAAGCCATTTGCTCGGCGGTCATTCGCTGCCTCGCACAAGAGCTAACCACTGGGCATGTTGGCTGTCTCACAAACAAGCAGCCTGCTGCGTCTCTTCGCTGCCTCGCCAGCTAGCAAAGTGCTGCCTCGCTTCGCCTGCAGGCGAAAAAGCCATCCGCGATGCCACTGCGCCACCTGGTGCACAAGCAAAGTGCTGCATCTCTTCGCTGCCTCGCACAATGAGCAACCACTGTGCATGGTGGCTGTCTCACAAACAAGGAGACTGCTGAATCTCTTCGCTGCCTCGCCAACAAGCAGACCGCTGCGTGTATTCGCTGACTGGCAGAAAGCAAAGCACGGCGCCTGTTCGCTGCCTGGCCAACAAGCAAAGCGCTCCATCTCTTCGCTGCCTCGCAAACGAAGGAAGCGCTGCGTGCCTTCGGCGCCTAGCAAAGCAGCGCGTGCCTTCGCCGCCTCGCCGCCTAAGAAAGCGCCGTGTGCCTTCGGCGCCTCCCCAATCGCTTCGTGCCTTCGCCGCCTAGCAAAGCGCCTAGCAAAGCGTCCTCAGCCTTGGCTGCCTAGCAAAGCTCCACGTCCGCTCGCCGCCTAGCAAAGCACTGTGTGCCCTCGCCGCCTCCTAGAGCGCTGCGTGCCTTCGGCGCCTGGCAAAGCACTGCGTGCCCTCGCCGCCTCCTAGAGCGCTGCGTGCCTTCGGCGCCTGGCAAAGCACTGCGTGCCCTCGCCGCCTCACACAGCGCTGCTTCCTTGGGCGCCTGGCAAAGCGCTGCGTGCCTTCGCCGCCTAGCAAGGCGCCCTAGCCCGTCCATCACGATCAGATCGCTGCGTGCCTTCGCTGCCTCGGTGCTTAGCAAAGCGCCACGTGCCTTCGGCGCCTACAAAAGCGCCGTGTGCCTCCGGCGCTACTACGGCGTTTGCTAAGCGGCGAGGCGGCGAAGGTACGCAGCGGTGTGTGAGGCGGCGAAGGCAAGCAGCGCTTTGCTGGGCGGCGAGGCGGCGAAGGGCCGAAGCGATTGGGGAGGCGGTGAAGGGAGACGGCGCTTTGTTGGGCGGCGAGGGCGGAAGGGACGCAGCGCTTTCTTAGGCGGCGAGGCACCGAAGGCACGCGCTGCTTTGCTAGGCGCCGAAGGAACACGGCGCTTTGCTAGGCGGCGACGGCACGCGCAGCTTTGCTAGGCGGCGAGGGCGAGAAGGCACGCGGCGCTTTCTCAGGCGGCGAGGCGCCGAAGGCACGCACTGCTTTGCTAGGCTGCGATGCGGCGAGGCGCCCAACGCAGGCACTTCTTTGCTAGGCGCCCAAGGAACACGGCGCTTTGCTTGACGGCGACGGCACGCGCAGCTTTGCTAGGCGCCCAAGGCAGACGACGCTTTGCTAGGCAGCGAGGCGGCGAACGCACAAAGCCATTTGCTCGGCGGTCATTCGCTGCCTCGCACAAGAGCTAACCACTGTGCATGTTGGCTGTCTCACAAACAAGCAGCCTGCTGCGTCTCTTCGCTGCCTCGCCAGCTAGCAAAGTGCTGCCTCGCTTCGCCTGCAGGCGAAAAAGCCATCCGCGATGCCACTGCGCCACCTGGTGCACAAGCAAAGTGCTGCATCTCTTCGCTGCCTCGCACAATGAGCAACCACTGTGCATGGTGGCTGTCTCACAAACAAGGAGACTGCTGAATCTCTTCGCTGCCTCGCCAACAAGCAGAGCGCTGCGTGTATTCGCTGACTGGCAGAAAGCAAAGCACGGCGCCTGTTCGCTGCCTGGCCAACAAGCAAAGCGCTCCATCTCTTCGCTGCCTCGCAAACGAAGGAAGCGCTGCGTGCCTTCGGCGCCTAGCAAAGCAGCGCGTGCCTTCGCCGCCTCGCCGCCTAAGAAAGCGCCGTGTGCCTTCGGCGCCTCCCCAATCGCTTCGTGCCTTCGCCGCCTAGCAAAGCGCCTAGCAAAGCGTCCTCAGCCTTGGCTGCCTAGCAAAGCTCCACGTCCGCTCGCCGCCTAGCAAAGCACTGTGTGCCCTCGCCGCCTCCTAGAGCGCTGCGTGCCTTCGGCGCCTGGCAAAGCACTGCGTGCCCTCGCCGCCTCCTAGAGCGCTGCGTGCCTTCGGCGCCTGCCAAAGCACTGCGTGCCCTCGCCGCCTCCTAGAGCGCTGCGTGCCTTCGGCGCCTGGCAAAGCGCTGAGTGCCTTCGGCGCCTGGCAAAGCACTGCGTGCCCTCGCCGCCTCGCACAGCGCTGCGTCCTTGGGCGCCTGGCAAAGCGCTGCGTGCCTTCGCCGCCTCGCCGCCTAGCAAGGCGCCCTAGCCCGTCCACCAGGATCAGATCGCTGCGTGCCTTCGCTGCCTCGGTGCTTAGCAAAGCGCCACGTGCCTTCGGCGCCTACAAAAGCGCCGTGTGCCTCCGGCGCTACTACGGCGTTTGCTAAGCGGCGAGGCGGCGAAGGGACGCAGCGGTGTGTGAGGCGGCGAAGGCAAGCAGCGCTTTGCTGGGCGGCGAGGCGGCGAAGGGCCGAAGCGATTGGGGAGGCGGTGAAGGGAGACGGCGCTTTGTTGGGCGGCGAGGGCGGAAGGGACGCAGCGCTTTCTTAGGCGGCGAGGCACCGAAGGCACGCGCTGCTTTGCTAGGCGCCGAAGGAACACGGCGCTTTGCTAGGCGGCGACGGCACGCGGAGCTTTGCTAGGCGGCGAGGGCGAGAAGGCACGCGGCGCTTTCTCAGGCGGCGAGGCGCCGAAGGCACGCACTGCTTTGCCAGGCGCCGAAGGCACGCACTGCTTTGCTAGGCTGCGATGCGGCGAGGCGCCCAACGCAGGCACTTCTTTGCTAGGCGCCCAAGGAACACGGCGCTTTGCTTGACGGCGACGGCACGCGCAGCTTTGCTAGGCGCCCAAGGCAGACGACGCTTTGCTAGGCAGCGAGGCGGCGAACGCACAAAGCCATTTGCTCGGCGGTCATTCGCTGCCTCGCACAAGAGCTAACCACTGTGCATGTTGGCTGTCTCACAAACAAGCAGCCTGCTGCGTCTCTTCGCTGCCTCGCCAGCTAGCAAAGTGCTGCCTCGCTTCGCCTGCAGGCGAAAAAGCCATCCGCCATGCCACTGCGCCACCTGGTGCACAAGCAAAGTGCTGCATCTCTTCGCTGCCTCGCACAATGAGCAACCACTGTGCATGGTGGCTGTCTCACAAACAAGGAGACTGCTGAATCTCTTCGCTGCCTCGCCAACAAGCAGACCGCTGCGTGTATTGGCTGAGTGGCAGAAAGCAAAGCACGGCGCCTGTTCGCTGCCTGGCCAACAAGCAAAGCGCTCCATCTCTTCGCTGCCTCGCAAACGAAGGAAGCGCTGCGTGCCTTCGGCGCCTAGCAAAGCAGCGCGTGCCTTCGCCGCCTCGCCGCCTAAGAAAGCGCCGTGTGCCTTCGGCGCCTCCCCAATCGCTTCGTGCCTTCGCCGCCTAGCAAAGCGCCTAGCAAAGCGTCCTCAGCCTTCGCTGCCTAGCAAAGCTCCACGTCCGCTCGCCGCCTAGCAAAGCACTGTGTGCCCTCGCCGCCTCCTAGAGCGCTGCGTGCCTTCGGCGCCTGGCAAAGCACTGCGTGCCCTCGCCGCCTCCTAGAGCGCTGCGTGCCTTCGGCGCCTGCCAAAGCACTGCGTGCCCTCGCCGCCTCCTAGAGCGCTGCGTGCCTTCGGCGCCTGGCAAAGCGCTGCGTGCCTTCGCCGCCTGGCAAAGCACTGCGTGCCCTCGCCGCCTCGCACAGCGCTGCGTCCTTGGGCGCCTGGCAAAGCGCTGCGTGCCTTCGCCGCCTCGCCGCCTAGCAAGGCGCCCTAGCCCGTCCATCACGATCAGATCGCTGCGTGCCTTCGCTGCCTCGGTGCTTAGCAAAGCGCCACGTGCCTTCGGCGCCTACAAAAGCGCCGTGTGCCTCCGGCGCTACTACGGCGTTTGCTAAGCGGCGAGGCGGCGAAGGTACGCAGCGGTGTGTGAGGCGGCGAAGGCAAGCAGCGCTTTGCTGGGCGGCGAGGCGGCGAAGGGCCGAAGCGATTGGGGAGGCGGTGAAGGGAGACGGCGCTTTGTTGGGCGGCGAGGGCGGAAGGGACGCAGCGCTTTCTTAGGCGGCGAGGCACCGAAGGCACGCGCTGCTTTGCTAGGCGCCGAAGGAACACGGCGCTTTGCTAGGCAGCGACGGCACGCGGAGCTTTGCTAGGCGGCGAGGGCGAGAAGGCACGCGGCGCTTTCTCAGGCGGCGAGGCGCCGAAGGCACGCACTGCTTTGCCAGGCGCCGAAGGCACGCACTGCTTTGCTAGGCTGCGATGCGGCGAGGCGCCCAACGCAGGCACTTCTTTGCTAGGCGCCCAAGGAACACGGCGCTTTGCTTGACGGCGACGGCACGCGCAGCTTTGCTAGGCGCCCAAGGCAGACGACGCTTTGCTAGGCAGCGAGGCGGCCAACGCACAAAGCCATTTGCTCGGCGGTCATTCGCTGCCTCGCACAAGAGCTAACCACTGGGCATGTTGGCTGTCTCACAAACAAGCAGCCTGCTGCGTCTCTTCGCTGCCTCGCCAGCTAGCAAAGTGCTGCCTCGCTTCGCCTGCAGGCGAAAAAGCCATCCGCGATGCCACTGCGCCACCTGGTGCACAAGCAAAGTGCTGCATCTCTTCGCTGCCTCGCACAATGAGCAACCACTGTGCATGGTGGCTGTCTCACAAACAAGGAGACTGCTGAATCTCTTCGCTGCCTCGCCAACAAGCAGAGCGCTGCGTGTATTCGCTGACTGGCAGAAAGCAAAGCACGGCGCCTGTTCGCTGCCTGGCCAACAAGCAAAGCGCTCCATCTCTTCGCTGCCTCGCAAACGAAGGAAGCGCTGCGTGCCTTCGGCGCCTAGCAAAGCAGCGCGTGCCTTCGCCGCCTCGCCGCCTAAGAAAGCGCCGTGTGCCTTCGGCGCCTCCCCAATCGCTTCGTGCCTTCGCCGCCTAGCAAAGCGCCTAGCAAAGCGTCCTCAGCCTTGGCTGCCTAGCAAAGCTCCACGTCCGCTCGCCGCCTAGCAAAGCACTGTGTGCCCTCGCCGCCTCCTAGAGCGCTGCGTGCCTTCGGCGCCTGGCAAAGCACTGCGTGCCCTCGCCGCCTCCTAGAGCGCTGCGTGCCTTCGGCGCCTGGCAAAGCACTGCGTGCCCTCGCCGCCTCCTAGAGCGCTGCGTGCCTTCGGCGCCTGGCAAAGCGCTGCGTGCCTTCGCCGCCTAGAAAGGCGCCCTAGCCCGTCCATCACGATCAGATCGCTGCGTGCCTTCGCTGCCTCGGTGCTTAGCAAAGCGCCACGTGCCTTCGGCGCCTACAAAAGCGCCGTGTGCCTCCGGCGCTACTACGGCGTTTGCTAAGCGGCGAGGCGGCGAAGGTACGCAGCGGTGTGTGAGGCGGCGAAGGCAAGCAGCGCTTTGCTGGGCGGCGAGGCGGCGAAGGGCCGAAGCGATTGGGGAGGCGGTGAAGGGACACGGCGCTTTGTTGGGCGGCGAGGGCGGAAGGGACGCAGCGCTTTCTTAGGCGGCGAGGCACCGAAGGCACGCGCTGCTTTGCTAGGCGCCGAAGGAACACGGCGCTTTGCTAGGCGGCGACGGCACGCGGAGCTTTGCTAGGCGGCGAGGGCGAGAAGGCACGCGGCGCTTTCTCAGGCGGCGAGGCGCCGAAGGCACGCACTGCTTTGCTAGGCTGCGATGCGGCGAGGCGCCCAACGCAGGCACTTCTTTGCTAGGCGCCCAAGGAACACGGCGCTTTGCTTGACGGCGACGGCACGCGCAGCTTTGCTAGGCGCCCAAGGCAGACGACGCTTTGCTAGGCAGCGAGGCGGCGAACGCACAAAGCCATTTGCTCGGCGGTCATTCGCTGCCTCGCACAAGAGCTAACCACTGTGCATGTTGGCTGTCTCACAAACAAGCAGCCTGCTGCGTCTCTTCGCTGCCTCGCCAGCTAGCAAAGTGCTGCCTCGCTTCGCCTGCAGGCGAAAAAGCCATCCGCGATGCCACTGCGCCACCTGGTGCACAAGCAAAGTGCTGCATCTCTTCGCTGCCTCGCACAATGAGCAACCACTGTGCATGGTGGCTGTCTCACAAACAAGGAGACTGCTGAATCTCTTCGCTGCCTCGCCAACAAGCAGAGCGCTGCGTGTATTGGCTGAGTGGCAGAAAGCAAAGCACGGCGCCTGTTCGCTGCCTGGCCAACAAGCAAAGCGCTCCATCTCTTCGCTGCCTCGCAAACGAAGGAAGCGCTGCGTGCCTTCGGCGCCTAGCAAAGCAGCGCGTGCCTTCGCCGCCTCGCCGCCTAAGAAAGCGCCGTGTGCCTTCGGCGCCTCCCCAATCGCTTCGTGCCTTCGCCGCCTAGCAAAGCGCCTAGCAAAGCGTCCTCAGCCTTGGCTGCCTAGCAAAGCTCCACGTCCGCTCGCCGCCTAGCAAAGCACTGTGTGCCCTCGCCGCCTCCTAGAGCGCTGCGTGCCTTCGGCGCCTGGCAAAGCACTGCGTGCCCTCGCCGCCTCCTAGAGCGCTGCGTGCCTTCGGCGCCTGCCAAAGCACTGCGTGCCCTCGCCGCCTCCTAGAGCGCTGCGTGCCTTCGGCGCCTGGCAAAGCGCTGAGTGCCTTCGGCGCCTGGCAAAGCACTGCGTGCCCTCGCCGCCTCGCACAGCGCTGCGTCCTTGGGCGCCTGGCAAAGCGCTGCGTGCCTTCGCCGCCTCGCCGCCTAGCAAGGCGCCCTAGCCCGTCCATCACGATCAGATCGCTGCGTGCCTTCGCTGCCTCGGTGCTTAGCAAAGCGCCACGTGCCTTCGGCGCCTACAAAAGCGCCGTGTGCCTCCGGCGCTACTACGGCGTTTGCTAAGCGGCGAGGCGGCGAAGGGACGCAGCGGTGTGTGAGGCGGCGAAGGCAAGCAGCGCTTTGCTGGGCGGCGAGGCGGCGAAGGGCCGAAGCGATTGGGGAGGCGGTGAAGGGAGACGGCGCTTTGTTGGGCGGCGAGGGCGGAAGGGACGCAGCGCTTTCTTAGGCGGCGAGGCACCGAAGGCACGCGCTGCTTTGCTAGGCGCCGAAGGAACACGGCGCTTTGCTAGGCGGCGACGGCACGCGGAGCTTTGCTAGGCGGCGAGGGCGAGAAGGCACGCGGCGCTTTCTCAGGCGGCGAGGCGCCGAAGGCACGCACTGCTTTGCCAGGCGCCGAAGGCACGCACTGCTTTGCTAGGCTGCGATGCGGCGAGGCGCCCAACGCAGGCACTTCTTTGCTAGGCGCCCAAGGAACACGGCGCTTTGCTTGACGGCGACGGCACGCGCAGCTTTGCTAGGCGCCCAAGGCAGACGACGCTTTGCTAGGCAGCGAGGCGGCGAACGCACAAAGCCATTTGCTCGGCGGTCATTCGCTGCCTCGCACAAGAGCTAACCACTGGGCATGTTGGCTGTCTCACAAACAAGCAGCCTGCTGCGTCTCTTCGCTGCCTCGCCAGCTAGCAAAGTGCTGCCTCGCTTCGCCTGCAGGCGAAAAAGCCATCCGCGATGCCACTGCGCCACCTGGTGCACAAGCAAAGTGCTGCATCTCTTCGCTGCCTCGCACAATGAGCAACCACTGTGCATGGTGGCTGTCTCACAAACAAGGAGACTGCTGAATCTCTTCGCTGCCTCGCCAACAAGCAGACCGCTGCGTGTATTCGCTGACTGGCAGAAAGCAAAGCACGGCGCCTGTTCGCTGCCTGGCCAACAAGCAAAGCGCTCCATCTCTTCGCTGCCTCGCAAACGAAGGAAGCGCTGCGTGCCTTCGGCGCCTAGCAAAGCAGCGCGTGCCTTCGCCGCCTCGCCGCCTAAGAAAGCGCCGTGTGCCTTCGGCGCCTCCCCAATCGCTTCGTGCCTTCGCCGCCTAGCAAAGCGCCTAGCAAAGCGTCCTCAGCCTTCGCTGCCTAGCAAAGCTCCACGTCCGCTCGCCGCCTAGCAAAGCACTGTGTGCCCTCGCCGCCTCCTAGAGCGCTGCGTGCCTTCGGCGCCTGCCAAAGCACTGCGTGCCCTCGCCGCCTCCTAGAGCGCTGCGTGCCTTCGGCGCCTGCCAAAGCGCTGAGTGCCTTCGGCGCCTGGCAAAGCACTGCTTGCCCTCGCCGCCTCGCACAGCGCTGCGTCCTTGGGCGCCTGGCAAAGCGCTGCGTGCCTTCGCCGCCTCGCCGCCTAGCAAGGCGCCCTAGCCCGTCCACCACGATCAGATCGCTGCGTGCCTTCGCTGCCTCGGTGCTTAGCAAAGCGCCACGTGCCTTCGGCGCCTACAAAAGCGCCGTGTGCCTCCGGCGCTACTACGGCGTTTGCTAAGCGGCGAGGCGGCGAAGGGACGCAGCGGTGTGTGAGGCGGCGAAGGCAAGCAGCGCTTTGCTGGGCGGCGAGGCGGCGAAGGGCCGAAGCGATTGGGGAGGCGGTGAAGGGAGACGGCGCTTTGTTGGGCGGCGAGGGCGGAAGGGACGCAGCGCTTTCTTAGGCGGCGAGGCACCGAAGGCACGCGCTGCTTTGCTAGGCGCCGAAGGAACACGGCGCTTTGCTAGGCGGCGACGGCACGCGGAGCTTTGCTAGGCGGCGAGGGCGAGAAGGCACGCGGCGCTTTCTCAGGCGGCGAGGCGCCGAAGGCACGCACTGCTTTGCTAGGCTGCGATGCGGCGAGGCGCCCAACGCAGGCACTTCTTTGCTAGGCGCCCAAGGAACACGGCGCTTTGCTTGACGGCGACGGCACGCGCAGCTTTGCTAGGCGCCCAAGGCAGACGACGCTTTGCTAGGCAGCGAGGCGGCGAACGCACA
Source organism: Apteryx mantelli (assembly GCF_036417845.1). Taxonomy (NCBI): domain Eukaryota; kingdom Metazoa; phylum Chordata; class Aves; order Apterygiformes; family Apterygidae; genus Apteryx; species Apteryx mantelli. The sequence goes on along the minus strand of NC_089991.1, from coordinate 24,296,625 downwards.
AAGCCATTTGCTCGGCGGTCATTCGCTGCCTCGCACAAGAGCTAACCACTGTGCATGTTGGCTGTCTCACAAACAAGCAGCCTGCTGCGTCTCTTCGCTGCCTCGCCAGCTAGCAAAGTGCTGCCTCGCTTCGCCTGCAGGCGAAAAAGCCATCCGCCATGCCACTGCGCCACCTGGTGCACAAGCAAAGTGCTGCATCTCTTCGCTGCCTCGCACAATGAGCAACCACTGTGCATGGTGGCTGTCTCACAAACAAGGAGACTGCTGAATCTCTTCGCTGCCTCGCCAACAAGCAGACCGCTGCGTGTATTCGCTGAGTGGCAGAAAGCAAAGCACGGCGCCTGTTCGCTGCCTGGCCAACAAGCAAAGCGCTCCATCTCTTCGCTGCCTCGCAAAGGAAGGAAGCGCTGCGTGCCTTCGGCGCCTAGCAAAGCAGCGCGTGCCTTCGCCGCCTCGCCGCCTAAGAAAGCGCCGTGTGCCTTCGGCGCCTCCCCAATCGCTTCGTGCCTTCGCCGCCTAGCAAAGCGCCTAGCAAAGCGTCCTCAGCCTTCGCTGCCTAGCAAAGCTCCACGTCCGCTCGCCGCCTAGCAAAGCACTGTGTGCCCTCGCCGCCTCCTAGAGCGCTGCGTGCCTTCGGCGCCTGCCAAAGCACTGCGTGCCCTCGCCGCCTCCTAGAGCGCTGCGTGCCTTCGGCGCCTGGCAAAGCGCTGAGTGCCTTCGGCGCCTGGCAAAGCACTGCGTGCCCTCGCCGCCTGGCAAAGCACTGCGTCCTTGGGCGCCTGGCAAAGCGCTGCGTGCCTTCGCCGCCTCGCCGCCTAGCAAGGCGCCCTAGCCCGTCCATCACGATCAGATCGCTGCGTGCCTTCGCTGCCTCGGTGCTTAGCAAAGCGCCACGTGCCTTCGGCGCCTACAAAAGCGCCGTGTGCCTCCGGCGCTACTACGGCGTTTGCTAAGCGGCGAGGCGGCGAAGGTACGCAGCGGTGTGTGAGGCGGCGAAGGCAAGCAGCGCTTTGCTGGGCGGCGAGGCGGCGAAGGGCCGAAGCGATTGGGGAGGCGGTGAAGGGAGACGGCGCTTTGTTGGGCGGCGAGGGCGGAAGGGACGCAGCGCTTTCTTAGGCGGCGAGGCACCGAAGGCACGCGCTGCTTTGCTAGGCGCCGAAGGAACACGGCGCTTTGCTAGGCGGCGACGGCACGCGGAGCTTTGCTAGGCGGCGAGGGCGAGAAGGCACGCGGCGCTTTCTCAGGCGGCGAGGCGCCGAAGGCACGCACTGCTTTGCCAGGCGCCGAAGGCACGCACTGCTTTGCTAGGCTGCGATGCGGCGAGGCGCCCAACGCAGGCACTTCTTTGCTAGGCGCCCAAGGAACACGGCGCTTTGCTTGACGGCGACGGCACGCGCAGCTTTGCTAGGCGCCCAAGGCAGACGACGCTTTGCTAGGCAGCGAGGCGGCGAACGCACAAAGCCATTTGCTCGGCGGTCATTCGCTGCCTCGCACAAGAGCTAACCACTGTGCATGTTGGCTGTCTCACAAACAAGCAGCCTGCTGCGTCTCTTCGCTGCCTCGCCAGCTAGCAAAGTGCTGCCTCGCTTCGCCTGCAGGCGAAAAAGCCATCCGCGATGCCACTGCGCCACCTGGTGCACAAGCAAAGTGCTGCATCTCTTCGCTGCCTCGCACAATGAGCAACCACTGTGCATGGTGGCTGTCTCACAAACAAGGAGACTGCTGAATCTCTTCGCTGCCTCGCCAACAAGCAGACCGCTGCGTGTATTGGCTGACTGGCAGAAAGCAAAGCACGGCGCCTGTTCGCTGCCTGGCCAACAAGCAAAGCGCTCCATCTCTTCGCTGCCTCGCAAACGAAGGAAGCGCTGCGTGCCTTCGGCGCCTAGCAAAGCAGCGCGTGCCTTCGCCGCCTCGCCGCCTAAGAAAGCGCCGTGTGCCTTCGGCGCCTCCCCAATCGCTTCGTGCCTTCGCCGCCTAGCAAAGCGCCTAGCAAAGCGTCCTCAGCCTTCGCTGCCTAGCAAAGCTCCACGTCCGCTCGCCGCCTAGCAAAGCACTGTGTGCCCTCGCCGCCTCCTAGAGCGCTGCGTGCCTTCGGCGCCTGGCAAAGCACTGCGTGCCCTCGCCGCCTCCTAGAGCGCTGCGTGCCTTCGGCGCCTGGCAAAGCACTGCGTGCCCTCGCCGCCTCCTAGAGCGCTGCGTGCCTTCGGCGCCTGGCAAAGCGCTGAGTGCCTTCGGCGCCTGGCAAAGCACTGCGTGCCCTCGCCGCCTGGCACAGCGCTGCGTCCTTGGGCGCCTGGCAAAGCGCTGCGTGCCTTCGCCGCCTCGCCGCCTAGCAAGGCGCCCTAGCCCGTCCATCACGATCAGATCGCTGCGTGCCTTCGCTGCCTCGGTGCTTAGCAAAGCGCCACGTGCCTTCGGCGCCTACAAAAGCGCCGTGTGCCTCCGGCGCTACTACGGCGTTTGCTAAGCGGCGAGGCGGCGAAGGTACGCAGCGGTGTGTGAGGCGGCGAAGGCAAGCAGCGCTTTGCTGGGCGGCGAGGCGGCGAAGGGCCGAAGCGATTGGGGAGGCGGTGAAGGGAGACGGCGCTTTGTTGGGCGGCGAGGGCGGAAGGGACGCAGCGCTTTCTTAGGCGGCGAGGCACCGAAGGCACGCGCTGCTTTGCTAGGCGCCGAAGGAACACGGCGCTTTGCTAGGCGGCGACGGCACGCGGAGCTTTGCTAGGCGGCGAGGGCGAGAAGGCACGCGGCGCTTTCTCAGGCGGCGAGGCGCCGAAGGCACGCACTGCTTTGCCAGGCGCCGAAGGCACGCACTGCTTTGCTAGGCTGCGATGCGGCGAGGCGCCCAACGCAGGCACTTCTTTGCTAGGCGCCCAAGGAACACGGCGCTTTGCTTGACGGCGACGGCACGCGCAGCTTTGCTAGGCGCCCAAGGCAGACGACGCTTTGCTAGGCAGCGAGGCGGCGAACGCACAAAGCCATTTGCTCGGCGGTCATTCGCTGCCTCGCACAAGAGCTAACCACTGGGCATGTTGGCTGTCTCACAAACAAGCAGCCTGCTGCGTCTCTTCGCTGCCTCGCCAGCTAGCAAAGTGCTGCCTCGCTTCGCCTGCAGGCGAAAAAGCCATCCGCCATGCCACTGCGCCACCTGGTGCACAAGCAAAGTGCTGCATCTCTTCGCTGCCTCGCACAATGAGCAACCACTGTGCATGGTGGCTGTCTCACAAACAAGGAGACTGCTGAATCTCTTCGCTGCCTCGCCAACAAGCAGACCGCTGCGTGTATTCGCTGAGTGGCAGAAAGCAAAGCACGGCGCCTGTTCGCTGCCTGGCCAACAAGCAAAGCGCTCCATCTCTTCGCTGCCTCGCAAAGGAAGGAAGCGCTGCGTGCCTTCGGCGCCTAGCAAAGCAGCGCGTGCCTTCGCCGCCTCGCCGCCTAAGAAAGCGCCGTGTGCCTTCGGCGCCTCCCCAATCGCTTCGTGCCTTCGCCGCCTAGCAAAGCGCCTAGCAAAGCGTCCTCAGCCTTGGCTGCCTAGCAAAGCTCCACGTCCGCTCGCCGCCTAGCAAAGCACTGTGTGCCCTCGCCGCCTCCTAGAGCGCTGCGTGCCTTCGGCGCCTGCCAAAGCACTGCGTGCCCTCGCCGCCTCCTAGAGCGCTGCGTGCCTTCGGCGCCTGGCAAAGCGCTGAGTGCCTTCGGCGCCTGGCAAAGCACTGCGTGCCCTCGCCGCCTGGCACAGCGCTGCGTCCTTGGGCGCCTGGCAAAGCGCTGCGTGCCTTCGCCGCCTAGCAAGGCGCCCTAGCCCGTCCACCAGGATCAGATCGCTGCGTGCCTTCGCTGCCTCGGTGCTTAGCAAAGCGCCACGTGCCTTCGGCACCTACAAAAGCGCCGTGTGCCTCCGGCGCTACTACGGCGTTTGCTAAGCGGCGAGGCGGCGAAGGTACGCAGCGGTGTGTGAGGCGGCGAAGGCAAGCAGCGCTTTGCTGGGCGGCGAGGCGGCGAAGGGCCGAAGCGATTGGGGAGGCGGTGAAGGGAGACGGCGCTTTGTTGGGCGGCGAGGGCGGAAGGGACGCAGCGCTTTCTTAGGCGGCGAGGCACCGAAGGCACGCGCTGCTTTGCTAGGCGCCGAAGGAACACGGCGCTTTGCTAGGCGGCGACGGCACGCGGAGCTTTGCTAGGCGGCGAGGGCGAGAAGGCACGCGGCGCTTTCTCAGGCGGCGAGGCGCCGAAGGCACGCACTGCTTTGCTAGGCTGCGATGCGGCGAGGCGCCCAACGCAGGCACTTCTTTGCTAGGCGCCCAAGGAACACGGCGCTTTGCTTGACGGCGACGGCACGCGCAGCTTTGCTAGGCGCCCAAGGCAGACGACGCTTTGCTAGGCAGCGAGGCGGCGAACGCACAAAGCCATTTGCTCGGCGGTCATTCGCTGCCTCGCACAAGAGCTAACCACTGTGCATGGTGGCTGTCTCACAAACAAGGAGACTGCTGAATCTCTTCGCTGCCTCGCCAACAAGCAGACCGCTGCGTGTATTCGCTGACTGGCAGAAAGCAAAGCACGGCGCCTGTTCGCTGCCTGGCCAACAAGCAAAGCGCTCCATCTCTTCGCTGCCTCGCAAACGAAGGAAGCGCTGCGTGCCTTCGGCGCCTAGCAAAGCAGCGCGTGCCTTCGCCGCCTCGCCGCCTAAGAAAGCGCCGTGTGCCTTCGGCGCCTCCCCAATCGCTTCGTGCCTTCGCCGCCTAGCAAAGCGCCTAGCAAAGCGTCCTCAGCCTTCGCTGCCTAGCAAAGCTCCACGTCCGCTCGCCGCCTAGCAAAGCACTGTGTGCCCTCGCCGCCTCCTAGAGCGCTGCGTGCCTTCGGCGCCTGCCAAAGCACTGCGTGCCCTCGCCGCCTCCTAGAGCGCTGCGTGCCTTCGGCGCCTGGCAAAGCGCTGAGTGCCTTCGGCGCCTGGCAAAGCACTGCGTGCCCTCGCCGCCTGGCACAGCGCTGCGTCCTTGGGCGCCTGGCAAAGCGCTGCGTGCCTTCGCCGCCTCGCCGCCTAGCAAGGCGCCCTAGCCCGTCCATCACGATCTGATCGCTGCGTGCCTTCGCTGCCTCGGTGCTTAGCAAAGCGCCACGTGCCTTCGGCGCCTACAAAAGCGCCGTGTGCCTCCGGCGCTACTACGGCGTTTGCTAAGCGGCGAGGCGGCGAAGGTACGCAGCGGTGTGTGAGGCGGCGAAGGCAAGCAGCGCTTTGCTGGGCGGCGAGGCGGCGAAGGGCCGAAGCGATTGGGGAGGCGGTGAAGGGAGACGGCGCTTTGTTGGGCGGCGAGGGCGGAAGGGACGCAGCGCTTTCTTAGGCGGCGAGGCACCGAAGGCACGCGCTGCTTTGCTAGGCGCCGAAGGAACACGGCGCTTTGCTAGGCGGCGACGGCACGCGGAGCTTTGCTAGGCGGCGAGGGCGAGAAGGCACGCGGCGCTTTCTCAGGCGGCGAGGCGCCGAAGGCACGCACTGCTTTGCCAGGCGCCGAAGGCACGCACTGCTTTGCTAGGCTGCGATGCGGCGAGGCGCCCAACGCAGGCACTTCTTTGCTAGGCGCCCAAGGAACACGGCGCTTTGCTTGACGGCGACGGCACGCGCAGCTTTGCTAGGCGCCCAAGGCAGACGACGCTTTGCTAGGCAGCGAGGCGGCGAACGCACAAAGCCATTTGCTCGGCGGTCATTCGCTGCCTCGCACAAGAGCTAACCACTGGGCATGTTGGCTGTCTCACAAACAAGCAGCCTGCTGCGTCTCTTCGCTGCCTCGCCAGCTAGCAAAGTGCTGCCTCGCTTCGCCTGCAGGCGAAAAAGCCATCCGCCATGCCACTGCGCCACCTGGTGCACAAGCAAAGTGCTGCATCTCTTCGCTGCCTCGCACAATGAGCAACCACTGTGCATGGTGGCTGTCTCACAAACAAGGAGACTGCTGAATCTCTTCGCTGCCTCGCCAACAAGCAGACCGCTGCGTGTATTCGCTGACTGGCAGAAAGCAAAGCACGGCGCCTGTTCGCTGCCTGGCCAACAAGCAAAGCGCTCCATCTCTTCGCTGCCTCGCAAACGAAGGAAGCGCTGCGTGCCTTCGGCGCCTAGCAAAGCAGCGCGTGCCTTCGCCGCCTCGCCGCCTAAGAAAGCGCCGTGTGCCTTCGGCGCCTCCCCAATCGCTTCGTGCCTTCGCCGCCTAGCAAAGCGCCTAGCAAAGCGTCCTCAGCCTTCGCTGCCTAGCAAAGCTCCACGTCCGCTCGCCGCCTAGCAAAGCACTGTGTGCCCTCGCCGCATCCTAGAGCGCTGCGTGCCTTCGGCGCCTGGCAAAGCACTGCGTGCCCTCGCCGCCTCCTAGAGCGCTGCGTGCCTTCGGCGCCTGGCAAAGCACTGCGTGCCCTCGCCGCCTCCTAGAGCGCTGCGTGCCTTCGGCGCCTGGCAAAGCACTGCGTGCCCTCGCCGCCTGGCACAGCGCTGCGTCCTTGGGCGCCTGGCAAAGCGCTGCGTGCCTTCGCCGCCTCGCCGCCTAGCAAGGCGCCCTAGCCCGTCCATCACGATCAGATCGCTGCGTGCCTTCGCTGCCTCGGTGCTTAGCAAAGCGCCACGTGCCTTCGGCGCCTACAAAAGCGCCGTGTGCCTCCGGCGCTACTACGGCGTTTGCTAAGCGGCGAGGCGGCGAAGGTACGCAGCGGTGTGTGAGGCGGCGAAGGCAAGCAGCGCTTTGCTGGGCGGCGAGGCGGCGAAGGGCCGAAGCGATTGGGGAGGCGGTGAAGGGACACGGCGCTTTGTTGGGCGGCGAGGGCGGAAGGGACGCAGCGCTTTCTTAGGCGGCGAGGCACCGAAGGCACGCGCTGCTTTGCTAGGCGCCGAAGGAACACGGCGCTTTGCTAGGCGGCGACGGCACGCGGAGCTTTGCTAGGCGGCGAGGGCGAGAAGGCACGCGGCGCTTTCTCAGGCGGCGAGGCGCCGAAGGCACGCACTGCTTTGCCAGGCGCCGAAGGCACGCACTGCTTTGCTAGGCTGCGATGCGGCGAGGCGCCCAACGCAGGCACTTCTTTGCTAGGCGCCCAAGGAACACGGCGCTTTGCTTGACGGCGACGGCACGCGCAGCTTTGCTAGGCGCCCAAGGCAGACGACGCTTTGCTAGGCAGCGAGGCGGCGAACGCACAAAGCCATTTGCTCGGCGGTCATTCGCTGCCTCGCACAAGAGCTAACCACTGTGCATGTTGGCTGTCTCACAAACAAGCAGCCTGCTGCGTCTCTTCGCTGCCTCGCCAGCTAGCAAAGTGCTGCCTCGCTTCGCCTGCAGGCGAAAAAGCCATCCGCCATGCCACTGCGCCACCTGGTGCACAAGCAAAGTGCTGCATCTCTTCGCTGCCTCGCACAATGAGCAACCACTGTGCATGGTGGCTGTCTCACAAACAAGGAGACTGCTGAATCTCTTCGCTGCCTCGCCAACAAGCAGACCGCTGCGTGTATTCGCTGAGTGGCAGAAAGCAAAGCACGGCGCCTGTTCGCTGCCTGGCCAACAAGCAAAGCGCTCCATCTCTTCGCTGCCTCGCAAACGAAGGAAGCGCTGCGTGCCTTGGGCGCCTAGCAAAGCAGCGCGTGCCTTCGCCGCCTCGCCGCCTAAGAAAGCGCCGTGTGCCTTCGGCGCCTCCCCAATCGCTTCGTGCCTTCGCCGCCTAGCAAAGCGCCTAGCAAAGCGTCCTCAGCCTTCGCTGCCTAGCAAAGCTCCACGTCCGCTCGCCGCCTAGCAAAGCACTGTGTGCCCTCGCCGCCTCCTAGAGCGCTGCGTGCCTTCGGCGCCTGGCAAAGCACTGCGTGCCCTCGCCGCCTCCTAGAGCGCTGCGTGCCTTCGGCGCCTGGCAAAGCGCTGAGTGCCTTCGGCGCCTGGCAAAGCACTGCGTGCCCTCGCCGCCTCGCACAGCGCTGCGTCCTTGGGCGCCTGGCAAAGCGCTGCGTGCCTTCGCCGCCTCGCCGCCTAGCAAGGCGCCCTAGCCCGTCCATCACGATCAGATCGCTGCGTGCCTTCGCTGCCTCGGTGCTTAGCAAAGCGCCACGTGCCTTCGGCGCCTACAAAAGCGCCGTGTGCCTCCGGCGCTACTACGGCGTTTGCTAAGCGGCGAGGCGGCGAAGGGACGCAGCGGTGTGTGAGGCGGCGAAGGCAAGCAGCGCTTTGCTGGGCGGCGAGGCGGCGAAGGGCCGAAGCGATTGGGGAGGCGGTGAAGGGACACGGCGCTTTGTTGGGCGGCGAGGGCGGAAGGGACGCAGCGCTTTCTTAGGCGGCGAGGCACCGAAGGCACGCGCTGCTTTGCTAGGCGCCGAAGGAACACGGCGCTTTGCTAGGCGGCGACGGCACGCGGAGCTTTGCTAGGCGGCGAGGGCGAGAAGGCACGCGGCGCTTTCTCAGGCGGCGAGGCGCCGAAGGCACGCACTGCTTTGCCAGGCGCCGAAGGCACGCACTGCTTTGCTAGGCTGCGATGCGGCGAGGCGCCCAACGCAGGCACTTCTTTGCTAGGCGCCCAAGGAACACGGCGCTTTGCTTGACGGCGACGGCACGCGCAGCTTTGCTAGGCGCCCAAGGCAGACGACGCTTTGCTAGGCAGCGAGGCGGCGAACGCACAAAGCCATTTGCTCGGCGGTCATTCGCTGCCTCGCACAAGAGCTAACCACTGTGCATGTTGGCTGTCTCACAAACAAGCAGCCTGCTGCGTCTCTTCGCTGCCTCGCCAGCTAGCAAAGTGCTGCCTCGCTTCGCCTGCAGGCGAAAAAGCCATCCGCCATGCCACTGCGCCACCTGGTGCACAAGCAAAGTGCTGCATCTCTTCGCTGCCTCGCACAATGAGCAACCACTGTGCATGGTGGCTGTCTCACAAACAAGGAGACTGCTGAATCTCTTCGCTGCCTCGCCAACAAGCAGACCGCTGCGTGTATTCGCTGAGTGGCAGAAAGCAAAGCACGGCGCCTGTTCGCTGCCTGGCCAACAAGCAAAGCGCTCCATCTCTTCGCTGCCTCGCAAACGAAGGAAGCGCTGCGTGCCTTCGGCGCCTAGCAAAGCAGCGCGTGCCTTCGCCGCCTCGCCGCCTAAGAAAGCGCCGTGTGCCTTCGGCGCCTCCCCAATCGCTTCGTGCCTTCGCCGCCTAGCAAAGCGCCTAGCAAAGCGTCCTCAGCCTTCGCTGCCTAGCAAAGCTCCACGTCCGCTCGCCGCCTAGCAAAGCACTGTGTGCCCTCGCCGCCTCCTAGAGCGCTGCGTGCCTTCGGCGCCTGCCAAAGCACTGCGTGCCCTCGCCGCCTCCTAGAGCGCTGCGTGCTTTCGGCGCCTGGCAAAGCGCTGAGTGCCTTCGGCGCCTGGCAAAGCACTGCGTGCCCTCGCCGCCTGGCACAGCGCTGCGTCCTTGGGCGCCTGGCAAAGCGCTGCGTGCCTTCGCCGCCTCGCCGCCTAGCAAGGCGCCCTAGCCCGTCCATCACGATCAGATCGCTGCGTGCCTTCGCTGCCTCGGTGCTTAGCAAAGCGCCACGTGCCTTCGGCGCCTACAAAAGCGCCGTGTGCCTCCGGCGCTACTACGGCGTTTGCTAAGCGGCGAGGCGGCGAAGGGACGCAGCGGTGTGTGAGGCGGCGAAGGCAAGCAGCGCTTTGCTGGGCGGCGAGGCGGCGAAGGGCCGAAGCGATTGGGGAGGCGGTGAAGGGAGACGGCGCTTTGTTGGGCGGCGAGGGCGGAAGGGACGCAGCGCTTTCTTAGGCGGCGAGGCACCGAAGGCACGCGCTGCTTTGCTAGGCGCCGAAGGAACACGGCGCTTTGCTAGGCGGCGACGGCACGCGGAGCTTTGCTAGGCGGCGAGGGCGAGAAGGCACGCGGCGCTTTCTCAGGCGGCGAGGCGCCGAAGGCACGCACTGCTTTGCTAGGCTGCGATGCGGCGAGGCGCCCAACGCAGGCACTTCTTTGCTAGGCGCCCAAGGAACACGGCGCTTTGCTTGACGGCGACGGCACGCGCAGCTTTGCTAGGCGCCCAAGGCAGACGACGCTTTGCTAGGCAGCGAGGCGGCGAACGCACAAAGCCATTTGCTCGGCGGTCATTCGCTGCCTCGCACAAGAGCTAACCACTGGGCATGTTGGCTGTCTCACAAACAAGCAGCCTGCTGCGTCTCTTCGCTGCCTCGCCAGCTAGCAAAGTGCTGCCTCGCTTCGCCTGCAGGCGAAAAAGCCATCCGCGATGCCACTGCGCCACCTGGTGCACAAGCAAAGTGCTGCATCTCTTCGCTGCCTCGCACAATGAGCAACCACTGTGCATGGTGGCTGTCTCACAAACAAGGAGACTGCTGAATCTCTTCGCTGCCTCGCCAACAAGCAGACCGCTGCGTGTATTGGCTGACTGGCAGAAAGCAAAGCACGGCGCCTGTTCGCTGCCTGGCCAACAAGCAAAGCGCTCCATCTCTTCGCTGCCTCGCAAACGAAGGAAGCGCTGCGTGCCTTCGGCGCCTAGCAAAGCAGCGCGTGCCTTCGCCGCCTCGCCGCCTAAGAAAGCGCCGTGTGCCTTCGGCGCCTCCCCAATCGCTTCGTGCCTTCGCCGCCTAGCAAAGCGCCTAGCAAAGCGTCCTCAGCCTTCGCTGCCTAGCAAAGCTCCACGTCCGCTCGCCGCCTAGCAAAGCACTGTGTGCCCTCGCCGCCTCCTAGAGCGCTGCGTGCCTTCGGCGCCTGGCAAAGCACTGCGTGCCCTCGCCGCCTCCTAGAGCGCTGCGTGCCTTCGGCGCCTGGCAAAGCACTGCGTGCCCTCGCCGCCTCCTAGAGCGCTGCGTGCCTTCGGCGCCTGGCAAAGCACTGCGTGCCCTCGCCGCCTGGCACAGCGCTGCGTCCTTGGGCGCCTGGCAAAGCGCTGCGTGCCTTCGCCGCCTCGCCGCCTAGCAAGGCGCCCTAGCCCGTCCATCACGATCAGATCGCTGCGTGCCTTCGCTGCCTCGGTGCTTAGCAAAGCGCCACGTGCCTTCGGCGCCTACAAAAGCGCCGTGTGCCTCCGGCGCTACTACGGCGTTTGCTAAGCGGCGAGGCGGCGAAGGTACGCAGCGGTGTGTGAGGCGGCGAAGGCAAGCAGCGCTTTGCTGGGCGGCGAGGCGGCGAAGGGCCGAAGCGATTGGGGAGGCGGTGAAGGGAGACGGCGCTTTGTTGGGCGGCGAGGGCGGAAGGGACGCAGCGCTTTCTTAGGCGGCGAGGCACCGAAGGCACGCGCTGCTTTGCTAGGCGCCGAAGGAACACGGCGCTTTGCTAGGCGGCGACGGCACGCGGAGCTTTGCTAGGCGGCGAGGGCGAGAAGGCACGCGGCGCTTTCTCAGGCGGCGAGGCGCCGAAGGCACGCACTGCTTTGCCAGGCGCCGAAGGCACGCACTGCTTTGCTAGGCTGCGATGCGGCGAGGCGCCCAACGCAGGCACTTCTTTGCTAGGCGCCCAAGGAACACGGCGCTTTGCTTGACGGCGACGGCACGCGCAGCTTTGCTAGGCGCCCAAGGCAGACGACGCTTTGCTAGGCAGCGAGGCGGCGAACGCACAAAGCCATTTGCTCGGCGGTCATTCGCTGCCTCGCACAAGAGCTAACCACTGTGCATGTTGGCTGTCTCACAAACAAGCAGCCTGCTGCGTCTCTTCGCTGCCTCGCCAGCTAGCAAAGTGCTGCCTCGCTTCGCCTGCAGGCGAAAAAGCCATCCGCCATGCCACTGCGCCACCTGGTGCACAAGCAAAGTGCTGCATCTCTTCGCTGCCTCGCACAATGAGCAACCACTGTGCATGGTGGCTGTCTCACAAACAAGGAGACTGCTGAATCTCTTCGCTGCCTCGCCAACAAGCAGACCGCTGCGTGTATTCGCTGAGTGGCAGAAAGCAAAGCACGGCGCCTGTTCGCTGCCTGGCCAACAAGCAAAGCGCTCCATCTCTTCGCTGCCTCGCAAACGAAGGAAGCGCTGCGTGCCTTGGGCGCCTAGCAAAGCAGCGCGTGCCTTCGCCGCCTCGCCGCCTAAGAAAGCGCCGTGTGCCTTCGGCGCCTCCCCAATCGCTTCGTGCCTTCGCCGCCTAGCAAAGCGCCTAGCAAAGCGTCCTCAGCCTTCGCTGCCTAGCAAAGCTCCACGTCCGCTCGCCGCCTAGCAAAGCACTGTGTGCCCTCGCCGCCTCCTAGAGCGCTGCGTGCCTTCGGCGCCTGGCAAAGCACTGCGTGCCCTCGCCGCCTCCTAGAGCGCTGCGTGCCTTCGGCGCCTGGCAAAGCGCTGAGTGCCTTCGGCGCCTGGCAAAGCACTGCGTGCCCTCGCCGCCTCGCACAGCGCTGCGTCCTTGGGCGCCTGGCAAAGCGCTGCGTGCCTTCGCCGCCTCGCCGCCTAGCAAGGCGCCCTAGCCCGTCCATCACGATCAGATCGCTGCGTGCCTTCGCTGCCTCGGTGCTTAGCAAAGCGCCACGTGCCTTCGGCGCCTACAAAAGCGCCGTGTGCCTCCGGCGCTACTACGGCGTTTGCTAAGCGGCGAGGCGGCGAAGGGACGCAGCGGTGTGTGAGGCGGCGAAGGCAAGCAGCGCTTTGCTGGGCGGCGAGGCGGCGAAGGGCCGAAGCGATTGGGGAGGCGGTGAAGGGACACGGCGCTTTGTTGGGCGGCGAGGGCGGAAGGGACGCAGCGCTTTCTTAGGCGGCGAGGCACCGAAGGCACGCGCTGCTTTGCTAGGCGCCGAAGGAACACGGCGCTTTGCTAGGCGGCGACGGCACGCGGAGCTTTGCTAGGCGGCGAGGGCGAGAAGGCACGCGGCGCTTTCTCAGGCGGCGAGGCGCCGAAGGCACGCACTGCTTTGCCAGGCGCCGAAGGCACGCACTGCTTTGCTAGGCTGCGATGCGGCGAGGCGCCCAACGCAGGCACTTCTTTGCTAGGCGCCCAAGGAACACGGCGCTTTGCTTGACGGCGACGGCACGCGCAGCTTTGCTAGGCGCCCAAGGCAGACGACGCTTTGCTAGGCAGCGAGGCGGCGAACGCACAAAGCCATTTGCTCGGCGGTCATTCGCTGCCTCGCACAAGAGCTAACCACTGTGCATGTTGGCTGTCTCACAAACAAGCAGCCTGCTGCGTCTCTTCGCTGCCTCGCCAGCTAGCAAAGTGCTGCCTCGCTTCGCCTGCAGGCGAAAAAGCCATCCGCCATGCCACTGCGCCACCTGGTGCACAAGCAAAGTGCTGCATCTCTTCGCTGCCTCGCACAATGAGCAACCACTGTGCATGGTGGCTGTCTCACAAACAAGGAGACTGCTGAATCTCTTCGCTGCCTCGCCAACAAGCAGACCGCTGCGTGTATTCGCTGAGTGGCAGAAAGCAAAGCACGGCGCCTGTTCGCTGCCTGGCCAACAAGCAAAGCGCTCCATCTCTTCGCTGCCTCGCAAACGAAGGAAGCGCTGCGTGCCTTCGGCGCCTAGCAAAGCAGCGCGTGCCTTCGCCGCCTCGCCGCCTAAGAAAGCGCCGTGTGCCTTCGGCGCCTCCCCAATCGCTTCGTGCCTTCGCCGCCTAGCAAAGCGCCTAGCAAAGCGTCCTCAGCCTTCGCTGCCTAGCAAAGCTCCACGTCCGCTCGCCGCCTAGCAAAGCACTGTGTGCCCTCGCCGCCTCCTAGAGCGCTGCGTGCCTTCGGCGCCTGCCAAAGCACTGCGTGCCCTCGCCGCCTCCTAGAGCGCTGCGTGCTTTCGGCGCCTGGCAAAGCGCTGAGTGCCTTCGGCGCCTGGCAAAGCACTGCGTGCCCTCGCCGCCTGGCACAGCGCTGCGTCCTTGGGCGCCTGGCAAAGCGCTGCGTGCCTTCGCCGCCTCGCCGCCTAGCAAGGCGCCCTAGCCCGTCCATCACGATCAGATCGCTGCGTGCCTTCGCTGCCTCGGTGCTTAGCAAAGCGCCACGTGCCTTCGGCGCCTACAAAAGCGCCGTGTGCCTCCGGCGCTACTACGGCGTTTGCTAAGCGGCGAGGCGGCGAAGGGACGCAGCGGTGTGTGAGGCGGCGAAGGCAAGCAGCGCTTTGCTGGGCGGCGAGGCGGCGAAGGGCCGAAGCGATTGGGGAGGCGGTGAAGGGAGACGGCGCTTTGTTGGGCGGCGAGGGCGGAAGGGACGCAGCGCTTTCTTAGGCGGCGAGGCGCCGAAGGCACGCGCTGCTTTGCTAGGCGCCGAAGGAACACGGCGCTTTGCTAGGCGGCGACGGCACGCGCAGCTTTGCTAGGCGGCGAGGGCGAGAAGGCACGCGGCGCTTTCTCAGGCGGCGAGGCGCCGAAGGCACGCACTGCTTTGCTAGGCTGCGATGCGGCGAGGCGCCCAACGCAGGCACTTCTTTGCTAGGCGCCCAAGGAACACGGCGCTTTGCTTGACGGCGACGGCACGCGCAGCTTTGCTAGGCGCCCAAGGCAGACGACGCTTTGCTAGGCAGCGAGGCGGCGAACGCACAAAGCCATTTGCTCGGCGGTCATTCGCTGCCTCGCACAAGAGCTAACCACTGGGCATGTTGGCTGTCTCACAAACAAGCAGCCTGCTGCGTCTCTTCGCTGCCTCGCCAGCTAGCAAAGTGCTGCCTCGCTTCGCCTGCAGGCGAAAAAGCCATCCGCGATGCCACTGCGCCACCTGGTGCACAAGCAAAGTGCTGCATCTCTTCGCTGCCTCGCACAATGAGCAACCACTGTGCATGGTGGCTGTCTCACAAACAAGGAGACTGCTGAATCTCTTCGCTGCCTCGCCAACAAGCAGACCGCTGCGTGTATTCGCTGACTGGCAGAAAGCAAAGCACGGCGCCTGTTCGCTGCCTGGCCAGCAAGCAAAGCGCTCCATCTCTTCGCTGCCTCGCAAACGAAGGAAGCGCTGCGTGCCTTCGGCGCCTAGCAAAGCAGCGCGTGCCTTCGCCGCCTCGCCGCCTAAGAAAGCGCCGTGTGCCTTCGGCGCCTCCCCAATCGCTTCGTGCCTTCGCCGCCTAGCAAAGCGCCTAGCAAAGCGTCCTCAGCCTTCGCTGCCTAGCAAAGCTCCACGTCCGCTCGCCGCCTAGCAAAGCACTGTGTGCCCTCGCCGCCTCCTAGAGCGCTGCGTGCCTTCGGCGCCTGGCAAAGCACTGCGTGCCCTCGCCGCCTCCTAGAGCGCTGCGTGCCTTCGGCGCCTGGCAAAGCGCTGAGTGCCTTCGGCGCCTGGCAAAGCACTGCGTGCCCTCGCCGCCTGGCACAGCGCTGCGTCCTTGGGCGCCTGGCAAAGCGCTGCGTGCCTTCGCCGCCTAGCAAGGCGCCCTAGCCCGTCCATCACGATCAGATCGCTGCGTGCCTTCGCTGCCTCGGTGCTTAGCAAAGCGCCACGTGCCTTCGGCGCCTACAAAAGCGCCGTGTGCCTCCGGCGGTACTACGGCGTTTGCTAAGCGGCGAGGCGGCGAAGGGACGCAGCGGTGTGTGAGGCGGCGAAGGCAAGCAGCGCTTTGCTGGGCGGCGAGGCGGCGAAGGGCCGAAGCGATTGGGGAGGCGGTGAAGGGAGACGGCGCTTTGTTGGGCGGCGAGGGCGGAAGGGACGCAGCGCTTTCTTAGGCGGCGAGGCACCGAAGGCACGCGCTGCTTTGCTAGGCGCCGAAGGAACACGGCGCTTTGCTAGGCGGCGACGGCACGCGGAGCTTTGCTAGGCGGCGAGGGCGAGAAGGCACGCGGCGCTTTCTCAGGCGGCGAGGCGCCGAAGGCACGCACTGCTTTGCTAGGCTGCGATGCGGCGAGGCGCCCAACGCAGGCACTTCTTTGCTAGGCGCCCAAGGAACACGGCGCTTTGCTTGACGGCGACGGCACGCGCAGCTTTGCTAGGCGCCCAAGGCAGACGACGCTTTGCTAGGCAGCGAGGCGGCGAACGCACAAAGCCATTTGCTCGGCGGTCATTCGCTGCCTCGCACAAGAGCTAACCACTGGGCATGTTGGCTGTCTCACAAACAAGCAGCCTGCTGCGTCTCTTCGCTGCCTCGCCAGCTAGCAAAGTGCTGCCTCGCTTCGCCTGCAGGCGAAAAAGCCATCCGCGATGCCACTGCGCCACCTGGTGCACAAGCAAAGTGCTGCATCTCTTCGCTGCCTCGCACAATGAGCAACCACTGTGCATGGTGGCTGTCTCACAAACAAGGAGACTGCTGAATCTCTTCGCTGCCTCGCCAACAAGCAGACCGCTGCGTGTATTCGCTGACTGGCAGAAAGCAAAGCACGGCGCCTGTTCGCTGCCTGGCCAACAAGCAAAGCGCTCCATCTCTTCGCTGCCTCGCAAACGAAGGAAGCGCTGCGTGCCTTCGGCGCCTAGCAAAGCAGCGCGTGCCTTCGCCGCCTCGCCGCCTAAGAAAGCGCCGTGTGCCTTCGGCGCCTCCCCAATCGCTTCGTGCCTTCGCCGCCTAGCAAAGCGCCTAGCAAAGCGTCCTCAGCCTTCGCTGCCTAGCAAAGCTCCACGTCCGCTCGCCGCCTAGCAAAGCACTGTGTGCCCTCGCCGCCTCCTAGAGCGCTGCGTGCCTTCGGCGCCTGCCAAAGCACTGCGTGCCCTCGCCGCCTCCTAGAGCGCTGCGTGCCTTCGGCGCCTGGCAAAGCGCTGAGTGCCTTCGGCGCCTGGCAAAGCACTGCGTGCCCTCGCCGCCTGGCAAAGCACTGCGTCCTTGGGCGCCTGGCAAAGCGCTGCGTGCCTTCGCCGCCTCGCCGCCTAGCAAGGCGCCCTAGCCCGTCCATCACGATCAGATCGCTGCGTGCCTTCGCTGCCTCGGTGCTTAGCAAAGCGCCACGTGCCTTCGGCGCCTACAAAAGCGCCGTGTGCCTCCGGCGCTACTACGGCGTTTGCTAAGCGGCGAGGCGGCGAAGGGACGCAGCGGTGTGTGAGGCGGCGAAGGCAAGCAGCGCTTTGCTGGGCGGCGAGGCGGCGAAGGGCCGAAGCGATTGGGGAGGCGGTGAAGGGACACGGCGCTTTGTTGGGCGGCGAGGGCGGAAGGGACGCAGCGCTTTCTTAGGCGGCGAGGCGCCGAAGGCACGCGCTGCTTTGCTAGGCGCCGAAGGAACACGGCGCTTTGCTAGGCGGCGACGGCACGCGCAGCTTTGCTAGGCGGCGAGGGCGAGAAGGCACGCGGCGCTTTCTCAGGCGGCGAGGCGCCGAAGGCACGCACTGCTTTGCTAGGCTGCGATGCGGCGAGGCGCCCAACGCAGGCACTTCTTTGCTAGGCGCCCAAGGAACACGGCGCTTTGCTTGACGGCGACGGCACGCGCAGCTTTGCTAGGCGCCCAAGGCAGACGACGCTTTGCTAGGCAGCGAGGCGGCGAACGCACAAAGCCATTTGCTCGGCGGTCATTCGCTGCCTCGCACAAGAGCTAACCACTGGGCATGTTGGCTGTCTCACAAACAAGCAGCCTGCTGCGTCTCTTCGCTGCCTCGCCAGCTAGCAAAGTGCTGCCTCGCTTCGCCTGCAGGCGAAAAAGCCATCCGCCATGCCACTGCGCCACCTGGTGCACAAGCAAAGTGCTGCATCTCTTCGCTGCCTCGCACAATGAGCAACCACTGTGCATGGTGGCTGTCTCACAAACAAGGAGACTGCTGAATCTCTTCGCTGCCTCGCCAACAAGCAGACCGCTGCGTGTATTGGCTGAGTGGCAGAAAGCAAAGCACGGCGCCTGTTCGCTGCCTGGCCAACAAGCAAAGCGCTCCATCTCTTCGCTGCCTCGCAAACGAAGGAAGCGCTGCGTGCCTTCGGCGCCTAGCAAAGCAGCGCGTGCCTTCGCCGCCTCGCCGCCTAAGAAAGCGCCGTGTGCCTTCGGCGCCTCCCCAATCGCTTCGTGCCTTCGCCGCCTAGCAAAGCGCCTAGCAAAGCGTCCTCAGCCTTGGCTGCCTAGCAAAGCTCCACGTCCGCTCGCCGCCTAGCAAAGCACTGTGTGCCCTCGCCGCCTCCTAGAGCGCTGCGTGCCTTCGGCGCCTGGCAAAGCACTGCGTGCCCTCGCCGCCTCCTAGAGCGCTGCGTGCCTTCGGCGCCTGCCAAAGCGCTGAGTGCCTTCGGCGCCTGGCAAAGCACTGCGTGCCCTCGCCGCCTGGCACAGCGCTGCGTCCTTGGGCGCCTGGCAAAGCGCTGCGTGCCTTCGCCGCCTAGCAAGGCGCCCTAGCCCGTCCATCACGATCAGATCGCTGCGTGCCTTCGCTGCCTCGGTGCTTAGCAAAGCGCCACGTGCCTTCGGCGCCTACAAAAGCGCCAGGTGCCTCCGGCGCTACTACGGCGTTTGCTAAGCGGCGAGGCGGCGAAGGTACGCAGCGGTGTGTGAGGCGGCGAAGGCAAGCAGCGCTTTGCTGGGCGGCGAGGCGGCGAAGGGCCGAAGCGATTGGGGAGGCGGTGAAGGGACACGGCGCTTTGTTGGGCGGCGAGGGCGGAAGGGACGCAGCGCTTTCTTAGGCGGCGAGGCACCGAAGGCACGCGCTGCTTTGCTAGGCGCCGAAGGAACACGGCGCTTTGCTAGGCGGCGACGGCACGCGGAGCTTTGCTAGGCGGCGAGGGCGAGAAGGCACGCGGCGCTTTCTCAGGCGGCGAGGCGCCGAAGGCACGCACTGCTTTGCTAGGCTGCGATGCGGCGAGGCGCCCAACGCAGGCACTTCTTTGCTAGGCGCCCAAGGAACACGGCGCTTTGCTTGACGGCGACGGCACGCGCAGCTTTGCTAGGCGCCCAAGGCAGACGACGCTTTGCTAGGCAGCGAGGCGGCGAACGCACAAAGCCATTTGCTCGGCGGTCATTCGCTGCCTCGCACAAGAGCTAACCACTGGGCATGTTGGCTGTCTCACAAACAAGCAGCCTGCTGCGTCTCTTCGCTGCCTCGCCAGCTAGCAAAGTGCTGCCTCGCTTCGCCTGCAGGCGAAAAAGCCATCCGCCATGCCACTGCGCCACCTGGTGCACAAGCAAAGTGCTGCATCTCTTCGCTGCCTCGCACAATGAGCAACCACTGTGCATGGTGGCTGTCTCACAAACAAGGAGACTGCTGAATCTCTTCGCTGCCTCGCCAACAAGCAGACCGCTGCGTGTATTCGCTGAGTGGCAGAAAGCAAAGCACGGCGCCTGTTCGCTGCCTGGCCAACAAGCAAAGCGCTCCATCTCTTCGCTGCCTCGCAAACGAAGGAAGCGCTGCGTGCCTTCGGCGCCTAGCAAAGCAGCGCGTGCCTTCGCCGCCTCGCCGCCTAAGAAAGCGCCGTGTGCCTTCGGCGCCTCCCCAATCGCTTCGTGCCTTCGCCGCCTAGCAAAGCGCCTAGCAAAGCGTCCTCAGCCTTGGCTGCCTAGCAAAGCTCCACGTCCGCTCGCCGCCTAGCAAAGCACTGTGTGCCCTCGCCGCCTCCTAGAGCGCTGCGTGCCTTCGGCGCCTGGCAAAGCACTGCGTGCCCTCGCCGCCTCCTAGAGCGCTGCGTGCCTTCGGCGCCTGCCAAAGCACTGCGTGCCCTCGCCGCCTCACACAGCGCTGCGTGCCTTCGGCGCCTGGCAAAGCGCTGCGTGCCTTCGCCGCCTAGAAAGGCGCCCTAGCCCGTCCATCACGATCAGATCGCTGCGTGCCTTCGCTGCCTCGGTGCTTAGCAAAGCGCCACGTGCCTTCGGCGCCTACAAAAGCGCCGTGTGCCTCCGGCGCTACTACGGCGTTTGCTAAGCGGCGAGGCGGCGAAGGCAAGCAGCGCTTTGCTGGGCGGCGAGGCGGCGAAGGGCCGAAGCGATTGGGGAGGCGGTGAAGGGAGACGGCGCTTTGTTGGGCGGCGAGGGCGGAAGGGACGCAGCGCTTTCTTAGGCGGCGAGGCACCGAAGGCACGCGCTGCTTTGCTAGGCGCCGAAGGAACACGGCGCTTTGCTAGGCGGCGACGGCACGCGGAGCTTTGCTAGGCGGCGAGGGCGAGAAGGCACGCGGCGCTTTCTCAGGCGGCGAGGCGCCGAAGGCACGCACTGCTTTGCCAGGCGCCGAAGGCACGCACTGCTTTGCTAGGCTGCGATGCGGCGAGGCGCCCAACGCAGGCACTTCTTTGCTAGGCGCCCAAGGAACACGGCGCTTTGCTTGACGGCGACGGCACGCGCAGCTTTGCTAGGCGCCCAAGGCAGACGACGCTTTGCTAGGCAGCGAGGCGGCGAACGCACAAAGCCATTTGCTCGGCGGTCATTCGCTGCCTCGCACAAGAGCTAACCACTGGGCATGTTGGCTGTCTCACAAACAAGCAGCCTGCTGCGTCTCTTCGCTGCCTCGCCAGCTAGCAAAGTGCTGCCTCGCTTCGCCTGCAGGCGAAAAAGCCATCCGCGATGCCACTGCGCCACCTGGTGCACAAGCAAAGTGCTGCATCTCTTCGCTGCCTCGCACAATGAGCAACCACTGTGCATGGTGGCTGTCTCACAAACAAGGAGACTGCTGAATCTCTTCGCTGCCTCGCCAACAAGCAGACCGCTGCGTGTATTCGCTGACTGGCAGAAAGCAAAGCACGGCGCCTGTTCGCTGCCTGGCCAACAAGCAAAGCGCTCCATCTCTTCGCTGCCTCGCAAACGAAGGAAGCGCTGCGTGCCTTCGGCGCCTAGCAAAGCAGCGCGTGCCTTCGCCGCCTCGCCGCCTAAGAAAGCGCCGTGTGCCTTCGGCGCCTCCCCAATCGCTTCGTGCCTTCGCCGCCTAGCAAAGCGCCTAGCAAAGCGTCCTCAGCCTTCGCTGCCTAGCAAAGCTCCACGTCCGCTCGCCGCCTAGCAAAGCACTGTGTGCCCTCGCCGCCTCCTAGAGCGCTGCGTGCCTTCGGCGCCTGCCAAAGCACTGCGTGCCCTCGCCGCCTCCTAGAGCGCTGCGTGCCTTCGGCGCCTGGCAAAGCGCTGAGTGCCTTCGGCGCCTGGCAAAGCACTGCGTGCCCTCGCCGCCTGGCAAAGCACTGCGTCCTTGGGCGCCTGGCAAAGCGCTGCGTGCCTTCGCCGCCTCGCCGCCTAGCAAGGCGCCCTAGCCCGTCCATCACGATCAGATCGCTGCGTGCCTTCGCTGCCTCGGTGCTTAGCAAAGCGCCACGTGCCTTCGGCGCCTACAAAAGCGCCGTGTGCCTCCGGCGCTACTACGGCGTTTGCTAAGCGGCGAGGCGGCGAAGGTACGCAGCGGTGTGTGAGGCGGCGAAGGCAAGCAGCGCTTTGCTGGGCGGCGAGGCGGCGAAGGGCCGAAGCGATTGGGGAGGCGGTGAAGGGACACGGCGCTTTGTTGGGCGGCGAGGGCGGAAGGGACGCAGCGCTTTCTTAGGCGGCGAGGCGCCGAAGGCACGCGCTGCTTTGCTAGGCGCCGAAGGAACACGGCGCTTTGCTAGGCGGCGACGGCACGCGCAGCTTTGCTAGGCGGCGAGGGCGAGAAGGCACGCGGCGCTTTCTCAGGCGGCGAGGCGCCGAAGGCACGCACTGCTTTGCTAGGCTGCGATGCGGCGAGGCGCCCAACGCAGGCACTTCTTTGCTAGGCGCCCAAGGAACACGGCGCTTTGCTTGACGGCGACGGCACGCGCAGCTTTGCTAGGCGCCCAAGGCAGACGACGCTTTGCTAGGCAGCGAGGCGGCGAACGCACAAAGCCATTTGCTCGGCGGTCATTCGCTGCCTCGCACAAGAGCTAACCACTGGGCATGTTGGCTGTCTCACAAACAAGCAGCCTGCTGCGTCTCTTCGCTGCCTCGCCAGCTAGCAAAGTGCTGCCTCGCTTCGCCTGCAGGCGAAAAAGCCATCCGCCATGCCACTGCGCCACCTGGTGCACAAGCAAAGTGCTGCATCTCTTCGCTGCCTCGCACAATGAGCAACCACTGTGCATGGTGGCTGTCTCACAAACAAGGAGACTGCTGAATCTCTTCGCTGCCTCGCCAACAAGCAGACCGCTGCGTGTATTGGCTGAGTGGCAGAAAGCAAAGCACGGCGCCTGTTCGCTGCCTGGCCAACAAGCAAAGCGCTCCATCTCTTCGCTGCCTCGCAAACGAAGGAAGCGCTGCGTGCCTTCGGCGCCTAGCAAAGCAGCGCGTGCCTTCGCCGCCTCGCCGCCTAAGAAAGCGCCGTGTGCCTTCGGCGCCTCCCCAATCGCTTCGTGCCTTCGCCGCCTAGCAAAGCGCCTAGCAAAGCGTCCTCAGCCTTGGCTGCCTAGCAAAGCTCCACGTCCGCTCGCCGCCTAGCAAAGCACTGTGTGCCCTCGCCGCCTCCTAGAGCGCTGCGTGCCTTCGGCGCCTGGCAAAGCACTGCGTGCCCTCGCCGCCTCCTAGAGCGCTGCGTGCCTTCGGCGCCTGCCAAAGCGCTGAGTGCCTTCGGCGCCTGGCAAAGCACTGCGTGCCCTCGCCGCCTGGCACAGCGCTGCGTCCTTGGGCGCCTGGCAAAGCGCTGCGTGCCTTCGCCGCCTAGCAAGGCGCCCTAGCCCGTCCATCACGATCAGATCGCTGCGTGCCTTCGCTGCCTCGGTGCTTAGCAAAGCGCCACGTGCCTTCGGCGCCTACAAAAGCGCCAGGTGCCTCCGGCGCTACTACGGCGTTTGCTAAGCGGCGAGGCGGCGAAGGTACGCAGCGGTGTGTGAGGCGGCGAAGGCAAGCAGCGCTTTGCTGGGCGGCGAGGCGGCGAAGGGCCGAAGCGATTGGGGAGGCGGTGAAGGGACACGGCGCTTTGTTGGGCGGCGAGGGCGGAAGGGACGCAGCGCTTTCTTAGGCGGCGAGGCACCGAAGGCACGCGCTGCTTTGCTAGGCGCCGAAGGAACACGGCGCTTTGCTAGGCGGCGACGGCACGCGGAGCTTTGCTAGGCGGCGAGGGCGAGAAGGCACGCGGCGCTTTCTCAGGCGGCGAGGCGCCGAAGGCACGCACTGCTTTGCTAGGCTGCGATGCGGCGAGGCGCCCAACGCAGGCACTTCTTTGCTAGGCGCCCAAGGAACACGGCGCTTTGCTTGACGGCGACGGCACGCGCAGCTTTGCTAGGCGCCCAAGGCAGACGACGCTTTGCTAGGCAGCGAGGCGGCGAACGCACAAAGCCATTTGCTCGGCGGTCATTCGCTGCCTCGCACAAGAGCTAACCACTGGGCATGTTGGCTGTCTCACAAACAAGCAGCCTGCTGCGTCTCTTCGCTGCCTCGCCAGCTAGCAAAGTGCTGCCTCGCTTCGCCTGCAGGCGAAAAAGCCATCCGCCATGCCACTGCGCCACCTGGTGCACAAGCAAAGTGCTGCATCTCTTCGCTGCCTCGCACAATGAGCAACCACTGTGCATGGTGGCTGTCTCACAAACAAGGAGACTGCTGAATCTCTTCGCTGCCTCGCCAACAAGCAGACCGCTGCGTGTATTCGCTGACTGGCAGAAAGCAAAGCACGGCGCCTGTTCGCTGCCTGGCCAACAAGCAAAGCGCTCCATCTCTTCGCTGCCTCGCAAACGAAGGAAGCGCTGCGTGCCTTCGGCGCCTAGCAAAGCAGCGCGTGCCTTCGCCGCCTCGCCGCCTAAGAAAGCGCCGTGTGCCTTCGGCGCCTCCCCAATCGCTTCGTGCCTTCGCCGCCTAGCAAAGCGCCTAGCAAAGCGTCCTCAGCCTTCGCTGCCTAGCAAAGCTCCACGTCCGCTCGCCGCCTAGCAAAGCACTGTGTGCCCTCGCCGCCTCCTAGAGCGCTGCGTGCCTTCGGCGCCTGCCAAAGCACTGCGTGCCCTCGCCGCCTCCTAGAGCGCTGCGTGCCTTCGGCGCCTGGCAAAGCGCTGAGTGCCTTCGGCGCCTGGCAAAGCACTGCGTGCCCTCGCCGCCTGGCAAAGCACTGCGTCCTTGGGCGCCTGGCAAAGCGCTGCGTGCCTTCGCCGCCTCGCCGCCTAGCAAGGCGCCCTAGCCCGTCCATCACGATCAGATCGCTGCGTGCCTTCGCTGCCTCGGTGCTTAGCAAAGCGCCACGTGCCTTCGGCGCCTACAAAAGCGCCGTGTGCCTCCGGCGCTACTACGGCGTTTGCTAAGCGGCGAGGCGGCGAAGGTACGCAGCGGTGTGTGAGGCGGCGAAGGCAAGCAGCGCTTTGCTGGGCGGCGAGGCGGCGAAGGGCCGAAGCGATTGGGGAGGCGGTGAAGGGACACGGCGCTTTGTTGGGCGGCGAGGGCGGAAGGGACGCAGCGCTTTCTTAGGCGGCGAGGCGCCGAAGGCACGCGCTGCTTTGCTAGGCGCCGAAGGAACACGGCGCTTTGCTAGGCGGCGACGGCACGCGCAGCTTTGCTAGGCGGCGAGGGCGAGAAGGCACGCGGCGCTTTCTCAGGCGGCGAGGCGCCGAAGGCACGCACTGCTTTGCTAGGCTGCGATGCGGCGAGGCGCCCAACGCAGGCACTTCTTTGCTAGGCGCCCAAGGAACACGGCGCTTTGCTTGACGGCGACGGCACGCGCAGCTTTGCTAGGCGCCCAAGGCAGACGACGCTTTGCTAGGCAGCGAGGCGGCGAACGCACAAAGCCATTTGCTCGGCGGTCATTCGCTGCCTCGCACAAGAGCTAACCACTGGGCATGTTGGCTGTCTCACAAACAAGCAGCCTGCTGCGTCTCTTCGCTGCCTCGCCAGCTAGCAAAGTGCTGCCTCGCTTCGCCTGCAGGCGAAAAAGCCATCCGCCATGCCACTGCGCCACCTGGTGCACAAGCAAAGTGCTGCATCTCTTCGCTGCCTCGCACAATGAGCAACCACTGTGCATGGTGGCTGTCTCACAAACAAGGAGACTGCTGAATCTCTTCGCTGCCTCGCCAACAAGCAGACCGCTGCGTGTATTGGCTGAGTGGCAGAAAGCAAAGCACGGCGCCTGTTCGCTGCCTGGCCAACAAGCAAAGCGCTCCATCTCTTCGCTGCCTCGCAAACGAAGGAAGCGCTGCGTGCCTTCGGCGCCTAGCAAAGCAGCGCGTGCCTTCGCCGCCTCGCCGCCTAAGAAAGCGCCGTGTGCCTTCGGCGCCTCCCCAATCGCTTCGTGCCTTCGCCGCCTAGCAAAGCGCCTAGCAAAGCGTCCTCAGCCTTGGCTGCCTAGCAAAGCTCCACGTCCGCTCGCCGCCTAGCAAAGCACTGTGTGCCCTCGCCGCCTCCTAGAGCGCTGCGTGCCTTCGGCGCCTGGCAAAGCACTGCGTGCCCTCGCCGCCTCCTAGAGCGCTGCGTGCCTTCGGCGCCTGCCAAAGCGCTGAGTGCCTTCGGCGCCTGGCAAAGCACTGCGTGCCCTCGCCGCCTGGCACAGCGCTGCGTCCTTGGGCGCCTGGCAAAGCGCTGCGTGCCTTCGCCGCCTAGCAAGGCGCCCTAGCCCGTCCATCACGATCAGATCGCTGCGTGCCTTCGCTGCCTCGGTGCTTAGCAAAGCGCCACGTGCCTTCGGCGCCTACAAAAGCGCCAGGTGCCTCCGGCGCTACTACGGCGTTTGCTAAGCGGCGAGGCGGCGAAGGTACGCAGCGGTGTGTGAGGCGGCGAAGGCAAGCAGCGCTTTGCTGGGCGGCGAGGCGGCGAAGGGCCGAAGCGATTGGGGAGGCGGTGAAGGGACACGGCGCTTTGTTGGGCGGCGAGGGCGGAAGGGACGCAGCGCTTTCTTAGGCGGCGAGGCACCGAAGGCACGCGCTGCTTTGCTAGGCGCCGAAGGAACACGGCGCTTTGCTAGGCGGCGACGGCACGCGGAGCTTTGCTAGGCGGCGAGGGCGAGAAGGCACGCGGCGCTTTCTCAGGCGGCGAGGCGCCGAAGGCACGCACTGCTTTGCTAGGCTGCGATGCGGCGAGGCGCCCAACGCAGGCACTTCTTTGCTAGGCGCCCAAGGAACACGGCGCTTTGCTTGACGGCGACGGCACGCGCAGCTTTGCTAGGCGCCCAAGGCAGACGACGCTTTGCTAGGCAGCGAGGCGGCGAACGCACAAAGCCATTTGCTCGGCGGTCATTCGCTGCCTCGCACAAGAGCTAACCACTGGGCATGTTGGCTGTCTCACAAACAAGCAGCCTGCTGCGTCTCTTCGCTGCCTCGCCAGCTAGCAAAGTGCTGCCTCGCTTCGCCTGCAGGCGAAAAAGCCATCCGCCATGCCACTGCGCCACCTGGTGCACAAGCAAAGTGCTGCATCTCTTCGCTGCCTCGCACAATGAGCAACCACTGTGCATGGTGGCTGTCTCACAAACAAGGAGACTGCTGAATCTCTTCGCTGCCTCGCCAACAAGCAGACCGCTGCGTGTATTCGCTGAGTGGCAGAAAGCAAAGCACGGCGCCTGTTCGCTGCCTGGCCAACAAGCAAAGCGCTCCATCTCTTCGCTGCCTCGCAAACGAAGGAAGCGCTGCGTGCCTTCGGCGCCTAGCAAAGCAGCGCGTGCCTTCGCCGCCTCGCCGCCTAAGAAAGCGCCGTGTGCCTTCGGCGCCTCCCCAATCGCTTCGTGCCTTCGCCGCCTAGCAAAGCGCCTAGCAAAGCGTCCTCAGCCTTGGCTGCCTAGCAAAGCTCCACGTCCGCTCGCCGCCTAGCAAAGCACTGTGTGCCCTCGCCGCCTCCTAGAGCGCTGCGTGCCTTCGGCGCCTGGCAAAGCACTGCGTGCCCTCGCCGCCTCCTAGAGCGCTGCGTGCCTTCGGCGCCTGCCAAAGCACTGCGTGCCCTCGCCGCCTCACACAGCGCTGCGTGCCTTCGGCGCCTGGCAAAGCGCTGCGTGCCTTCGCCGCCTAGAAAGGCGCCCTAGCCCGTCCATCACGATCAGATCGCTGCGTGCCTTCGCTGCCTCGGTGCTTAGCAAAGCGCCACGTGCCTTCGGCGCCTACAAAAGCGCCGTGTGCCTCCGGCGCTACTACGGCGTTTGCTAAGCGGCGAGGCGGCGAAGGCAAGCAGCGCTTTGCTGGGCGGCGAGGCGGCGAAGGGCCGAAGCGATTGGGGAGGCGGTGAAGGGAGACGGCGCTTTGTTGGGCGGCGAGGGCGGAAGGGACGCAGCGCTTTCTTAGGCGGCGAGGCACCGAAGGCACGCGCTGCTTTGCTAGGCGCCGAAGGAACACGGCGCTTTGCTAGGCGGCGACGGCACGCGGAGCTTTGCTAGGCGGCGAGGGCGAGAAGGCACGCGGCGCTTTCTCAGGCGGCGAGGCGCCGAAGGCACGCACTGCTTTGCTAGGCTGCGATGCGGCGAGGCGCCCAACGCAGGCACTTCTTTGCTAGGCGCCCAAGGAACACGGCGCTTTGCTTGACGGCGACGGCACGCGCAGCTTTGCTAGGCGCCCAAGGCAGACGACGCTTTGCTAGGCAGCGAGGCGGCGAACGCACAAAGCCATTTGCTCGGCGGTCATTCGCTGCCTCGCACAAGAGCTAACCACTGGGCATGTTGGCTGTCTCACAAACAAGCAGCCTGCTGCGTCTCTTCGCTGCCTCGCCAGCTAGCAAAGTGCTGCCTCGCTTCGCCTGCAGGCGAAAAAGCCATCCGCCATGCCACTGCGCCACCTGGTGCACAAGCAAAGTGCTGCATCTCTTCGCTGCCTCGCACAATGAGCAACCACTGTGCATGGTGGCTGTCTCACAAACAAGGAGACTGCTGAATCTCTTCGCTGCCTCGCCAACAAGCAGACCGCTGCGTGTATTCGCTGAGTGGCAGAAAGCAAAGCACGGCGCCTGTTCGCTGCCTGGCCAACAAGCAAAGCGCTCCATCTCTTCGCTGCCTCGCAAACGAAGGAAGCGCTGCGTGCCTTCGGCGCCTAGCAAAGCAGCGCGTGCCTTCGCCGCCTCGCCGCCTAAGAAAGCGCCGTGTGCCTTCGGCGCCTCCCCAATCGCTTCGTGCCTTCGCCGCCTAGCAAAGCGCCTAGCAAAGCGTCCTCAGCCTTGGCTGCCTAGCAAAGCTCCACGTCCGCTCGCCGCCTAGCAAAGCACTGTGTGCCCTCGCCGCCTCCTAGAGCGCTGCGTGCCTTCGGCGCCTGGCAAAGCACTGCGTGCCCTCGCCGCCTCCTAGAGCGCTGCGTGCCTTCGGCGCCTGCCAAAGCACTGCGTGCCCTCGCCGCCTCACACAGCGCTGCGTGCCTTCGGCGCCTGGCAAAGCGCTGCGTGCCTTCGCCGCCTAGAAAGGCGCCCTAGCCCGTCCATCACGATCAGATCGCTGCGTGCCTTCGCTGCCTCGGTGCTTAGCAAAGCGCCACGTGCCTTCGGCGCCTACAAAAGCGCCGTGTGCCTCCGGCGCTACTACGGCGTTTGCTAAGCGGCGAGGCGGCGAAGGCAAGCAGCGCTTTGCTGGGCGGCGAGGCGGCGAAGGGCCGAAGCGATTGGGGAGGCGGTGAAGGGAGACGGCGCTTTGTTGGGCGGCGAGGGCGGAAGGGACGCAGCGCTTTCTTAGGCGGCGAGGCACCGAAGGCACGCGCTGCTTTGCTAGGCGCCGAAGGAACACGGCGCTTTGCTAGGCGGCGACGGCACGCGGAGCTTTGCTAGGCGGCGAGGGCGAGAAGGCACGCGGCGCTTTCTCAGGCGGCGAGGCGCCGAAGGCACGCACTGCTTTGCCAGGCGCCGAAGGCACGCACTGCTTTGCTAGGCTGCGATGCGGCGAGGCGCCCAACGCAGGCACTTCTTTGCTAGGCGCCCAAGGAACACGGCGCTTTGCTTGACGGCGACGGCACGCGCAGCTTTGCTAGGCGCCCAAGGCAGACGACGCTTTGCTAGGCAGCGAGGCGGCGAACGCACAAAGCCATTTGCTCGGCGGTCATTCGCTGCCTCGCACAAGAGCTAACCACTGGGCATGTTGGCTGTCTCACAAACAAGCAGCCTGCTGCGTCTCTTCGCTGCCTCGCCAGCTAGCAAAGTGCTGCCTCGCTTCGCCTCCAGGCGAAAAAGCCATCCGCGATGCCACTGCGCCACCTGGTGCACAAGCAAAGTGCTGCATCTCTTCGCTGCCTCGCACAATGAGCAACCACTGTGCATGGTGGCTGTCTCACAAACAAGGAGACTGCTGAATCTCTTCGCTGCCTCGCCAACAAGCAGACCGCTGCGTGTATTCGCTGACTGGCAGAAAGCAAAGCACGGCGCCTGTTCGCTGCCTGGCCAACAAGCAAAGCGCTCCATCTCTTCGCTGCCTCGCAAACGAAGGAAGCGCTGCGTGCCTTCGGCGCCTAGCAAAGCAGCGCGTGCCTTCGCCGCCTCGCCGCCTAAGAAAGCGCCGTGTGCCTTCGGCGCCTCCCCAATCGCTTCGTGCCTTCGCCGCCTAGCAAAGCGCCTAGCAAAGCGTCCTCAGCCTTCGCTGCCTAGCAAAGCTCCACGTCCGCTCGCCGCCTAGCAAAGCACTGTGTGCCCTCGCCGCCTCCTAGAGCGCTGCGTGCCTTCGGCGCCTGGCAAAGCACTGCGTGCCCTCGCCGCCTCCTAGAGCGCTGCGTGCCTTCGGCGCCTGGCAAAGCACTGCGTGCCCTCGCCGCCTCCTAGAGCGCTGCGTGCCTTCGGCGCCTGGCAAAGCGCTGAGTGCCTTCGGCGCCTGGCAAAGCACTGCGTGCCCTCGCCGCCTCGCACAGCGCTGCGTCCTTGGGCGCCTGGCAAAGCGCTGCGTGCCTTCGCCGCCTCGCCGCCTAGCAAGGCGCCCTAGCCCGTCCATCACGATCAGATCGCTGCGTGCCTTCGCTGCCTCGGTGCTTAGCAAAGCGCCACGTGCCTTCGGCGCCTACAAAAGCGCCGTGTGCCTCCGGCGCTACTACGGCGTTTGCTAAGCGGCGAGGCGGCGAAGGTACGCAGCGGTGTGTGAGGCGGCGAAGGCAAGCAGCGCTTTGCTGGGCGGCGAGGCGGCGAAGGGCCGAAGCGATTGGGGAGGCGGTGAAGGGACACGGCGCTTTGTTGGGCGGCGAGGGCGGAAGGGACGCAGCGCTTTCTTAGGCGGCGAGGCGGCGAAGGCACGCGCTGCTTTGCTAGGCGCCGAAGGAACACGGCGCTTTGCTAGGCGGCGACGGCACGCGGAGCTTTGCTAGGCGGCGAGGGCGAGAAGGCACGCGGCGCTTTCTCAGGCGGCGAGGCGCCGAAGGCACGCACTGCTTTGCTAGGCTGCGATGCGGCGAGGCGCCCAACGCAGGCACTTCTTTGCTAGGCGCCCAAGGAGCACGGCGCTTTGCTTGACGGCGACGGCACGCGCAGCTTTGCTAGGCGCCCAAGGCAGACGACGCTTTGCTAGGCAGCGAGGCGGCGAACGCACAAAGCCATTTGCTCGGCGGTCATTCGCTGCCTCGCACAAGAGCTAACCACTGTGCATGTTGGCTGTCTCACAAACAAGCAGCCTGCTGCGTCTCTTCGCTGCCTCGCCAGCTAGCAAAGTGCTGCCTCGCTTCGCCTGCAGGCGAAAAAGCCATCCGCGATGCCACTGCGCCACCTGGTGCACAAGCAAAGTGCTGCATCTCTTCGCTGCCTCGCACAATGAGCAACCACTGTGCATGGTGGCTGTCTCACAAACAAGGAGACTGCTGAATCTCTTCGCTGCCTCGCCAACAAGCAGACCGCTGCGTGTATTCGCTGAGTGGCAGAAAGCAAAGCACGGCGCCTGTTCGCTGCCTGGCCAACAAGCAAAGCGCTCCATCTCTTCGCTGCCTCGCAAACGAAGGAAGCGCTGCGTGCCTTCGGCGCCTAGCAAAGCAGCGCGTGCCTTCGCCGCCTCGCCGCCTAAGAAAGCGCCGTGTGCCTTCGGCGCCTCCCCAATCGCTTCGTGCCTTCGCCGCCTAGCAAAGCGCCTAGCAAAGCGTCCTCAGCCTTCGCTGCCTAGCAAAGCTCCACGTCCGCTCGCCGCCTAGCAAAGCACTGTGTGCCCTCGCCGCCTCCTAGAGCGCTGCGTGCCTTCGGCGCCTGGCAAAGCACTGCGTGCCCTCGCCGCCTCCTAGAGCGCTGCGTGCCTTCGGTGCCTGGCAAAGCACTGCGTGCCCTCGCCGCCTCACACAGCGCTGCGTCCTTGGGCGCCTGGCAAAGCGCTGCGTGCCTTCGCCGCCTAGCAAGGCGCCCTAGCCCGTCCATCACGATCAGATCGCTGCGTGCCTTCGCTGCCTCGGTGCTTAGCAAAGCGCCACGTGCCTTCGGCGCCTACAAAAGCGCCGTGTGCCTCCGGCGCTACTACGGCGTTTGCTAAGCGGCGAGGCGGCGAAGGCAAGCAGCGCTTTGCTGGGCGGCGAGGCGGCGAAGGGCCGAAGCGATTGGGGAGGCGGTGAAGGGAGACGGCGCTTTGTTGGGCGGCGAGGGCGGAAGGGACGCAGCGCTTTCTTAGGCGGCGAGGCACCGAAGGCACGCGCTGCTTTGCTAGGCGCCGAAGGAACACGGCGCTTTGCTAGGCGGCGACGGCACGCGCAGCTTTGCTAGGCGGCGAGGGCGAGAAGGCACGCGGCGCTTTCTCAGGCGGCGAGGCGCCGAAGGCACGCACTGCTTTGCTAGGCTGCGATGCGGCGAGGCGCCCAACGCAGGCACTTCTTTGCTAGGCGCCCAAGGAACACGGCGCTTTGCTTGACGGCGACGGCACGCGCAGCTTTGCTAGGCGCCCAAGGCAGACGACGCTTTGCTAGGCAGCGAGGCGGCGAACGCACAAAGCCATTTGCTCGGCGGTCATTCGCTGCCTCGCACAAGAGCTAACCACTGGGCATGTTGGCTGTCTCACAAACAAGCAGCCTGCTGCGTCTCTTCGCTGCCTCGCCAGCTAGCAAAGTGCTGCCTCGCTTCGCCTGCAGGCGAAAAAGCCATCCGCGATGCCACTGCGCCACCTGGTGCACAAGCAAAGTGCTGCATCTCTTCGCTGCCTCGCACAATGAGCAACCACTGTGCATGGTGGCTGTCTCACAAACAAGGAGACTGCTGAATCTCTTCGCTGCCTCGCCAACAAGCAGAGCGCTGCGTGTATTCGCTGAGTGGCAGAAAGCAAAGCACGGCGCCTGTTCGCTGCCTGGCCAACAAGCAAAGCGCTCCATCTCTTCGCTGCCTCGCAAAGGAAGGAAGCGCTGCGTGCCTTCGGCGCCTAGCAAAGCAGCGCGTGCCTTCGCCGCCTCGCCGCCTAAGAAAGCGCCGGGTGCCTTCGGCGCCTCCCCAATCGCTTCGTGCCTTCGCCGCCTAGCAAAGCGCCTAGCAAAGCGTCCTCAGCCTTGGCTGCCTAGCAAAGCTCCACGTCCGCTCGCCGCCTAGCAAAGCACTGTGTGCCCTCGCCGCCTCCTAGAGCGCTGCGTGCCTTCGGCGCCTGGCAAAGCACTGCGTGCCCTCGCCGCCTCCTAGAGCGCTGCGTGCCTTCGGCGCCTGCCAAAGCACTGCGTGCCCTCGCCGCCTCCTAGAGCGCTGCGTGCCTTCGGCGCCTGGCAAAGCGCTGAGTGCCTTCGGCGCCTGGCAAAGCACTGCGTGCCCTCGCCGCCTCGCACAGCGCTGCGTCCTTGGGCGCCTGGCAAAGCGCTGCGTGCCTTCGCCGCCTCGCCGCCTAGCAAGGCGCCCTAGCCCGTCCACCAGGATCAGATCGCTGCGTGCCTTCGCTGCCTCGGTGCTTAGCAAAGCGCCACGTGCCTTCGGCGCCTACAAAAGCGCCGTGTGCCTCCGGCGCTACTACGGCGTTTGCTAAGCGGCGAGGCGGCGAAGGGACGCAGCGGTGTGTGAGGCGGCGAAGGCAAGCAGCGCTTTGCTGGGCGGCGAGGCGGCGAAGGGCCGAAGCGATTGGGGAGGCGGTGAAGGGAGACGGCGCTTTGTTGGGCGGCGAGGGCGGAAGGGACGCAGCGCTTTCTTAGGCGGCGAGGCACCGAAGGCACGCGCTGCTTTGCTAGGCGCCGAAGGAACACGGCGCTTTGCTAGGCGGCGACGGCACGCGGAGCTTTGCTAGGCGGCGAGGGCGAGAAGGCACGCGGCGCTTTCTCAGGCGGCGAGGCGCCGAAGGCACGCACTGCTTTGCCAGGCGCCGAAGGCACGCACTGCTTTGCTAGGCTGCGATGCGGCGAGGCGCCCAACGCAGGCACTTCTTTGCTAGGCGCCCAAGGAACACGGCGCTTTGCTTGACGGCGACGGCACGCGCAGCTTTGCTAGGCGCCCAAGGCAGACGACGCTTTGCTAGGCAGCGAGGCGGCGAACGCACAAAGCCATTTGCTCGGCGGTCATTCGCTGCCTCGCACAAGAGCTAACCACTGGGCATGTTGGCTGTCTCACAAACAAGCAGCCTGCTGCGTCTCTTCGCTGCCTCGCCAGCTAGCAAAGTGCTGCCTCGCTTCGCCTGCAGGCGAAAAAGCCATCCGCGATGCCACTGCGCCACCTGGTGCACAAGCAAAGTGCTGCATCTCTTCGCTGCCTCGCACAATGAGCAACCACTGTGCATGGTGGCTGTCTCACAAACAAGGAGACTGCTGAATCTCTTCGCTGCCTCGCCAACAAGCAGAGCGCTGCGTGTATTCGCTGACTGGCAGAAAGCAAAGCACGGCGCCTGTTCGCTGCCTGGCCAACAAGCAAAGCGCTCCATCTCTTCGCTGCCTCGCAAACGAAGGAAGCGCTGCGTGCCTTCGGCGCCTAGCAAAGCAGCGCGTGCCTTCGCCGCCTCGCCGCCTAAGAAAGCGCCGTGTGCCTTCGGCGCCTCCCCAATCGCTTCGTGCCTTCGCCGCCTAGCAAAGCGCCTAGCAAAGCGTCCTCAGCCTTCGCTGCCTAGCAAAGCTCCACGTCCGCTCGCCGCCTAGCAAAGCACTGTGTGCCCTCGCCGCCTCCTAGAGCGCTGCGTGCCTTCGGCGCCTGCCAAAGCACTGCGTGCCCTCGCCGCCTCCTAGAGCGCTGCGTGCCTTCGGCGCCTGGCAAAGCGCTGAGTGCCTTCGGCGCCTGGCAAAGCACTGCGTGCCCTCGCCGCCTCGCACAGCGCTGCGTCCTTGGGCGCCTGGCAAAGCGCTGCGTGCCTTCGCCGCCTCGCCGCCTAGCAAGGCGCCCTAGCCCGTCCATCACGATCAGATCGCTGCGTGCCTTCGCTGCCTCGGTGCTTAGCAAAGCGCCACGTGCCTTCGGCGCCTACAAAAGCGCCGTGTGCCTCCGGCGCTACTACGGCGTTTGCTAAGCGGCGAGGCGGCGAAGGTACGCAGCGGTGTGTGAGGCGGCGAAGGCAAGCAGCGCTTTGCTGGGCGGCGAGGCGGCGAAGGGCCGAAGCGATTGGGGAGGCGGTGAAGGGAGACGGCGCTTTGTTGGGCGGCGAGGGCGGAAGGGACGCAGCGCTTTCTTAGGCGGCGAGGCACCGAAGGCACGCGCTGCTTTGCTAGGCGCCGAAGGAACACGGCGCTTTGCTAGGCGGCGACGGCACGCGGAGCTTTGCTAGGCGGCGAGGGCGAGAAGGCACGCGGCGCTTTCTCAGGCGGCGAGGCGCCGAAGGCACGCACTGCTTTGCTAGGCTGCGATGCGGCGAGGCGCCCAACGCAGGCACTTCTTTGCTAGGCGCCCAAGGAACACGGCGCTTTGCTTGACGGCGACGGCACGCGCAGCTTTGCTAGGCGCCCAAGGCAGACGACGCTTTGCTAGGCAGCGAGGCGGCGAACGCACAAAGCCATTTGCTCGGCGGTCATTCGCTGCCTCGCACAAGAGCTAACCACTGGGCATGTTGGCTGTCTCACAAACAAGCAGCCTGCTGCGTCTCTTCGCTGCCTCGCCAACAAGCAGAGCGCTGCGTGTATTCGCTGAGTGGCAGAAAGCAAAGCACGGCGCCTGTTCGCTGCCTGGCCAACAAGCAAAGCGCTCCATCTCTTCGCTGCCTCGCAAACGAAGGAAGCGCTGCGTGCCTTCGGCGCCTAGCAAAGCAGCGCGTGCCTTCGCCGCCTCGCCGCCTAAGAAAGCGCCGTGTGCCTTCGGCGCCTCCCCAATCGCTTCGTGCCTTCGCCGCCTAGCAAAGCGCCTAGCAAAGCGTCCTCAGCCTTCGCTGCCTAGCAAAGCTCCACGTCCGCTCGCCGCCTAGCAAAGCACTGTGTGCCCTCGCCGCCTCCTAGAGCGCTGCGTGCCTTCGGCGCCTGGCAAAGCACTGCGTGCCCTCGCCGCCTCCTAGAGCGCTGCGTGCCTTCGGCGCCTGGCAAAGCGCTGCGTGCCCTCGCCGCCTCGCACAGCGCTGCGTCCTTGGGCGCCTGGCAAAGCGCTGCGTGCCTTCGCCGCCTCGCCGCCTAGCAAGGCGCCCTAGCCCGTCCACCACCATCAGATCGCTGCGTGCCTTCGCTGCCTCGGTGCTTAGCAAAGCGCCACGTGCCTTCGGCGCCTACAAAAGCGCCGTGTGCCTCCGGCGCTACTACGGCGTTTGCTAAGCGGCGAGGCGGCGAAGGGACGCAGCGGTGTGTGAGGCGGCGAAGGCAAGCAGCGCTTTGCTGGGCGGCGAGGCGGCGAAGGGCCGAAGCGATTGGGGAGGCGGTGAAGGGAGACGGCGCTTTGTTGGGCGGCGAGGGCGGAAGGGACGCAGCGCTTTCTTAGGCGGCGAGGCACCGAAGGCACGCGCTGCTTTGCTAGGCGCCGAAGGAACACGGCGCTTTGCTAGGCGGCGACGGCACGCGCAGCTTTGCTAGGCGGCGAGGGCGAGAAGGCACGCGGCGCTTTCTCAGGCGGCGAGGCGCCGAAGGCACGCACTGCTTTGCCAGGCGCCGAAGGCACGCACTGCTTTGCTAGGCTGCGATGCGGCGAGGCGCCCAACGCAGGCACTTCTTTGCTAGGCGCCCAAGGAACACGGCGCTTTGCTTGACGGCGACGGCACGCGCAGCTTTGCCAGGCGCCGAAGGCACGCACTGCTTTGCTAGGCTGCGATGCGGCGAGGCGCCCAACGCAGGCACTTCTTTGCTAGGCGCCCAAGGAACACGGCGCTTTGCTTGACGGCGACGGCACGCGCAGCTTTGCTAGGCGCCCAAGGCAGACGACGCTTTGCTAGGCAGCGAGGCGGCGAACGCACAAAGCCATTTGCTCGGCGGTCATTCGCTGCCTCGCACAAGAGCTAACCACTGGGCATGTTGGCTGTCTCACAAACAAGCAGCCTGCTGCGTCTCTTCGCTGCCTCGCCAGCTAGCAAAGTGCTGCCTCGCTTCGCCTCCAGGCGAAAAAGCCATCCGCGATGCCACTGCGCCACCTGGTGCACAAGCAAAGTGCTGCATCTCTTCGCTGCCTCGCACAATGAGCAACCACTGTGCATGGTGGCTGTCTCACAAACAAGGAGACTGCTGAATC
This sequence comes from Apteryx mantelli, assembly GCF_036417845.1. Classification (NCBI taxonomy): domain Eukaryota; kingdom Metazoa; phylum Chordata; class Aves; order Apterygiformes; family Apterygidae; genus Apteryx; species Apteryx mantelli. The sequence continues at coordinate 24,260,625 of NC_089991.1, read as the reverse complement.
TCTTCGCTGCCTCGCCAACAAGCAGACCGCTGCGTGTATTCGCTGACTGGCAGAAAGCAAAGCACGGCGCCTGTTCGCTGCCTGGCCAGCAAGCAAAGCGCTCCATCTCTTCGCTGCCTCGCAAACGAAGGAAGCGCTGCGTGCCTTCGGCGCCTAGCAAAGCAGCGCGTGCCTTCGCCGCCTCGCCGCCTAAGAAAGCGCCGTGTGCCTTCGGCGCCTCCCCAATCGCTTCGTGCCTTCGCCGCCTAGCAAAGCGCCTAGCAAAGCGTCCTCAGCCTTCGTTGCCTAGCAAAGCTCCACGTCCGCTCGCCGCCTAGCAAAGCACTGTGTGCCCTCGCCGCCTCCTAGAGCGCTGCGTGCCTTCGGCGCCTGGCAAAGCGCTGAGTGCCTTCGGCGCCTGGCAAAGCACTGCGTGCCCTCGCCGCCTGGCAAAGCGCTGCGTGCCTTCGCCGCCTCGCCGCCTAGCAAGGCGCCCTAGCCCGTCCATCACGATCTGATCGCTGCGTGCCTTCGCTGCCTCGGTGCTTAGCAAAGCGCCACGTGCCTTCGGCGCCTACAAAAGCGCCGTGTGCCTCCGGCACTACTACGGCGTTTGCTAAGCGGCGAGGCGGCGAAGGTACGCAGCGGTGTGTGAGGCGGCGAAGGCAAGCAGCGCTTTGCTGGGCGGCGAGGCGGCGAAGGGCCGAAGCGATTGGGGAGGCGGTGAAGGGAGACGGCGCTTTGTTGGGCGGCGAGGGCGGAAGGGACGCAGCGCTTTCTTAGGCGGCGAGGCACCGAAGGCACGCGCTGCTTTGCTAGGCGCCGAAGGAACACGGCGCTTTGCTAGGCGGCGACGGCACGCGCAGCTTTGCTAGGCGGCGAGGGCGAGAAGGCACGCGGCGCTTTCTCAGGCGGCGAGGCGCCGAAGGCACGCACTGCTTTGCCAGGCGCCGAAGGCACGCAGCGCTTTGCTAGGCTGCGATGCGGCGAGGCGCCCAACGCAGGCACTTCTTTGCTAGGCGCCCAAGGAACACGGCGCTTTGCTTGACGGCGACGGCACGCGCAGCTTTGCTAGGCGCCCAAGGCAGACGACGCTTTGCTAGGCAGCGAGGCGGCGAACGCACAAAGCCATTTGCTCGGCGGTCATTCGCTGCCTCGCACAAGAGCTAACCACTGTGCATGTTGGCTGTCTCACAAACAAGCAGCCTGCTGCGTCTTTTCGTTGCCTCGCCAGCTAGCAAAGTGCTGCCTCGCTTCGCCTCCAGGCGAAAAAGCCATCCGCGATGCCACTGCGCCACCTGGTGCACAAGCAAAGTGCTGCATCTCTTCGCTGCCTCGCACAATGAGCAACCACTGTGCATGGTGGCTGTCTCACAAACAAGGAGACTGCTGAATCTCTTCGCTGCCTCGCCAACAAGCAGAGCGCTGCGTGTATTCGCTGAGTGGCAGAAAGCAAAGCACGGCGCCTGTTCGCTGCCTGGCCAACAAGCAAAGCGCTCCATCTCTTCGCTGCCTCGCAAACGAAGGAAGCGCTGCGTGCCTTCGGCGCCTAGCAAAGCAGCGCGTGCCTTCGCCGCCTCGCCGCCTAAGAAAGCGCCGTGTGCCTTCGGCGCCTCCCCAATCGCTTCGTGCCTTCGCCGCCTAGCAAAGCGCCTAGCAAAGCGTCCTCAGCCTTCGCTGCCTAGCAAAGCTCCACGTCCGCTCGCCGCCTAGCAAAGCACTGTGTGCCCTCGCCGCCTCCTAGAGCGCTGCGTGCCTTCGGCGCCTGGCAAAGCACTGCGTGCCCTCGCCGCCTCCTAGAGCGCTGCGTGCCTTCGGCGCCTGCCAAAGCACTGCGTGCCCTCGCCGCCTCCTAGAGCGCTGCGTGCCTTCGGCGCCTGGCAAAGCACTGCGTGCCCTCGCCGCCTCGCACAGCGCTGCGTCCTTGGGCGCCTGGCAAAGCGCTGCGTGCCTTCGCCGCCTCGCCGCCTAGCAAGGCGCCCTAGCCCGTCCACCACCATCAGATCGCTGCGTGCCTTCGCTGCCTCGGTGCTTAGCAAAGCGCCACGTGCCTTCGGCGCCTACAAAAGCGCCGTGTGCCTCCGGCGCTACTACGGCGTTTGCTAAGCGGCGAGGCGGCGAAGGGACGCAGCGGTGTGTGAGGCGGCGAAGGCAAGCAGCGCTTTGCTGGGCGGCGAGGCGGCGAAGGGCCGAAGCGATTGGGGAGGCGGTGAAGGGAGACGGCGCTTTGTTGGGCGGCGAGGGCGGAAGGGACGCAGCGCTTTCTTAGGCGGCGAGGCACCGAAGGCACGCGCTGCTTTGCTAGGCGCCGAAGGAACACGGCGCTTTGTTAGGCGGCGACGGCACGCGGAGCTTTGCTAGGCGGCGAGGGCGAGAAGGCACGCGGCGCTTTCTCAGGCGGCGAGGCGCCGAAGGCACGCACTGCTTTGCCAGGCGCCGAAGGCACGCACTGCTTTGCTAGGCTGCGATGCGGCGAGGCGCCCAACGCAGGCACTTCTTTGCTAGGCGCCCAAGGAACACGGCGCTTTGCTTGACGGCGACGGCACGCGCAGCTTTGCTAGGCGCCCAAGGCAGACGACGCTTTGCTAGGCTTCGATGCGGCGAGGCGCCCAACGCAGGCACTTCTTTGCTAGGCGCCCAAGGAACACGGCGCTTTGCTTGACGGCGACGGCACGCGCAGCTTTGCTAGGCGCCCAAGGCAGACGACGCTTTGCTAGGCAGCGAGGCGGCGAACGCACAAAGCCATTTGCTTGGCGGTCATTCGCTGCCTCGCACAAGAGCTAACCACTGTGCATGTTGGCTGTCTCACAAACAAGCAGCCTGCTGCGTCTCTTCGCTGCCTCGCCAGCTAGCAAAGTGCTGCCTCGCTTCGCCTCCAGGCGAAAAAGCCATCCGCGATGCCACTGCGCCACCTGGTGCACAAGCAAAGTGCTGCATCTCTTCGCTGCCTCGCACAATGAGCAACCACTGTGCATGGTGGCTGTCTCACAAACAAGGAGACTGCTGAATCTCTTCGCTGCCTCGCCAACAAGCAGACCGCTGCGTGTATTCGCTGAGTGACAGAAAGCAAAGCACGGCGCCTGTTCGCTGCCTGGCCAACAAGCAAAGCGCTCCATCTCTTCGCTGCCTCGCAAACGAAGGAAGCGCTGCGTGCCTTCGGCGCCTAGCAAAGCAGCGCGTGCCTTCGCCGCCTCGCCGCCTAAGAAAGCGCCGTGTGCCTTCGGCGCCTCCCCAATCGCTTCGTGCCTTCGCCGCCTAGCAAAGCGCCTAGCAAAGCGTCCTCAGCCTTCGCTGCCTAGCAAATCTCCACGTCCGCTCGCCGCCTAGCAAAGCACTGTGTGCCCTCGCCGCCTCCTAGAGCGCTGCGTGCCTTCGGCGCCTGCCAAAGCACTGCGTGCCCTCGCCGCCTCCTAGAGCGCTGCGTGCCTTCGGCGCCTGGCAAAGCACTGCGTGCCCTCGCCGCCTCGCACAGCGCTGCGTCCTTGGGCGCCTGGCAAAGCGCTGCGTGCCTTCGCCGCCTCGCCGCCTAGCAAGGCGCCCTAGCCCGTCCATCACGATCAGATCGCTGCGTGCCTTCGCTGCCTCGGTGCTTAGCAAAGCGCCACGTGCCTTCGGCGCCTACAAAAGCGCCGTGTGCCTCCGGCGCTACTACGGCGTTTGCTAAGCGGCGAGGCGGCGAAGGGACGCAGCGGTGTGTGAGGCGGCGAAGGCAAGCAGCGCTTTGCTGGGCGGCGAGGCGGCGAAGGGCCGAAGCGATTGGGGAGGCGGTGAAGGGAGACGGCGCTTTGTTGGGCGGCGAGGGCGGAAGGGACGCAGCGCTTTCTTAGGCGGCGAGGCACCGAAGGCACGCGCTGCTTTGCTAGGCGCCGAAGGAACACGGCGCTTTGCTAGGCGGCGACGGCACGCGCAGCTTTGCTAGGCGGCGAGGGCGAGAAGGCACGCGGCGCTTTCTCAGGCGGCGAGGCGCCGAAGGCACGCACTGCTTTGCCAGGCGCCGAAGGCACGCACTGCTTTGCTAGGCTGCGATGCGGCGAGGCGCCCAACGCAGGCACTTCTTTGCTAGGCGCCCAAGGAACACGGCGCTTTGCTTGACGGCGACGGCACGCGCAGCTTTGCCAGGCGCCGAAGGCACGCACTGCTTTGCTAGGCTGCGATGCGGCGAGGCGCCCAACGCAGGCACTTCTTTGCTAGGCGCCCAAGGAACACGGCGCTTTGCTTGACGGCGACGGCACGCGCAGCTTTGCTAGGCGCCCAAGGCAGACGACGCTTTGCTAGGCAGCGAGGCGGCGAACGCACAAAGCCATTTGCTCGGCGGTCATTCGCTGCCTCGCACAAGAGCTAACCACTGTGCATGTTGGCTGTCTCACAAACAAGCAGCCTGCTGCGTCTCTTCGCTGCCTCGCCAGCTAGCAAAGTGCTGCCTCGCTTCGCCTGCAGGCGAAAAAGCCATCCGCGATGCCACTGCGCCACCTGGTGCACAAGCAAAGTGCTGCATCTCTTCGCTGCCTCGCACAATGAGCAACCACTGTGCATGGTGGCTGTCTCACAAACAAGGAGACTGCTGAATCTCTTCGCTGCCTCGCCAACAAGCAGACCGCTGCGTGTATTCGCTGACTGGCAGAAAGCAAAGCACGGCGCCTGTTCGCTGCCTGGCCAGCAAGCAAAGCGCTCCATCTCTTCGCTGCCTCGCAAACGAAGGAAGCGCTGCGTGCCTTCGGCGCCTAGCAAAGCAGCGCGTGCCTTCGCCGCCTCGCCGCCTAAGAAAGCGCCGTGTGCCTTCGGCGCCTCCCCAATCGCTTCGTGCCTTCGCCGCCTAGCAAAGCGCCTAGCAAAGCGTCCTCAGCCTTGGCTGCCTAGCAAAGCTCCACGTCCGCTCGCCGCCTAGCAAAGCACTGTGTGCCCTCGCCGCCTCCTAGAGCGCTGCGTGCCTTCGGCGCCTGGCAAAGCGCTGCGTGCCTTCGGCGCCTGGCAAAGCACTGCGTGCCCTCGCCGCCTCCTAGAGCGCTGCGTGCCTTCGGCGCCTGGCAAAGCACTGCGTGCCCTCGCCGCCTCGCACAGCGCTGCGTCCTTGGGCGCCTGGCAAAGCGCTGCGTGCCTTCGCCGCCTCGCCGCCTAGCAAGGCGCCCTAGCCCGTCCACCACCATCAGATCGCTGCGTGCCTTCGCTGCCTCGGTGCTTAGCAAAGCGCCACGTGCCTTCGGCGCCTACAAAAGCGCCGTGTGCCTCCGGCGCTACTACGGCGTTTGCTAAGCGGCGAGGCGGCGAAGGGACGCAGCGGTGTGTGAGGCGGCGAAGGCAAGCAGCGCTTTGCTGGGCGGCGAGGCGGCGAAGGGCCGAAGCGATTGGGGAGGCGGTGAAGGGAGACGGCGCTTTGTTGGGCGGCGAGGGCGGAAGGGACGCAGCGCTTTCTTAGGCGGCGAGGCACCGAAGGCACGCGCTGCTTTGCTAGGCGCCGAAGGAACACGGCGCTTTGCTAGGCGGCGACGGCACGCGCAGCTTTGCTAGGCGGCGAGGGCGAGAAGGCACGCGGCGCTTTCTCAGGCGGCGAGGCGCCGAAGGCACGCACTGCTTTGCCAGGCGCCGAAGGCACGCACTGCTTTGCTAGGCTGCGATGCGGCGAGGCGCCCAACGCAGGCACTTCTTTGCTAGGCGCCCAAGGAACACGGCGCTTTGCTTGACGGCGACGGCACGCGCAGCTTTGCTAGGCGCCCAAGGCACGCACTGCTTTGCTAGGCTGCGATGCGGCGAGGCGCCCAACGCAGGCACTTCTTTGCTAGGCGCCCAAGGAACACGGCGCTTTGCTTGACGGCGACGGCACGCGCAGCTTTGCTAGGCGCCCAAGGCAGACGACGCTTTGCTAGGCAGCGAGGCGGCGAACGCACAAAGCCATTTGCTCGGCGGTCATTCGCTGCCTCGCACAAGAGCTAACCACTGGGCATGTTGGCTGTCTCACAAACAAGCAGCCTGCTGCGTCTCTTCGCTGCCTCGCCAGCTAGCAAAGTGCTGCCTCGCTTCGCCTGCAGGCGAAAAAGCCATCCGCCATGCCACTGCGCCACCTGGTGCACAAGCAAAGTGCTGCATCTCTTCGCTGCCTCGCACAATGAGCAACCACTGTGCATGGTGGCTGTCTCACAAACAAGGAGACTGCTGAATCTCTTCGCTGCCTCGCCAACAAGCAGACCGCTGCGTGAATTGGCTGACTGGCAGAAAGCAAAGCACGGCGCCTGTTCGCTGCCTGGCCAACAAGCAAAGCGCTCCATCTCTTCGCTGCCTCGCAAACGAAGGAAGCGCTGCGTGCCTTCGGCGCCTAGCAAAGCAGCGCGTGCCTTCGCCGCCTCGCCGCCTAAGAAAGCGCCGTGTGCCTTCGGCGCCTCCCCAATCGCTTCGTGCCTTCGCCGCCTAGCAAAGCGCCTAGCAAAGCGTCCTCAGCCTTCGCTGCCTAGCAAAGCTCCACGTCCGCTCGCCGCCTAGCAAAGCACTGTGTGCCCTCGCCGCCTCCTAGAGCGCTGCGTGCCTTCGGCGCCTGGCAAAGCGCTGCGTGCCTTCGGCGCCTGGCAAAGCACTGCGTGCCCTCGCCGCCTCCTAGAGCGCTGCGTGCCTTCGGCGCCTGGCAAAGCACTGCGTGCCCTCGCCGCCTCGCACAGCGCTGCGTCCTTGGGCGCCTGGCAAAGCGCTGCGTGCCTTCGGCGCCTGGCAAAGCGCTGCGTGCCCTCGCCGCCTCGCACAGCGCTGCGTCCTTGGGCGCCTGGCAAAGCGCTGCGTGCCTTCGCCGCCTCGCCGCCTAGCAAGGCGCCCTAGCCCGTCCACCACCATCAGATCGCTGCGTGCCTTCGCTGCCTCGGTGCTTAGCAAAGCGCCACGTGCCTTCGGCGCCTACAAAAGCGCCGTGTGCCTCCGGCGCTACTACGGCGTTTGCTAAGCGGCGAGGCGGCGAAGGGACGCAGCGGTGTGTGAGGCGGCGAAGGCAAGCAGCGCTTTGCTGGGCGGCGAGGCGGCGAAGGGCCGAAGCGATTGGGGAGGCGGTGAAGGGAGACGGCGCTTTGTTGGGCGGCGAGGGCGGAAGGGACGCAGCGCTTTCTTAGGCGGCGAGGCACCGAAGGCACGCGCTGCTTTGCTAGGCGCCGAAGGAACACGGCGCTTTGCTAGGCGGCGACGGCACGCGCAGCTTTGCTAGGCGGCGAGGGCGAGAAGGCACGCGGCGCTTTCTCAGGCGGCGAGGCGCCGAAGGCACGCACTGCTTTGCCAGGCGCCGAAGGCACGCACTGCTTTGCTAGGCTGCGATGCGGCGAGGCGCCCAACGCAGGCACTTCTTTGCTAGGCGCCCAAGGAACACGGCGCTTTGCTTGACGGCGACGGCACGCGCAGCTTTGCCAGGCGCCCAAGGCACGCACTGCTTTGCTAGGCTGCGATGCGGCGAGGCGCCCAACGCAGGCACTTCTTTGCTAGGCGCCCAAGGAACACGGCGCTTTGCTTGACGGCGACGGCACGCGCAGCTTTGCTAGGCGCCCAAGGCAGACGACGCTTTGCTAGGCAGCGAGGCGGCCAACGCACAAAGCCATTTGCTCGGCGGTCATTCGCTGCCTCGCACAAGAGCTAACCACTGGGCATGTTGGCTGTCTCACAAACAAGCAGCCTGCTGCGTCTCTTCGCTGCCTCGCCAGCTAGCAAAGTGCTGCCTCGCTTCGCCTCCAGGCGAAAAAGCCATCCGCGATGCAACTGCGCCACCTGGTGCACAAGCAAAGTGCTGCATCTCTTCGCTGCCTCGCACAATGAGCAACCACTGTGCATGGTGGCTGTCTCACAAACAAGGAGACTGCTGAATCTCTTCGCTGCCTCGCCAACAAGCAGACCGCTGCGTGTATTGGCTGACTGGCAGAAAGCAAAGCACGGCGCCTGTTCGCTGCCTGGCCAGCAAGCAAAGCGCTCCATCTCTTCGCTGCCTCGCAAACGAAGGAAGCGCTGCGTGCCTTCGGCGCCTAGCAAAGCAGCGCGTGCCTTCGCCGCCTCGCCGCCTAAGAAAGCGCCGTGTGCCTTCGGCGCCTCCCCAATCGCTTCGTGCCTTCGCCGCCTAGCAAAGCGCCTAGCAAAGCGTCCTCAGCCTTGGCTGCCTAGCAAAGCTCCACGTCCGCTCGCCGCCTAGCAAAGCACTGTGTGCCCTCGCCGCCTCCTAGAGCGCTGCGTGCCTTCGGCGCCTGGCAAAGCACTGCGTGCCCTCGCCGCCTCCTAGAGCGCTGCGTGCCTTCGGCGCCTGGCAAAGCGCTGCGTGCCTTCGCCGCCTCGCCGCCTAGCAAGGCGCCCTAGCCCGTCCATCACGATCAGATCGCTGCGTGCCTTCGCTGCCTCGGTGCTTAGCAAAGCGCCACGTGCCTTCGGCGCCTACAAAAGCGCCGTGTGCCTCCGGCGCTACTACGGCGTTTGCTAAGCGGCGAGGCGGCGAAGGGACGCAGCGGTGTGTGAGGCGGCGAAGGCAAGCAGCGCTTTGCTGGGCGGCGAGGCGGCGAAGGGCCGAAGCGATTGGGGAGGCGGTGAAGGGAGACGGCGCTTTGTTGGGCGGCGAGGGCGGAAGGGACGCAGCGCTTTCTTAGGCGGCGAGGCACCGAAGGCACGCGCTGCTTTGCTAGGCGCCGAAGGAACACGGCGCTTTGCTAGGCGGCGACGGCACGCGCAGCTTTGCTAGGCGGCGAGGGCGAGAAGGCACGCGGCGCTTTCTCAGGCGGCGAGGCGCCGAAGGCACGCACTGCTTTGCCAGGCGCCGAAGGCACGCACTGCTTTGCTAGGCTGCGATGCGGCGAGGCGCCCAACGCAGGCACTTCTTTGCTAGGCGCCCAAGGAACACGGCGCTTTGCTTGACGGCGACGGCACGCGCAGCTTTGCTAGGCGCCCAAGGCAGACGACGCTTTGCTAGGCAGCGAGGCGGCCAACGCACAAAGCCATTTGCTCGGCGGTCATTCGCTGCCTCGCACAAGAGCTAACCACTGTGCATGTTGGCTGTCTCACAAACAAGCAGCCTGCTGCGTCTCTTCGCTGCCTCGCCAGCTAGCAAAGTGCTGCCTCGCTTCGCCTGCAGGCGAAAAAGCCATCCGCCATGCCACTGCGCCACCTGGTGCACAAGCAAAGTGCTGCATCTCTTCGCTGCCTCGCACAATGAGCAACCACTGTGCATGGTGGCTGTCTCACAAACAAGGAGACTGCTGAATCTCTTCGCTGCCTCGCCAACAAGCAGACCGCTGCGTGAATTGGCTGACTGGCAGAAAGCAAAGCACGGCGCCTGTTCGCTGCCTGGCCAACAAGCAAAGCGCTCCATCTCTTCGCTGCCTCGCAAACGAAGGAAGCGCTGCGTGCCTTCGGCGCCTAGCAAAGCAGCGCGTGCCTTCGCCGCCTCGCCGCCTAAGAAAGCGCCGTGTGCCTTCGGCGCCTCCCCAATCGCTTCGTGCCTTCGCCGCCTAGCAAAGCGCCTAGCAAAGCGTCCTCAGCCTTCGCTGCCTAGCAAAGCTCCACGTCCGCTCGCCGCCTAGCAAAGCACTGTGTGCCCTCGCCGCCTCCTAGAGCGCTGCGTGCCTTCGGCGCCTGCCAAAGCACTGCGTGCCCTCGCCGCCTCCTAGAGCGCTGCGTGCCTTCGGCGCCTGGCAAAGCGCTGCGTGCCTTCGGCGCCTGGCAAAGCACTGCGTGCCCTCGCCGCCTCTCACAGCGCTGCGTCCCTGGGCGCCTGGCAAAGCGCTGCGTGCCTTCGCCGCCTCGCCGCCTAGCAAGGCGCCCTAGCCCGTCCACCACGATCAGATCGCTGCGTGCCTTCGCTGCCTCGGTGCTTAGCAAAGCGCCACGTGCCTTCGGCGCCTACAAAAGCGCCGTGTGCCTCCGGCGCTACTACGGCGTTTGCTAAGCGGCGAGGCGGCGAAGGGACGCAGCGGTGTGTGAGGCGGCGAAGGCAAGCAGCGCTTTGCTGGGCGGCGAGGCGGCGAAGGGCCGAAGCGATTGGGGAGGCGGTGAAGGGAGACGGCGCTTTGTTGGGCGGCGAGGGCGGAAGGGACGCAGCGCTTTCTTAGGCGGCGAGGCACCGAAGGCACGCGCTGCTTTGCTAGGCGCCGAAGGAACACGGCGCTTTGCTAGGCGGCGACGGCACGCGCAGCTTTGCTAGGCGGCGAGGGCGAGAAGGCACGCGGCGCTTTCTCAGGCGGCGAGGCGCCGAAGGCACGCGCAGCTTTGCCAGGCGCCGAAGGCACGCACTGCTTTGCTAGGCTGCGATGCGGCGAGGCGCCCAACGCAGGCACTTCTTTGCTAGGCGCCCAAGGAACACGGCGCTTTGCTTGACGGCGACGGCACGCGCAGCTTTGCTAGGCGCCCAAGGCAGACGACGCTTTGCTAGGCAGCGAGGCGGCGAACGCACAAAGCCATTTGCTCGGCAGTCATTCGCTGCCTCGCACAAGAGCTAACCACTGTGCATGTTGGCTGTCTCACAAACAAGCAGCCTGCTGCGTCTCTTCGCTGCCTCGCCAACAAGCAGAGCGCTGCGTGTATTCGCTGAGTGGCAGAAAGCAAAGCACGGCGCCTGTTCGCTGCCTGGCCAACAAGCAAAGCGCTCCATCTCTTCGCTGCCTCGCAAACGAAGGAAGCGCTGCGTGCCTTCGGCGCCTAGCAAAGCAGCGCGTGCCTTCGCCGCCTCGCCGCCTAAGAAAGCGCCGTGTGCCTTCGGCGCCTCCCCAATCGCTTCGTGCCTTCGCCGCCTAGCAAAGCGCCTAGCAAAGCGTCCTCAGCCTTGGCTGCCTAGCAAAGCTCCACGTCCGCTCGCCGCCTAGCAAAGCACTGTGTGCCCTCGCCGCCTCCTAGAGCGCTGCGTGCCTTCGGCGCCTGGCAAAGCGCTGAGTGCCTTGGGCGCCTGGCAAAGCACTGCGTGCCCTCGCCGCCTCGCACAGCGCTGCGTCCTTGGGCGCCTGCCAAAGCACTGTGTGCCCTCGCCGCCTCCTAGAGCGCTGCGTGCCTTCGGCGCCTGCCAAAGCGCTGCGTGCCTTCGCCGCCTGGCAAAGCACTGCGTGCCCTCGCCGCCTCGCACAGCGCTGCGTCCTTGGGCGCCTGGCAAAGCGCTGCGTGCCTTCGCCGCCTAGCAAGGCGCCCTAGCCCGTCCACCACGATCAGATCGCTGCGTGCCTTCGCTGCCTCGGTGCTTAGCAAAGCGCCACGTGCCTTCGGCGCCTACAAAAGCGCCGTGTGCCTCCGGCGCTACTACGGCGTTTGCTAAGCGGCGAGGCGGCGAAGGGACGCAGCGGTGTGTGAGGCGGCGAAGGCAAGCAGCGCTTTGCTGGGCGGCGAGGCGGCGAAGGGCCGAAGCGATTGGGGAGGCGGTGAAGGGAGACGGCGCTTTGTTGGGCGGCGAGGGCGGAAGGGACGCAGCGCTTTCTTAGGCGGCGAGGCACCGAAGGCACGCGCTGCTTTGCTAGGCGCCGAAGGAACACGGCGCTTTGCTAGGCGGCGACGGCACGCGCAGCTTTGCTAGGCGGCGAGGGCGAGAAGGCACGCGGCGCTTTCTCAGGCGGCGAGGCGCCGAAGGCACGCACTGCTTTGCCAGGCGCCGAAGGCACGCACTGCTTTGCTAGGCTGCGATGCGGCGAGGCGCCCAACGCAGGCACTTCTTTGCTAGGCGCCCAAGGAACACGGCGCTTTGCTTGACGGCGACGGCACGCGCAGCTTTGCTAGGCGCCCAAGGCAGACGACGCTTTGCTAGGCAGCGAGGCGGCCAACGCACAAAGCCATTTGCTCGGCGGTCATTCGCTGCCTCGCACAAGAGCTAACCACTGTGCATGTTGGCTGTCTCACAAACAAGCAGCCTGCTGCGTCTCTTCGCTGCCTCGCCAGCTAGCAAAGTGCTGCCTCGCTTCGCCTGCAGGCGAAAAAGCCATCCGCGATGCCACTGCGCCACCTGGTGCACAAGCAAAGTGCTGCATCTCTTCGCTGCCTCGCACAATGAGCAACCACTGTGCATGGTGGCTGTCTCACAAACAAGGAGACTGCTGAATCTCTTCGCTGCCTCGCCAACAAGCAGAGCGCTGCGTGTATTGGCTGAGTGGCAGAAAGCAAAGCACGGCGCCTGTTCGCTGCCTGGCCAACAAGCAAAGCGCTCCATCTCTTCGCTGCCTCGCAAACGAAGGAAGCGCTGCGTGCCTTCGGCGCCTAGCAAAGCAGCGCGTGCCTTCGCCGCCTCGCCGCCTAAGAAAGCGCCGTGTGCCTTCGGCGCCTCCCCAATCGCTTCGTGCCTTCGCCGCCTAGCAAAGCGTCCTCAGCCTTCGCTGCCTAGCAAAGCTCCACGTCCGCTCGCCGCCTAGCAAAGCACTGTGTGCCCTCGCCGCCTCCTAGAGCGCTGCGTGCCTTCGGCGCCTGCCAAAGCACTGCGTGCCCTCGCCGCCTCCTAGAGCGCTGCGTGCCTTCGGCGCCTGGCAAAGCGCTGCGTGCCTTCGCCGCCTCGCCGCCTAGAAAGGCGCCCTAGCCCGTCCATCACGATCAGATCGCTGCGTGCCTTCGCTGCCTCGGTGCTTAGCAAAGCGCCACGTGCCTTCGGCGCCTACAAAAGCGCCGTGTGCCTCCGGCGCTACTACGGCGTTTGCTAAGCGGCGAGGCGGCGAAGGGACGCAGCGGTGTGTGAGGCGGCGAAGGCAAGCAGCGCTTTGCTGGGCGGCGAGGCGGCGAAGGGCCGAAGCGATTGGGGAGGCGGTGAAGGGAGACGGCGCTTTGTTGGGCGGCGAGGGCGGAAGGGACGCAGCGCTTTCTTAGGCGGCGAGGCACCGAAGGCACGCGCTGCTTTGCTAGGCGCCGAAGGAACACGGCGCTTTGCTAGGCGGCGACGGCACGCGCAGCTTTGCTAGGCGGCGAGGGCGAGAAGGCACGCGGCGCTTTCTCAGGCGGCGAGGCGCCGAAGGCACGCACTGCTTTGCCAGGCGCCGAAGGCACGCACTGCTTTGCTAGGCTGCGATGCGGCGAGGCGCCCAACGCAGGCACTTCTTTGCTAGGCGCCCAAGGAACACGGCGCTTTGCTTGACGGCGACGGCACGCGCAGCTTTGCTAGGCGCCCAAGGCAGACGACGCTTTGCTAGGCAGCGAGGCGGCCAACGCACAAAGCCATTTGCTCGGCGGTCATTCGCTGCCTCGCACAAGAGCTAACCACTGTGCATGTTGGCTGTCTCACAAACAAGCAGCCTGCTGCGTCTCTTCGCTGCCTCGCCAGCTAGCAAAGTGCTGCCTCGCTTCGCCTGCAGGCGAAAAAGCCATCCGCCATGCCACTGCGCCACCTGGTGCACAAGCAAAGTGCTGCATCTCTTCGCTGCCTCGCACAATGAGCAACCACTGTGCATGGTGGCTGTCTCACAAACAAGGAGACTGCTGAATCTCTTCGCTGCCTCGCCAACAAGCAGAGCGCTGCGTGTATTGGCTGAGTGGCAGAAAGCAAAGCACGGCGCCTGTTCGCTGCCTGGCCAACAAGCAAAGCGCTCCATCTCTTCGCTGCCTCGCAAACGAAGGAAGCGCTGCGTGCCTTCGGCGCCTAGCAAAGCAGCGCGTGCCTTCGCCGCCTCGCCGCCTAAGAAAGCGCCGTGTGCCTTCGGCGCCTCCCCAATCGCTTCGTGCCTTCGCCGCCTAGCAAAGCGTCCTCAGCCTTCGCTGCCTAGCAAAGCTCCACGTCCGCTCGCCGCCTAGCAAAGCACTGTGTGCCCTCGCCGCCTCCTAGAGCGCTGCGTGCCTTCGGCGCCTGGCAAAGCACTGCGTGCCCTCGCCGCCTCCTAGAGCGCTGCGTGCCTTCGGCGCCTGGCAAAGCGCTGCGTGCCTTCGCCGCCTCGCCGCCTAGAAAGGCGCCCTAGCCCGTCCATCACGATCACATCGCTGCGTGCCTTCGCTGCCTCGGTGCTTAGCAAAGCGCCACGTGCCTTCGGCGCCTACAAAAGCGCCGTGTGCCTCCGGCGCTACTACGGCGTTTGCTAAGCGGCGAGGCGGCGAAGGGACGCAGCGGTGTGTGAGGCGGCGAAGGCAAGCAGCGCTTTGCTGGGCGGCGAGGCGGCGAAGGGCCGAAGCGATTGGGGAGGCGGTGAAGGGAGACGGCGCTTTGTTGGGCGGCGAGGGCGGAAGGGACGCAGCGCTTTCTTAGGCGGCGAGGCACCGAAGGCACGCGCTGCTTTGCTAGGCGCCGAAGGAACACGGCGCTTTGCTAGGCGGCGACGGCACGCGCAGCTTTGCTAGGCGGCGAGGGCGAGAAGGCACGCGGCGCTTTCTCAGGCGGCGAGGCGCCGAAGGCACGCACTGCTTTGCCAGGCGCCGAAGGCACGCACTGCTTTGCTAGGCTGCGATGCGGCGAGGCGCCCAACGCAGGCACTTCTTTGCTAGGCGCCCAAGGAACACGGCGCTTTGCTTGACGGCGACGGCACGCGCAGCTTTGCTAGGCGCCCAAGGCAGACGACGCTTTGCTAGGCAGCGAGGCGGCCAACGCACAAAGCCATTTGCTCGGCGGTCATTCGCTGCCTCGCACAAGAGCTAACCACTGTGCATGTTGGCTGTCTCACAAACAAGCAGCCTGCTGCGTCTCTTCGCTGCCTCGCCAACAAGCAGAGCGCTGCGTGTATTCGCTGAGTGGCAGAAAGCAAAGCACGGCGCCTGTTCGCTGCCTGGCCAACAAGCAAAGCGCTCCATCTCTTCGCTGCCTCGCAAAGGAAGGAAGCGCTGCGTGCCTTCGGCGCCTAGCAAAGCAGCGCGTGCCTTCGCCGCCTCGCCGCCTAAGAAAGCGCCGTGTGCCTTCGGCGCCTCCCCAATCGCTTCGTGCCTTCGCCGCCTAGCAAAGCGCCTAGCAAAGCGTCCTCAGCCTTCGCTGCCTAGCAAAGCTCCACGTCCGCTCGCCGCCTAGCAAAGCACTGTGTGCCCTCGCCGCCTCCTAGAGCGCTGCGTGCCTTCGGCGCCTGCCAAAGCACTGCGTGCCCTCGCCGCCTCCTAGAGCGCTGCGTGCCTTCGGCGCCTGGCAAAGCGCTGCGTGCCTTCGCCGCCTCGAAAGGCGCCCTAGCCCGTCCATCACGATCAGATCGCTGCGTGCCTTCGCTGCCTCGGTGCTTAGCAAAGCGCCACGTGCCTTCGGCGCCTACAAAAGCGCCGTGTGCCTCCGGCGCTACTACGGCGTTTGCTAAGCGGCGAGGCGGCGAAGGGACGCAGCGGTGTGTGAGGCGGCGAAGGCAAGCAGCGCTTTGCTGGGCGGCGAGGCGGCGAAGGGCCGAAGCGATTGGGGAGGCGGTGAAGGGAGACGGCGCTTTGTTGGGCGGCGAGGGCGGAAGGGACGCAGCGCTTTCTTAGGCGGCGAGGCACCGAAGGCACGCGCTGCTTTGCTAGGCGCCGAAGGAACACGGCGCTTTGCTAGGCGGCGACGGCACGCGCAGCTTTGCTAGGCGGCGAGGGCGAGAAGGCACGCGGCGCTTTCTCAGGCGGCGAGGCGCCGAAGGCACGCACTGCTTTGCCAGGCGCCGAAGGCACGCACTGCTTTGCTAGGCTGCGATGCGGCGAGGCGCCCAACGCAGGCACTTCTTTGCTAGGCGCCCAAGGAACACGGCGCTTTGCTTGACGGCGACGGCACGCGCAGCTTTGCTAGGCGCCCAAGGCAGACGACGCTTTGCTAGGCAGCGAGGCGGCGAACGCACAAAGCCATTTGCTCGGCGGTCATTCGCTGCCTCGCACAAGAGCTAACCACTGTGCATGTTGGCTGTCTCACAAACAAGCAGCCTGCTGCGTCTCTTCGCTGCCTCGCCAACAAGCAGAGCGCTGCGTGTATTCGCTGAGTGGCAGAAAGCAAAGCACGGCGCCTGTTCGCTGCCTGGCCAACAAGCAAAGCGCTCCATCTCTTCGCTGCCTCGCAAAGGAAGGAAGCGCTGCGTGCCTTCGGCGCCTAGCAAAGCAGCGCGTGCCTTCGCCGCCTCGCCGCCTAAGAAAGCGCCGTGTGCCTTCGGCGCCTAGCAAAGCAGCGCGTGCCTTCGCCGCCTCGCCGCCTAAGAAAGCGCCGTGTGCCTTCGGCGCCTCCCCAATCGCTTCGTGCCTTCGCCGCCTAGCAAAGCGCCTAGCAAAGCGTCCTCAGCCTTCGCTGCCTAGCAAAGCTCCACGTCCGCTCGCCGCCTAGCAAAGCACTGTGTGCCCTCGCCGCCTCCTAGAGCGCTGCGTGCCTTCGGCGCCTGCCAAAGCGCTGAGTGCCTTGGGCGCCTGGCAAAGCACTGCGTGCCCTCGCCGCCTCGCAAAGCGCTGCGTCCTTGGGCGCCTGGCAAAGCACTGCGTGCCCTCGCCGCCTAGCAAGGCGCTGCGTCCTTGGGCGCCTGCCAAAGCACTGTGTGCCCTCGACGCCTCCTAGAGCGCTGCGTGCCTTCGGCGCCTGGCAAAGCGCTGAGTGCCTTCGCCGCCTGGCAAAGCACTGCGTGCCCTCGCCGCCTCGCACAGCGCTGCGTCCTTGGGCGCCTGGCAAAGCGCTGCGTGCCTTCGCCGCCTAGCAAGGCGCCCTAGCCCGTCCACCACGATCAGATCGCTGCGTGCCTTCGCTGCCTCGGTGCTTAGCAAAGCGCCACGTGCCTTCGGCGCCTACAAAAGCGCCGTGTGCCTCCGGCGCTACTACGGCGTTTGCTAAGCGGCGAGGCGGCGAAGGGACGCAGCGGTGTGTGAGGCGGCGAAGGCAAGCAGCGCTTTGCTGGGCGGCGAGGCGGCGAAGGGCCGAAGCGATTGGGGAGGCGGTGAAGGGACACGGCGCTTTGTTGGGCGGCGAGGGCGGAAGGGACGCAGCGCTTTCTTAGGCGGCGAGGCACCGAAGGCACGCGCTGCTTTGCTAGGCGCCGAAGGAACACGCCGCTTTGCTAGGCGGCGACGGCACGCGCAGCTTTGCTAGGCGGCGAGGGCGAGAAGGCACGCGGCGCTTTCTCAGGCGGCGAGGCGCCGAAGGCACGCACTGCTTTGCCAGGCGCCGAAGGCACGCACTGCTTTGCTAGGCTGCGATGCGGCGAGGCGCCCAACGCAGGCACTTCTTTGCTAGGCGCCCAAGGAACACGGCGCTTTGCTTGACGGCGACGGCACGCGCAGCTTTGCTAGGCGCCCAAGGCAGACGACGCTTTGCTAGGCAGCGAGGCGGCCAACGCACAAAGCCATTTGCTCGGCGGTCATTCGCTGCCTCGCACAAGAGCTAACCACTGTGCATGTTGGCTGTCTCACAAACAAGCAGCCTGCTGCGTCTCTTCGCTGCCTCGCCAACAAGCAGAGCGCTGCGTGTATTCGCTGAGTGGCAGAAAGCAAAGCACGGCGCCTGTTCGCTGCCTGGCCAACAAGCAAAGCGCTCCATCTCTTCGCTGCCTCGCAAACGAAGGAAGCGCTGCGTGCCTTCGGCGCCTAGCAAAGCAGCGCGTGCCTTCGCCGCCTCGCCGCCTAAGAAAGCGCCGTGTGCCTTCGGCGCCTCCCCAATCGCTTCGTGCCTTCGCCGCCTAGCAAAGCGCCTAGCAAAGCGTCCTCAGCCTTCGCTGCCTAGCAAAGCTCCACGTCCGCTCGCCGCCTAGCAAAGCACTGTGTGCCCTCGCCGCCTCCTAGAGCGCTGCGTGCCTTCGGCGCCTGCCAAAGCACTGCGTGCCCTCGCCGCCTCCTAGAGCGCTGCGTGCCTTCGGCGCCTGGCAAAGCACTGCGTGCCCTCGCCGCCTCTCACAGCGCTGCGTCCCTGGGCGCCTGGCAAAGCGCTGCGTGCCTTCGCCGCCTCGCCGCCTAGCCAGGCGCCCTAGCCCGTCCATCACGATCACATCGCTGCGTGCCTTCGCTGCCTCGGTGCTTAGCAAAGCGCCACGTGCCTTCGGCACCTACAAAAGCGCCGTGTGCCTCCGGCGCTACTACGGCGTTTGCTAAGCGGCGAGGCGGCGAAGGGACGCAGCGGTGTGTGAGGCGGCGAAGGCAAGCAGCGCTTTGCTGGGCGGCGAGGCGGCGAAGGGCCGAAGCGATTGGGGAGGCGGTGAAGGGAGACGGCGCTTTGTTGGGCGGCGAGGGCGGAAGGGACGCAGCGCTTTCTTAGGCGGCGAGGCACCGAAGGCACGCGCTGCTTTGCTAGGCGCCGAAGGAACACGGCGCTTTGCTAGGCGGCGACGGCACGCGCAGCTTTGCTAGGCGGCGAGGGCGAGAAGGCACGCGGCGCTTTCTCAGGCGGCGAGGCGCCGAAGGCACGCACTGCTTTGCCAGGCGCCGAAGGCACGCACTGCTTTGCTAGGCTGCGATGCGGCGAGGCGCCCAACGCAGGCACTTCTTTGCTAGGCGCCCAAGGAACACGGCGCTTTGCTTGACGGCGACGGCACGCGCAGCTTTGCTAGGCGCCCAAGGCAGACGACGCTTTGCTAGGCAGCGAGGCGGCGAACGCACAAAGCCATTTGCTCGGCGGTCATTCGCTGCCTCGCACAAGAGCTAACCACTGTGCATGTTGGCTGTCTCACAAACAAGCAGCCTGCTGCGTCTCTTCGCTGCCTCGCCAACAAGCAGAGCGCTGCGTGTATTCGCTGAGTGGCAGAAAGCAAAGCACGGCGCCTGTTCGCTGCCTGGCCAACAAGCAAAGCGCTCCATCTCTTCGCTGCCTCGCAAAGGAAGGAAGCGCTGCGTGCCTTCGGCGCCTAGCAAAGCAGCGCGTGCCTTCGCCGCCTCGCCGCCTAAGAAAGCGCCGTGTGCCTTCGGCGCCTAGCAAAGCAGCGCGTGCCTTCGCCGCCTCGCCGCCTAAGAAAGCGCCGTGTGCCTTCGGCGCCTCCCCAATCGCTTCGTGCCTTCGCCGCCTAGCAAAGCGCCTAGCAAAGCGTCCTCAGCCTTCGCTGCCTAGCAAAGCTCCACGTCCGCTCGCCGCCTAGCAAAGCACTGTGTGCCCTCGCCGCCTCCTAGAGCGCTGCGTGCCTTCGGCGCCTGCCAAAGCACTGCGTGCCCTCGCCGCCTCCTAGAGCGCTGCGTGCCTTCGGCGCCTGGCAAAGCACTGCGTGCCCTCGCCGCCTCTCACAGCGCTGCGTCCCTGGGCGCCTGGCAAAGCGCTGCGTGCCTTCGCCGCCTCGCCGCCTAGCCAGGCGCCCTAGCCCGTCCATCACGATCACATCGCTGCGTGCCTTCGCTGCCTCGGTGCTTAGCAAAGCGCCACGTGCCTTCGGCGCCTACAAAAGCGCCGTGTGCCTCCGGCGCTACTACGGCGTTTGCTAAGCGGCGAGGCGGCGAAGGGACGCAGCGGTGTGTGAGGCGGCGAAGGCAAGCAGCGCTTTGCTGGGCGGCGAGGCGGCGAAGGGCCGAAGCGATTGGGGAGGCGGTGAAGGGAGACGGCGCTTTGTTGGGCGGCGAGGGCGGAAGGGACGCAGCGCTTTCTTAGGCGGCGAGGCACCGAAGGCACGCGCTGCTTTGCTAGGCGCCGAAGGAACACGGCGCTTTGCTAGGCGGCGACGGCACGCGCAGCTTTGCTAGGCGGCGAGGGCGAGAAGGCACGCGGCGCTTTCTCAGGCGGCGAGGCGCCGAAGGCACGCACTGCTTTGCCAGGCGCCGAAGGCACGCACTGCTTTGCTAGGCTGCGATGCGGCGAGGCGCCCAACGCAGGCACTTCTTTGCTAGGCGCCCAAGGAACACGGCGCTTTGCTTGACGGCGACGGCACGCGCAGCTTTGCTAGGCGCCCAAGGCACTCACTGCTTTGCTAGGCAGCGAGGCGGCGAACGCACAAAGCCATTTGCTCGGCGGTCATTCGCTGCCTCGCACAAGAGCTAACCACTGTGCATGTTGGCTGTCTCACAAACAAGCAGCCTGCTGCGTCTCTTCGCTGCCTCGCCAACAAGCAGAGCGCTGCGTGTATTCGCTGAGTGGCAGAAAGCAAAGCACGGCGCCTGTTCGCTGCCTGGCCAACAAGCAAAGCGCTCCATCTCTTCGCTGCCTCGCAAAGGAAGGAAGCGCTGCGTGCCTTCGGCGCCTAGCAAAGCAGCGCGTGCCTTCGCCGCCTCGCCGCCTAAGAAAGCGCCGTGTGCCTTCGGCGCCTAGCAAAGCAGCGCGTGCCTTCGCCGCCTCGCCGCCTAAGAAAGCGCCGTGTGCCTTCGGCGCCTCCCCAATCGCTTCGTGCCTTCGCCGCCTAGCAAAGCGCCTAGCAAAGCGTCCTCAGCCTTCGCTGCCTAGCAAAGCTCCACGTCCGCTCGCCGCCTAGCAAAGCACTGTGTGCCCTCGCCGCCTCCTAGAGCGCTGCGTGCCTTCGGCGCCTGCCAAAGCACTGCGTGCCCTCGCCGCCTCCTAGAGAGCTGCGTGCCTTCGGCGCCTGGCAAAGCACTGCGTGCCCTCGCCGCCTCTCACAGCGCTGCGTCCCTGGGCGCCTGGCAAAGCGCTGCGTGCCTTCGCCGCCTCGCCGCCTAGCCAGGCGCCCTAGCCCGTCCATCACGATCAGATCGCTGCGTGCCTTCGCTGCCTCGGTGCTTAGCAAAGCGCCACGTGCCTTCGGCGCCTACAAAAGCGCCGTGTGCCTCCGGCGCTACTACGGCGTTTGCTAAGCGGCGAGGCGGCGAAGGGACGCAGCGGTGTGTGAGGCGGCGAAGGCAAGCAGCGCTTTGCTGGGCGGCGAGGCGGCGAAGGGCCGAAGCGATTGGGGAGGCGGTGAAGGGAGACGGCGCTTTGTTGGGCGGCGAGGGCGGAAGGGACGCAGCGCTTTCTTAGGCGGCGAGGCACCGAAGGCACGCGCTGCTTTGCTAGGCGCCGAAGGAACACGGCGCTTTGCTAGGCGGCGACGGCACGCGCAGCTTTGCTAGGCGGCGAGGGCGAGAAGGCACGCGGCGCTTTCTCAGGCGGCGAGGCGCCGAAGGCACGCACTGCTTTGCCAGGCGCCGAAGGCACGCACTGCTTTGCTAGGCTGCGATGCGGCGAGGCGCCCAACGCAGGCACTTCTTTGCTAGGCGCCCAAGGAACACGGCGCTTTGCTTGACGGCGACGGCACGCGCAGCTTTGCTAGGCGCCCAAGGCACTCACTGCTTTGCTAGGCAGCGAGGCGGCCAACGCACAAAGCCATTTGCTCGGCGGTCATTCGCTGCCTCGCACAAGAGCTAACCACTGGGCATGTTGGCTGTCTCACAAACAAGCAGCCTGCTGCGTCTCTTCGCTGCCTCGCCAGCTAGCAAAGTGCTGCCTCGCTTCGCCTGCAGGCGAAAAAGCCATCCGCGATGCCACTGCGCCACCTGGTGCACAAGCAAAGTGCTGCATCTCTTCGCTGCCTCGCACAATGAGCAACCACTGTGCATGGTGGCTGTCTCACAAACAAGGAGACTGCTGAATCTCTTCGCTGCCTCGCCAACAAGCAGAGCGCTGCGTGTATTGGCTGAGTGGCAGAAAGCAAAGCACGGCGCCTGTTCGCTGCCTGGCCAACAAGCAAAGCGCTCCATCTCTTCGCTGCCTCGCAAAGGAAGGAAGCGCTGCGTGCCTTCGGCGCCTAGCAAAGCAGCGCGTGCCTTCGCCGCCTCGCCGCCTAAGAAAGCGCCGTGTGCCTTCGGCGCCTCCCCAATCGCTTCGTGCCTTCGCCGCCTAGCAAAGCGCCTAGCAAAGCGTCCTCAGCCTTCGCTGCCTAGCAAAGCTCCACGTCCGCTCGCCGCCTAGCAAAGCACTGTGTGCCCTCGCCGCCTCCTAGAGCGCTGCGTGCCTTCGGCGCCTGGCAAAGCACTGCGTGCCCTCGCCGCCTCCTAGAGCGCTGCGTGCCTTCGGCGCCTGGCAAAGCGCTGCGTGCCTTCGCCGCCTCGCCGCCTAGCAAGGCGCCCTAGCCCGTCCATCACGATCAGATCGCTGCGTGCCTTCGCTGCCTCGGTGCTTAGCAAAGCGCCACGTGCCTTCGGCGCCTACAAAAGCGCCGTGTGCCTCCGGCGCTACTACGGCGTTTGCTAAGCGGCGAGGCGGCGAAGGGACGCAGCGGTGTGTGAGGCGGCGAAGGCAAGCAGCGCTTTGCTGGGCGGCGAGGCGGCGAAGGGCCGAAGCGATTGGGGAGGCGGTGAAGGGAGACGGCGCTTTGTTGGGCGGCGAGGGCGGAAGGGACGCAGCGCTTTCTTAGGCGGCGAGGCACCGAAGGCACGCGCTGCTTTGCTAGGCGCCGAAGGAACACGGCGCTTTGCTAGGCGGCGACGGCACGCGGAGCTTTGCTAGGCGGCGAGGGCGAGAAGGCACGCGGCGCTTTCTCAGGCGGCGAGGCGCCGAAGGCACGCACTGCTTTGCCAGGCGCCGAAGGCACGCACTGCTTTGCTAGGCTGCGATGCGGCGAGGCGCCCAACGCAGGCACTTCTTTGCTAGGCGCCCAAGGAACACGGCGCTTTGCTTGACGGCGACGGCACGCGCAGCTTTGCTAGGCGCCCAAGGCAGACGACGCTTTGCTAGGCAGCGAGGCGGCGAACGCACAAAGCCATTTGCTCGGCGGTCATTCGCTGCCTCGCACAAGAGCTAACCACTGTGCATGTTGGCTGTCTCACAAACAAGCAGCCTGCTGCGTCTCTTCGCTGCCTCGCCAACAAGCAGAGCGCTGCGTGTATTCGCTGAGTGGCAGAAAGCAAAGCACGGCGCCTGTTCGCTGCCTGGCCAACAAGCAAAGCGCTCCATCTCTTCGCTGCCTCGCAAACGAAGGAAGCGCTGCGTGCCTTCGACGCCTAGCAAAGCAGCGCGTGCCTTCGCCGCCTCGCCGCCTAAGAAAGCGCCGTGTGCCTTCGGCGCCTCCCCAATCGCTTCGTGCCTTCGCCGCCTAGCAAAGCGCCTAGCAAAGCGTCCTCAGCCTTCGCTGCCTAGCAAAGCTCCACGTCCGCTCGCCGCCTAGCAAAGCACTGTGTGCCCTCGCCGCCTCCTAGAGCGCTGCGTGCCTTCGGCGCCTGCCAAAGCACTGCGTGCCCTCGCCGCCTCCTAGAGCGCTGCGTGCCTTCGGCGCCTGGCAAAGCGCTGCGTGCCTTCGCCGCCTCGCCGCCTAGCAAGGCGCCCTAGCCCGTCCATCACGATCAGATCGCTGCGTGCCTTCGCTGCCTCGGTGCTTAGCAAAGCGCCACGTGCCTTCGGCGCCTACAAAAGCGCCGTGTGCCTCCGGCGCTACTACGGCGTTTGCTAAGCGGCGAGGCGGCGAAGGGACGCAGCGGTGTGTGAGGCGGCGAAGGCAAGCAGCGCTTTGCTGGGCGGCGAGGCGGCGAAGGGCCGAAGCGATTGGGGAGGCGGTGAAGGGAGACGGCGCTTTGTTGGGCGGCGAGGGCGGAAGGGACGCAGCGCTTTCTTAGGCGGCGAGGCACCGAAGGCACGCGCTGCTTTGCTAGGCGCCGAAGGAACACGGCGCTTTGCTAGGCGGCGACGGCACGCGGAGCTTTGCTAGGCGGCGAGGGCGAGAAGGCACGCGGCGCTTTCTCAGGCGGCGAGGCGCCGAAGGCACGCACTGCTTTGCCAGGCGCCGAAGGCACGCACTGCTTTGCTAGGCTGCGATGCGGCGAGGCGCCCAACGCAGGCACTTCTTTGCTAGGCGCCCAAGGAACACGGCGCTTTGCTTGACGGCGACGGCACGCGCAGCTTTGCTAGGCGCCCAAGGCAGACGACGCTTTGCTAGGCAGCGAGGCGGCGAACGCACAAAGCCATTTGCTCGGCGGTCATTCGCTGCCTCGCACAAGAGCTAACCACTGTGCATGTTGGCTGTCTCACAAACAAGCAGCCTGCTGCGTCTCTTCGCTGCCTCGCCAACAAGCAGAGCGCTGCGTGTATTCGCTGAGTGGCAGAAAGCAAAGCACGGCGCCTGTTCGCTGCCTGGCCAACAAGCAAAGCGCTCCATCTCTTCGCTGCCTCGCAAACGAAGGAAGCGCTGCGTGCCTTCGGCGCCTAGCAAAGCAGCGCGTGCCTTCGCCGCCTCGCCGCCTAAGAAAGCGCCGTGTGCCTTCGGCGCCTCCCCAATCGCTTCGTGCCTTCGCCGCCTAGCAAAGCGCCTAGCAAAGCGTCCTCAGCCTTCGCTGCCTAGCAAAGCTCCACGTCCGCTCGCCGCCTAGCAAAGCACTGTGTGCCCTCGCCGCCTCCTAGAGCGCTGCGTGCCTTCGGCGCCTGGCAAAGCACTGCGTGCCCTCGCCGCCTCCTAGAGCGCTGCGTGCCTTCGGCGCCTGGCAAAGCGCTGCGTGCCTTCGCCGCCTCGCCGCCTAGCAAGGCGCCCTAGCCCGTCCATCACGATCAGATCGCTGCGTGCCTTCGCTGCCTCGGTGCTTAGCAAAGCGCCACGTGCCTTCGGCGCCTACAAAAGCGCCGTGTGCCTCCGGCGCTACTACGGCGTTTGCTAAGCGGCGAGGCGGCGAAGGGACGCAGCGGTGTGTGAGGCGGCGAAGGCAAGCAGCGCTTTGCTGGGCGGCGAGGCGGCGAAGGGCCGAAGCGATTGGGGAGGCGGTGAAGGGAGACGGCGCTTTGTTGGGCGGCGAGGGCGGAAGGGACGCAGCGCTTTCTTAGGCGGCGAGGCACCGAAGGCACGCGCTGCTTTGCTAGGCGCCGAAGGAACACGGCGCTTTGCTAGGCGGCGACGGCACGCGCAGCTTTGCTAGGCGGCGAGGGCGAGAAGGCACGCGGCGCTTTCTCAGGCGGCGAGGCGCCGAAGGCACGCACTGCTTTGCCAGGCGCCGAAGGCACGCACTGCTTTGCTAGGCTGCGATGCGGCGAGGCGCCCAACGCAGGCACTTCTTTGCTAGGCGCCCAAGGAACACGGCGCTTTGCTTGACGGCGACGGCACGCGCAGCTTTGCTAGGCGCCCAAGGCAGACGACGCTTTGCTAGGCAGCGAGGCGGCGAACGCACAAAGCCATTTGCTCGGCGGTCATTCGCTGCCTCGCACAAGAGCTAACCACTGTGCATGTTGGCTGTCTCACAAACAAGCAGCCTGCTGCGTCTCTTCGCTGCCTCGCCAGCTAGCAAAGTGCTGCCTCGCTTCGCCTCCAGGCGAAAAAGCCATCCGCGATGCAACTGCGCCACCTGGTGCACAAGCAAAGTGCTGCATCTCTTCGCTGCCTCGCAGAAGGAGCAACCACTGTGCATGGTGGCTGTCTCACAAACAAGGAGACTGCTGAATCTCTTCGCTGCCTCGCCAACAAGCAGACCGCTGCGTGTATTGGCTGAGTGGCAGAAAGCAAAGCACGGCGCCTGTTCGCTGCCTGGCCAACAAGCAAAGCGCTCCATCTCTTCGCTGCCTCGCAAAGGAAGGAAGCGCTGCGTGCCTTCGGCGCCTAGCAAAGCAGCGCGTGCCTTCGCCGCCTCGCCGCCTAAGAAAGCGCCGTGTGCCTTCGGCGCCTCCCCAATCGCTTCGTGCCTTCGCCGCCTAGCAAAGCGCCTAGCAAAGCGTCCTCAGCCTTCGCTGCCTAGCAAAGCTCCACGTCCGCTCGCCGCCTAGCAAAGCACTGTGTGCCCTCGCCGCCTCCTAGAGCGCTGCGTGCCTTCGGCGCCTGGCAAAGCACTGCGTGCCCTCGCCGCCTCCTAGAGCGCTGCGTGCCTTCGGCGCCTGGCAAAGCGCTGAGTGCCTTGGGCGCCTGGCAAAGCACTGCGTGCCCTCGCCGCCTCGCAAAGCGCTGCGTCCTTGGGCGCCTGGCAAAGCACTGTGTGCCCTCGCCGCCTCCTAGAGCGCTGCGTGCCTTCGGCGCCTGGCAAAGCGCTGCGTGCCTTCGCCGCCTGGCAAAGCACTGCGTGCCCTCGCCGCCTCGCACAGCGCTGCGTCCTTGGGCGCCTGGCAAAGCGCTGCGTGCCTTCGCCGCCTAGCAAGGCGCCCTAGCCCGTCCACCACGATCAGATCGCTGCGTGCCTTCGCTGCCTCGGTGCTTAGCAAAGCGCCACGTGCCTTCGGCGCCTACAAAAGCGCCGTGTGCCTCCGGCGCTACTACGGCGTTTGCTAAGCGGCGAGGCGGCGAAGGGACGCAGCGGTGTGTGAGGCGGCGAAGGCAAGCAGCGCTTTGCTGGGCGGCGAGGCGGCGAAGGGCCGAAGCGATTGGGGAGGCGGTGAAGGGAGACGGCGCTTTGTTGGGCGGCGAGGGCGGAAGGGACGCAGCGCTTTCTTAGGCGGCGAGGCACCGAAGGCACGCGCTGCTTTGCTAGGCGCCGAAGGAACACGGCGCTTTGCTAGGCGGCGACGGCACGCGCAGCTTTGCTAGGCGGCGAGGGCGAGAAGGCACGCGGCGCTTTCTCAGGCGGCGAGGCGCCGAAGGCACGCACTGCTTTGCCAGGCGCCGAAGGCACGCACTGCTTTGCTAGGCTGCGATGCGGCGAGGCGCCCAACGCAGGCACTTCTTTGCTAGGCGCCCAAGGAACACGGCGCTTTGCTTCACGGCGACGGCACGCGCAGCTTTGCTAGGCGCCCAAGGCAGACGACGCTTTGCTAGGCAGCGAGGCGGCCAACGCACAAAGCCATTTGCTCGGCGGTCATTCGCTGCCTCGCACAAGAGCTAACCACTGTGCATGTTGGCTGTCTCACAAACAAGCAGCCTGCTGCGTCTCTTCGCTGCCTCGCCAACAAGCAGAGCGCTGCGTGTATTCGCTGAGTGGCAGAAAGCAAAGCACGGCGCCTGTTCGCTGCCTGGCCAACAAGCAAAGCGCTCCATCTCTTCGCTGCCTCGCAAACGAAGGAAGCGCTGCGTGCCTTCGGCGCCTAGCAAAGCAGCGCGTGCCTTCGCCGCCTCGCCGCCTAAGAAAGCGCCGTGTGCCTTCGGCGCCTCCCCAATCGCTTCGTGCCTTCGCCGCCTAGCAAAGCGCCTAGCAAAGCGTCCTCAGCCTTCGCTGCCTAGCAAAGCTCCACGTCCGCTCGCCGCCTAGCAAAGCACTGTGTGCCCTCGCCGCCTCCTAGAGCGCTGCGTGCCTTCGGCGCCTGGCAAAGCACTGCGTGCCCTCGCCGCCTCCTAGAGCGCTGCGTGCCTTCGGCGCCTGGCAAAGCACTGCGTGCCTTCGCCGCCTCGCCGCCTAGCAAGGCGCCCTAGCCCGTCCACCACGATCAGATCGCTGCGTGCCTTCGCTGCCTCGGTGCTTAGCAAAGCGCCACGTGCCTTCGGCGCCTACAAAAGCGCCGTGTGCCTCCGGCGCTACTACGGCGTTTGCTAAGCGGCGAGGCGGCGAAGGGACGCAGCGGTGTGTGAGGCGGCGAAGGCAAGCAGCGCTTTGCTGGGCGGCGAGGCGGCGAAGGGCCGAAGCGATTGGGGAGGCGGTGAAGGGAGACGGCGCTTTGTTGGGCGGCGAGGGCGGAAGGGACGCAGCGCTTTCTTAGGCGGCGAGGCACCGAAGGCACGCGCTGCTTTGCTAGGCGCCGAAGGAACACGGCGCTTTGCTAGGCGGCGACGGCACGCGCAGCTTTGCTAGGCGGCGAGGGCGAGAAGGCACGCGGCGCTTTCTCAGGCGGCGAGGCGCCGAAGGCACGCACTGCTTTGCCAGGCGCCGAAGGCACGCACTGCTTTGCTAGGCTGCGATGCGGCGAGGCGCCCAACGCAGGCACTTCTTTGCTAGGCGCCCAAGGAACACGGCGCTTTGCTTGACGGCGACGGCACGCGCAGCTTTGCTAGGCGCCCAAGGCAGACGACGCTTTGCTAGGCAGCGAGGCGGCGAACGCACAAAGCCATTTGCTCGGCGGTCATTCGCTGCCTCGCACAAGAGCTAACCACTGTGCATGTTGGCTGTCTCACAAACAAGCAGCCTGCTGCGTCTCTTCGCTGCCTCGCCAGCTAGCAAAGTGCTGCCTCGCTTCGCCTCCAGGCGAAAAAGCCATCCGCGATGCAACTGCGCCACCTGGTGCACAAGCAAAGTGCTGCATCTCTTCGCTGCCTCGCAGAAGGAGCAACCACTGTGCATGGTGGCTGTCTCACAAACAAGGAGACTGCTGAATCTCTTCGCTGCCTCGCCAACAAGCAGACCGCTGCGTGTATTGGCTGAGTGGCAGAAAGCAAAGCACGGCGCCTGTTCGCTGCCTGGCCAACAAGCAAAGCGCTCCATCTCTTCGCTGCCTCGCAAAGGAAGGAAGCGCTGCGTGCCTTCGGCGCCTAGCAAAGCAGCGCGTGCCTTCGCCGCCTCGCCGCCTAAGAAAGCGCCGTGTGCCTTCGGCGCCTCCCCAATCGCTTCGTGCCTTCGCCGCCTAGCAAAGCGCCTAGCAAAGCGTCCTCAGCCTTCGCTGCCTAGCAAAGCTCCACGTCCGCTCGCCGCCTAGCAAAGCACTGTGTGCCCTCGCCGCCTCCTAGAGCGCTGCGTGCCTTCGGCGCCTGGCAAAGCACTGCGTGCCCTCGCCGCCTCCTAGAGCGCTGCGTGCCTTCGGCGCCTGGCAAAGCGCTGAGTGCCTTGGGCGCCTGGCAAAGCACTGCGTGCCCTCGCCGCCTCGCAAAGCGCTGCGTCCTTGGGCGCCTGGCAAAGCACTGTGTGCCCTCGCCGCCTCCTAGAGCGCTGCGTGCCTTCGGCGCCTGGCAAAGCGCTGCGTGCCTTCGCCGCCTGGCAAAGCACTGCGTGCCCTCGCCGCCTCGCACAGCGCTGCGTCCTTGGGCGCCTGGCAAAGCGCTGCGTGCCTTCGCCGCCTCGCCGCCTAGCAAGGCGCCCTAGCCCGTCCACCACGATCAGATCGCTGCGTGCCTTCGCTGCCTCGGTGCTTAGCAAAGCGCCACGTGCCTTCGGCGCCTACAAAAGCGCCGTGTGCCTCCGGCGCTACTACGGCGTTTGCTAAGCGGCGAGGCGGCGAAGGGACGCAGCGGTGTGTGAGGCGGCGAAGGCAAGCAGCGCTTTGCTGGGCGGCGAGGCGGCGAAGGGCCGAAGCGATTGGGGAGGCGGTGAAGGGAGACGGCGCTTTGTTGGGCGGCGAGGGCGGAAGGGACGCAGCGCTTTCTTAGGCGGCGAGGCACCGAAGGCACGCGCTGCTTTGCTAGGCGCCGAAGGAACACGGCGCTTTGCTAGGCGGCGACGGCACGCGCAGCTTTGCTAGGCGGCGAGGGCGAGAAGGCACGCGGCGCTTTCTCAGGCGGCGAGGCGCCGAAGGCACGCACTGCTTTGCCAGGCGCCGAAGGCACGCACTGCTTTGCTAGGCTGCGATGCGGCGAGGCGCCCAACGCAGGCACTTCTTTGCTAGGCGCCCAAGGAACACGGCGCTTTGCTTGACGGCGACGGCACGCGCAGCTTTGCTAGGCGCCCAAGGCAGACGACGCTTTGCTAGGCAGCGAGGCGGCCAACGCACAAAGCCATTTGCTCGGCGGTCATTCGCTGCCTCGCACAAGAGCTAACCACTGTGCATGTTGGCTGTCTCACAAACAAGCAGCCTGCTGCGTCTCTTCGCTGCCTCGCCAACAAGCAGAGCGCTGCGTGTATTCGCTGAGTGGCAGAAAGCAAAGCACGGCGCCTGTTCGCTGCCTGGCCAACAAGCAAAGCGCTCCATCTCTTCGCTGCCTCGCAAACGAAGGAAGCGCTGCGTGCCTTCGGCGCCTAGCAAAGCAGCGCGTGCCTTCGCCGCCTCGCCGCCTAAGAAAGCGCCGTGTGCCTTCGGCGCCTCCCCAATCGCTTCGTGCCTTCGCCGCCTAGCAAAGCGCCTAGCAAAGCGTCCTCAGCCTTCGCTGCCTAGCAAAGCTCCACGTCCGCTCGCCGCCTAGCAAAGCACTGTGTGCCCTCGCCGCCTCCTAGAGCGCTGCGTGCCTTCGGCGCCTGGCAAAGCACTGCGTGCCCTCGCCGCCTCCTAGAGCGCTGCGTGCCTTCGGCGCCTGGCAAAGCGCTGCGTGCCTTCGCCGCCTCGCCGCCTAGCAAGGCGCCCTAGCCCGTCCATCACGATCAGATCGCTGCGTGCCTTCGCTGCCTCGGTGCTTAGCAAAGCGCCACGTGCCTTCGGCGCCTACAAAAGCGCCGTGTGCCTCCGGCGCTACTACGGCGTTTGCTAAGCGGCGAGGCGGCGAAGGGACGCAGCGGTGTGTGAGGCGGCGAAGGCAAGCAGCGCTTTGCTGGGCGGCGAGGCGGCGAAGGGCCGAAGCGATTGGGGAGGCGGTGAAGGGAGACGGCGCTTTGTTGGGCGGCGAGGGCGGAAGGGACGCAGCGCTTTCTTAGGCGGCGAGGCACCGAAGGCACGCGCTGCTTTGCTAGGCGCCGAAGGAACACGGCGCTTTGCTAGGCGGCGACGGCACGCGCAGCTTTGCTAGGCGGCGAGGGCGAGAAGGCACGCGGCGCTTTCTCAGGCGGCGAGGCGCCGAAGGCACGCACTGCTTTGCCAGGCGCCGAAGGCACGCACTGCTTTGCTAGGCTGCGATGCGGCGAGGCGCCCAACGCAGGCACTTCTTTGCTAGGCGCCCAAGGAACACGGCGCTTTGCTTGACGGCGACGGCACGCGCAGCTTTGCTAGGCGCCCAAGGCAGACGACGCTTTGCTAGGCAGCGAGGCGGCCAACGCACAAAGCCATTTGCTCGGCGGTCATTCGCTGCCTCGCACAAGAGCTAACCACTGGGCATGTTGGCTGTCTCACAAACAAGCAGCCTGCTGCGTCTCTTCGCTGCCTCGCCAGCTAGCAAAGTGCTGCCTCGCTTCGCCTCCAGGCGAAAAAGCCATCCGCGATGCAACTGCGCCACCTGGTGCACAAGCAAAGTGCTGCATCTCTTCGCTGCCTCGCAGAAGGAGCAACCACTGTGCATGGTGGCTGTCTCACAAACAAGGAGACTGCTGAATCTCTTCGCTGCCTCGCCAACAAGCAGAACGCTGCGTGTATTGGCTGAGTGGCAGAAAGCAAAGCACGGCGCCTGTTCGCTGCCTGGCCAACAAGCAAAGCGCTCCATCTCTTCGCTGCCTCGCAAAGGAAGGAAGCGCTGCGTGCCTTCGGCGCCTAGCAAAGCAGCGCGTGCCTTCGCCGCCTCGCCGCCTAAGAAAGCGCCGTGTGCCTTCGGCGCCTCCCCAATCGCTTCGTGCCTTCGCCGCCTAGCAAAGCGCCTAGCAAAGCGTCCTCAGCCTTCGCTGCCTAGCAAAGCTCCACGTCCGCTCGCCGCCTAGCAAAGCACTGTGTGCCCTCGCCGCCTCCTAGAGCGCTGCGTGCCTTCGGCGCCTGGCAAAGCACTGCGTGCCCTCGCCGCCTCCTAGAGCGCTGCGTGCCTTCGGCGCCTGGCAAAGCGCTGCGTGCCTTCGCCGCCTCGCCGCCTAGCAAGGCGCCCTAGCCCGTCCATCACGATCAGATCGCTGCGTGCCTTCGCTGCCTCGGTGCTTAGCAAAGCGCCACGTGCCTTCGGCGCCTACAAAAGCGCCGTGTGCCTCCGGCGCTACTACGGCGTTTGCTAAGCGGCGAGGCGGCGAAGGGACGCAGCGGTGTGTGAGGCGGCGAAGGCAAGCAGCGCTTTGCTGGGCGGCGAGGCGGCGAAGGGCCGAAGCGATTGGGGAGGCGGTGAAGGGAGACGGCGCTTTGTTGGGCGGCGAGGGCGGAAGGGACGCAGCGCTTTCTTAGGCGGCGAGGCACCGAAGGCACGCGCTGCTTTGCTAGGCGCCGAAGGAACACGGCGCTTTGCTAGGCGGCGACGGCACGCGCAGCTTTGCTAGGCGGCGAGGGCGAGAAGGCACGCGGCGCTTTCTCAGGCGGCGAGGCGCCGAAGGCACGCACTGCTTTGCCAGGCGCCGAAGGCACGCACTGCTTTGCTAGGCTGCGATGCGGCGAGGCGCCCAACGCAGGCACTTCTTTGCTAGGCGCCCAAGGAACACGGCGCTTTGCTTGACGGCGACGGCACGCGCAGCTTTGCTAGGCGCCCAAGGCAGACGACGCTTTGCTAGGCAGCGAGGCGGCCAACGCACAAAGCCATTTGCTCGGCGGTCATTCGCTGCCTCGCACAAGAGCTAACCACTGTGCATGTTGGCTGTCTCACAAACAAGCAGCCTGCTGCGTCTCTTCGCTGCCTCGCCAGCTAGCAAAGTGCTGCCTCGCTTCGCCTCCAGGCGAAAAAGCCATCCGCGATGCAACTGCGCCACCTGGTGCACAAGCAAAGTGCTGCATCTCTTCGCTGCCTCGCAGAAGGAGCAACCACTGTGCATGGTGGCTGTCTCACAAACAAGGAGACTGCTGAATCTCTTCGCTGCCTCGCCAACAAGCAGAACGCTGCGTGTATTCGCTGAGTGGCAGAAAGCAAAGCACGGCGCCTGTTCGCTGCCTGGCCAACAAGCAAAGCGCTCCATCTCTTCGCTGCCTCGCAAACGAAGGAAGCGCTGCGTGCCTTCGGCGCCTAGCAAAGCAGCGCGTGCCTTCGCCGCCTCGCCGCCTAAGAAAGCGCCGTGTGCCTTCGGCGCCTCCCCAATCGCTTCGTGCCTTCGCCGCCTAGCAAAGCGCCTAGCAAAGCGTCCTCAGCCTTCGCTGCCTAGCAAAGCTCCACGTCCGCTCGCCGCCTAGCAAAGCACTGTGTGCCCTCGCCGCCTCCTAGAGCGCTGCGTGCCTTCGGCGCCTGCCAAAGCACTGCGTGCCCTCGCCGCCTCCTAGAGCGCTGCGTGCCTTCGGCGCCTGGCAAAGCACTGCGTGCCCTCGCCGCCTCCTAGAGCGCTGCGTGCCTTCGGCGCCTGGCAAAGCACTGCGTGCCCTCGCCGCCTAGCAAGGCGCTGCGTCCTTGGGCGCCTGCCAAAGCACTGTGTGCCCTCGCCGCCTCCTAGAGCGCTGCGTGCCTTCGGCGCCTGGCAAAGCGCTGCGTGCCTTCGCCGCCTGGCAAAGCACTGCGTGCCCTCGCCGCCTCGCACAGCGCTGCGTCCTTGGGCGCCTGGCAAAGCGCTGCGTGCCTTCGCCGCCTAGCAAGGCGCCCTAGCCCGTCCACCACGATCAGATCGCTGCGTGCCTTCGCTGCCTCGGTGCTTAGCAAAGCGCCACGTGCCTTCGGCGCCTACAAAAGCGCCGTGTGCCTCCGGCGCTACTACGGCGTTTGCTAAGCGGCGAGGCGGCGAAGGGACGCAGCGGTGTGTGAGGCGGCGAAGGCAAGCAGCGCTTTGCTGGGCGGCGAGGCGGCGAAGGGCCGAAGCGATTGGGGAGGCGGTGAAGGGAGACGGCGCTTTGTTGGGCGGCGAGGGCGGAAGGGACGCAGCGCTTTCTTAGGCGGCGAGGCACCGAAGGCACGCGCTGCTTTGCTAGGCGCCGAAGGAACACGGCGCTTTGCTAGGCGGCGACGGCACGCGCAGCTTTGCTAGGCGGCGAGGGCGAGAAGGCACGCGGCGCTTTCTCAGGCGGCGAGGCGCCGAAGGCACGCACTGCTTTGCCAGGCGCCGAAGGCACGCACTGCTTTGCTAGGCTGCGATGCGGCGAGGCGCCCAACGCAGGCACTTCTTTGCTAGGCGCCCAAGGAACACGGCGCTTTGCTTGACGGCGACGGCACGCGCAGCTTTGCTAGGCGCCCAAGGCAGACGACGCTTTGCTAGGCAGCGAGGCGGCCAACGCACAAAGCCATTTGCTCGGCGGTCATTCGCTGCCTCGCACAAGAGCTAACCACTGTGCATGTTGGCTGTCTCACAAACAAGCAGCCTGCTGCGTCTCTTCGCTGCCTCGCCAACAAGCAGAGCGCTGCGTGTATTCGCTGAGTGGCAGAAAGCAAAGCACGGCGCCTGTTCGCTGCCTGGCCAACAAGCAAAGCGCTCCATCTCTTCGCTGCCTCGCAAACGAAGGAAGCGCTGCGTGCCTTCGGCGCCTAGCAAAGCAGCGCGTGCCTTCGCCGCCTCGCCGCCTAAGAAAGCGCCGTGTGCCTTCGGCGCCTCCCCAATCGCTTCGTGCCTTCGCCGCCTAGCAAAGCGCCTAGCAAAGCGTCCTCAGCCTTCGCTGCCTAGCAAAGCTCCACGTCCGCTCGCCGCCTAGCAAAGCACTGTGTGCCCTCGCCGCCTCCTAGAGCGCTGCGTGCCTTCGGCGCCTGGCAAAGCACTGCGTGCCCTCGCCGCCTCCTAGAGCGCTGCGTGCCTTCGGCGCCTGGCAAAGCGCTGCGTGCCTTCGCCGCCTCGCCGCCTAGCAAGGCGCCCTAGCCCGTCCATCACGATCAGATCGCTGCGTGCCTTCGCTGCCTCGGTGCTTAGCAAAGCGCCACGTGCCTTCGGCGCCTACAAAAGCGCCGTGTGCCTCCGGCGCTACTACGGCGTTTGCTAAGCGGCGAGGCGGCGAAGGGACGCAGCGGTGTGTGAGGCGGCGAAGGCAAGCAGCGCTTTGCTGGGCGGCGAGGCGGCGAAGGGCCGAAGCGATTGGGGAGGCGGTGAAGGGAGACGGCGCTTTGTTGGGCGGCGAGGGCGGAAGGGACGCAGCGCTTTCTTAGGCGGCGAGGCACCGAAGGCACGCGCTGCTTTGCTAGGCGCCGAAGGAACACGGCGCTTTGCTAGGCGGCGACGGCACGCGCAGCTTTGCTAGGCGGCGAGGGCGAGAAGGCACGCGGCGCTTTCTCAGGCGGCGAGGCGCCGAAGGCACGCACTGCTTTGCCAGGCGCCGAAGGCACGCACTGCTTTGCTAGGCTGCGATGCGGCGAGGCGCCCAACGCAGGCACTTCTTTGCTAGGCGCCCAAGGAACACGGCGCTTTGCTTGACGGCGACGGCACGCGCAGCTTTGCTAGGCGCCCAAGGCAGACGACGCTTTGCTAGGCAGCGAGGCGGCCAACGCACAAAGCCATTTGCTCGGCGGTCATTCGCTGCCTCGCACAAGAGCTAACCACTGTGCATGTTGGCTGTCTCACAAACAAGCAGCCTGCTGCGTCTCTTCGCTGCCTCGCCAGCTAGCAAAGTGCTGCCTCGCTTCGCCTCCAGGCGAAAAAGCCATCCGCGATGCAACTGCGCCACCTGGTGCACAAGCAAAGTGCTGCATCTCTTCGCTGCCTCGCAGAAGGAGCAACCACTGTGCATGGTGGCTGTCTCACAAACAAGGAGACTGCTGATTCTCTTCGCTGCCTCGCCAACAAGCAGAACGCTGCGTGTATTCGCTGAGTGGCAGAAAGCAAAGCACGGCGCCTGTTCGCTGCCTGGCCAACAAGCAAAGCGCTCCATCTCTTCGCTGCCTCGCAAACGAAGGAAGCGCTGCGTGCCTTCGGCGCCTAGCAAAGCAGCGCGTGCCTTCGCCGCCTCGCCGCCTAAGAAAGCGCCGTGTGCCTTCGGCGCCTCCCCAATCGCTTCGTGCCTTCGCCGCCTAGCAAAGCGCCTAGCAAAGCGTCCTCAGCCTTCGCTGCCTAGCAAAGCTCCACGTCCGCTCGCCGCCTAGCAAAGCACTGTGTGCCCTCGCCGCCTCCTAGAGCGCTGCGTGCCTTCGGCGCCTGGCAAAGCACTGCGTGCCCTCGCCGCCTCGCACAGCGCTGCGTGCCTTCGGCGCCTGGCAAAGCGCTGCGTGCCTTCGCCGCCTAGCAAGGCGCCCTAGCCCGTCCATCACGATCAGATCGCTGCGTGCCTTCGCTGCCTCGGTGCTTAGCAAAGCGCCACGTGCCTTCGGCGCCTACAAAAGCGCCGTGTGCCTCCGGCGCTACTACGGCGTTTGCTAAGCGGCGAGGCGGCGAAGGGACGCAGCGGTGTGTGAGGCGGCGAAGGCAAGCAGCGCTTTGCTGGGCGGCGAGGCGGCGAAGGGCCGAAGCGATTGGGGAGGCGGTGAAGGGAGACGGCGCTTTGTTGGGCGGCGAGGGCGGAAGGGACGCAGCGCTTTCTTAGGCGGCGAGGCACCGAAGGCACGCGCTGCTTTGCTAGGCGCCGAAGGAACACGGCGCTTTGCTAGGCGGCGACGGCACGCGCAGCTTTGCTAGGCGGCGAGGGCGAGAAGGCACGCGGCGCTTTCTCAGGCGGCGAGGCGCCGAAGGCACGCACTGCTTTGCCAGGCGCCGAAGGCACGCACTGCTTTGCTAGGCTGCGATGCGGCGAGGCGCCCAACGCAGGCACTTCTTTGCTAGGCGCCCAAGGAACACGGCGCTTTGCTTGACGGCGACGGCACGCGCAGCTTTGCTAGGCGCCCAAGGCACTCACTGCTTTGCTAGGCAGCGAGGCGGCCAACGCACAAAGCCATTTGCTCGGCGGTCATTCGCTGCCTCGCACAAGAGCTAACCACTGTGCATGTTGGCTGTCTCACAAACAAGCAGCCTGCTGCGTCTCTTCGCTGCCTCGCCAACAAGCAGAGCGCTGCGTGTATTCGCTGAGTGGCAGAAAGCAAAGCACGGCGCCTGTTCGCTGCCTGGCCAACAAGCAAAGCGCTCCATCTCTTCGCTGCCTCGCAAACGAAGGAAGCGCTGCGTGCCTTCGGCGCCTAGCAAAGCAGCGCGTGCCTTCGCCGCCTCGCCGCCTAAGAAAGCGCCGTGTGCCTTCGGCGCCTCCCCAATCGCTTCGTGCCTTCGCCGCCTAGCAAAGCGCCTAGCAAAGCGTCCTCAGCCTTCGCTGCCTAGCAAAGCTCCACGTCCGCTCGCCGCCTAGCAAAGCACTGTGTGCCCTCGCCGCCTCCTAGAGCGCTGCGTGCCTTCGGCGCCTGGCAAAGCACTGCGTGCCCTCGCCGCCTCCTAGAGCGCTGCGTGCCTTCGGCGCCTGGCAAAGCGCTGCGTGCCTTCGCCGCCTCGCCGCCTAGCAAGGCGCCCTAGCCCGTCCATCACGATCAGATCGCTGCGTGCCTTCGCTGCCTCGGTGCTTAGCAAAGCGCCACGTGCCTTCGGCGCCTACAAAAGCGCCGTGTGCCTCCGGCGCTACTACGGCGTTTGCTAAGCGGCGAGGCGGCGAAGGGACGCAGCGGTGTGTGAGGCGGCGAAGGCAAGCAGCGCTTTGCTGGGCGGCGAGGCGGCGAAGGGCCGAAGCGATTGGGGAGGCGGTGAAGGGAGACGGCGCTTTGTTGGGCGGCGAGGGCGGAAGGGACGCAGCGCTTTCTTAGGCGGCGAGGCACCGAAGGCACGCGCTGCTTTGCTAGGCGCCGAAGGAACACGGCGCTTTGCTAGGCGGCGACGGCACGCGCAGCTTTGCTAGGCGGCGAGGGCGAGAAGGCACGCGGCGCTTTCTCAGGCGGCGAGGCGCCGAAGGCACGCACTGCTTTGCCAGGCGCCGAAGGCACGCACTGCTTTGCTAGGCTGCGATGCGGCGAGGCGCCCAACGCAGGCACTTCTTTGCTAGGCGCCCAAGGAACACGGCGCTTTGCTTGACGGCGACGGCACGCGCAGCTTTGCTAGGCGCCCAAGGCAGACGACGCTTTGCTAGGCAGCGAGGCGGCCAACGCACAAAGCCATTTGCTCGGCGGTCATTCGCTGCCTCGCACAAGAGCTAACCACTGTGCATGTTGGCTGTCTCACAAACAAGCAGCCTGCTGCGTCTCTTCGCTGCCTCGCCAGCTAGCAAAGTGCTGCCTCGCTTCGCCTCCAGGCGAAAAAGCCATCCGCGATGCAACTGCGCCACCTGGTGCACAAGCAAAGTGCTGCATCTCTTCGCTGCCTCGCAGAAGGAGCAACCACTGTGCATGGTGGCTGTCTCACAAACAAGGAGACTGCTGATTCTCTTCGCTGCCTCGCCAACAAGCAGAACGCTGCGTGTATTCGCTGAGTGGCAGAAAGCAAAGCACGGCGCCTGTTCGCTGCCTGGCCAACAAGCAAAGCGCTCCATCTCTTCGCTGCCTCGCAAACGAAGGAAGCGCTGCGTGCCTTCGGCGCCTAGCAAAGCAGCGCGTGCCTTCGCCGCCTCGCCGCCTAAGAAAGCGCCGTGTGCCTTCGGCGCCTCCCCAATCGCTTCGTGCCTTCGCCGCCTAGCAAAGCGCCTAGCAAAGCGTCCTCAGCCTTCGCTGCCTAGCAAAGCTCCACGTCCGCTCGCCGCCTAGCAAAGCACTGTGTGCCCTCGCCGCCTCCTAGAGCGCTGCGTGCCTTCGGCGCCTGGCAAAGCACTGCGTGCCCTCGCCGCCTCGCACAGCGCTGCGTGCCTTCGGCGCCTGGCAAAGCGCTGCGTGCCTTCGCCGCCTAGCAAGGCGCCCTAGCCCGTCCATCACGATCAGATCGCTGCGTGCCTTCGCTGCCTCGGTGCTTAGCAAAGCGCCACGTGCCTTCGGCGCCTACAAAAGCGCCGTGTGCCTCCGGCGCTACTACGGCGTTTGCTAAGCGGCGAGGCGGCGAAGGGACGCAGCGGTGTGTGAGGCGGCGAAGGCAAGCAGCGCTTTGCTGGGCGGCGAGGCGGCGAAGGGCCGAAGCGATTGGGGAGGCGGTGAAGGGAGACGGCGCTTTGTTGGGCGGCGAGGGCGGAAGGGACGCAGCGCTTTCTTAGGCGGCGAGGCACCGAAGGCACGCGCTGCTTTGCTAGGCGCCGAAGGAACACGGCGCTTTGCTAGGCGGCGACGGCACGCGCAGCTTTGCTAGGCGGCGAGGGCGAGAAGGCACGCGGCGCTTTCTCAGGCGGCGAGGCGCCGAAGGCACGCACTGCTTTGCCAGGCGCCGAAGGCACGCACTGCTTTGCTAGGCTGCGATGCGGCGAGGCGCCCAACGCAGGCACTTCTTTGCTAGGCGCCCAAGGAACACGGCGCTTTGCTTGACGGCGACGGCACGCGCAGCTTTGCTAGGCGCCCAAGGCACTCACTGCTTTGCTAGGCAGCGAGGCGGCCAACGCACAAAGCCATTTGCTCGGCGGTCATTCGCTGCCTCGCACAAGAGCTAACCACTGTGCATGTTGGCTGTCTCACAAACAAGCAGCCTGCTGCGTCTCTTCGCTGCCTCGCCAACAAGCAGAGCGCTGCGTGTATTCGCTGAGTGGCAGAAAGCAAAGCACGGCGCCTGTTCGCTGCCTGGCCAACAAGCAAAGCGCTCCATCTCTTCGCTGCCTCGCAAACGAAGGAAGCGCTGCGTGCCTTCGGCGCCTAGCAAAGCAGCGCGTGCCTTCGCCGCCTCGCCGCCTAAGAAAGCGCCGTGTGCCTTCGGCGCCTCCCCAATCGCTTCGTGCCTTCGCCGCCTAGCAAAGCGCCTAGCAAAGCGTCCTCAGCCTTCGCTGCCTAGCAAAGCTCCACGTCCGCTCGCCGCCTAGCAAAGCACTGTGTGCCCTCGCCGCCTCCTAGAGCGCTGCGTGCCTTCGGCGCCTGGCAAAGCACTGCGTGCCCTCGCCGCCTCCTAGAGCGCTGCGTGCCTTCGGCGCCTGGCAAAGCGCTGCGTGCCTTCGCCGCCTCGCCGCCTAGCAAGGCGCCCTAGCCCGTCCATCACGATCAGATCGCTGCGTGCCTTCGCTGCCTCGGTGCTTAGCAAAGCGCCACGTGCCTTCGGCGCCTACAAAAGCGCCGTGTGCCTCCGGCGCTACTACGGCGTTTGCTAAGCGGCGAGGCGGCGAAGGGACGCAGCGGTGTGTGAGGCGGCGAAGGCAAGCAGCGCTTTGCTGGGCGGCGAGGCGGCGAAGGGCCGAAGCGATTGGGGAGGCGGTGAAGGGAGACGGCGCTTTGTTGGGCGGCGAGGGCGGAAGGGACGCAGCGCTTTCTTAGGCGGCGAGGCACCGAAGGCACGCGCTGCTTTGCTAGGCGCCGAAGGAACACGGCGCTTTGCTAGGCGGCGACGGCACGCGCAGCTTTGCTAGGCGGCGAGGGCGAGAAGGCACGCGGCGCTTTCTCAGGCGGCGAGGCGCCGAAGGCACGCACTGCTTTGCCAGGCGCCGAAGGCACGCACTGCTTTGCTAGGCTGCGATGCGGCGAGGCGCCCAACGCAGGCACTTCTTTGCTAGGCGCCCAAGGAACACGGCGCTTTGCTTGACGGCGACGGCACGCGCAGCTTTGCTAGGCGCCCAAGGCAGACGACGCTTTGCTAGGCAGCGAGGCGGCCAACGCACAAAGCCATTTGCTCGGCGGTCATTCGCTGCCTCGCACAAGAGCTAACCACTGTGCATGTTGGCTGTCTCACAAACAAGCAGCCTGCTGCGTCTCTTCGCTGCCTCGCCAGCTAGCAAAGTGCTGCCTCGCTTCGCCTCCAGGCGAAAAAGCCATCCGCGATGCAACTGCGCCACCTGGTGCACAAGCAAAGTGCTGCATCTCTTCGCTGCCTCGCAGAAGGAGCAACCACTGTGCATGGTGGCTGTCTCACAAACAAGGAGACTGCTGAATCTCTTCGCTGCCTCGCCAACAAGCAGAACGCTGCGTGTATTCGCTGAGTGGCAGAAAGCAAAGCACGGCGCCTGTTCGCTGCCTGGCCAACAAGCAAAGCGCTCCATCTCTTCGCTGCCTCGCAAACGAAGGAAGCGCTGCGTGCCTTCGGCGCCTAGCAAAGCAGCGCGTGCCTTCGCCGCCTCGCCGCCTAAGAAAGCGCCGTGTGCCTTCGGCGCCTCCCCAATCGCTTCGTGCCTTCGCCGCCTAGCAAAGCGCCTAGCAAAGCGTCCTCAGCCTTCGCTGCCTAGCAAAGCTCCACGTCCGCTCGCCGCCTAGCAAAGCACTGTGTGCCCTCGCCGCCTCCTAGAGCGCTGCGTGCCTTCGGCGCCTGGCAAAGCGCTGAGTGCCTTGGGCGCCTGGCAAAGCACTGCGTGCCCTCGCCGCCTCGCAAAGCGCTGCGTCCTTGGGCGCCTGGCAAAGCACTGCGTGCCCTCGCCGCCTAGCAAGGCGCTGCGTCCTTGGGCGCCTGCCAAAGCACTGTGTGCCCTCGCCGCCTCCTAGAGCGCTGCGTGCCTTCGGCGCCTGGCAAAGCGCTGCGTGCCTTCGCCGCCTGGCAAAGCACTGCGTGCCCTCGCCGCCTCGCACAGCGCTGCGTCCT
Source organism: Apteryx mantelli (assembly GCF_036417845.1). Lineage (NCBI taxonomy): Eukaryota > Metazoa > Chordata > Aves > Apterygiformes > Apterygidae > Apteryx > Apteryx mantelli. The sequence continues at coordinate 24,220,083 of NC_089991.1, read as the reverse complement.
TGGGCGCCTGGCAAAGCGCTGCGTGCCTTCGCCGCCTCGCCGCCTAGCAAGGCGCCCTAGCCCGTCCACCACGATCAGATCGCTGCGTGCCTTCGCTGCCTCGGTGCTTAGCAAAGCGCCACGTGCCTTCGGCGCCTACAAAAGCGCCGTGTGCCTCCGGCGCTACTACGGCGTTTGCTAAGCGGCGAGGCGGCGAAGGGACGCAGCGGTGTGTGAGGCGGCGAAGGCAAGCAGCGCTTTGCTGGGCGGCGAGGCGGCGAAGGGCCGAAGCGATTGGGGAGGCGGTGAAGGGAGACGGCGCTTTGTTGGGCGGCGAGGGCGGAAGGGACGCAGCGCTTTCTTAGGCGGCGAGGCACCGAAGGCACGCGCTGCTTTGCTAGGCGCCGAAGGAACACGGCGCTTTGCTAGGCGGCGACGGCACGCGGAGCTTTGCTAGGCGGCGAGGGCGAGAAGGCACGCGGCGCTTTCTCAGGCGGCGAGGCGCCGAAGGCACGCACTGCTTTGCCAGGCGCCGAAGGCACGCACTGCTTTGCTAGGCTGCGATGCGGCGAGGCGCCCAACGCAGGCACTTCTTTGCTAGGCGCCCAAGGAACACGGCGCTTTGCTTGACGGCGACGGCACGCGCAGCTTTGCTAGGCGCCCAAGGCAGACGACGCTTTGCTAGGCAGCGAGGCGGCCAACGCACAAAGCCATTTGCTCGGCGGTCATTCGCTGCCTCGCACAATAGCTAACCACTGTGCATGTTGGCTGTCTCACAAACAAGCAGCCTGCTGCGTCTCTTCGCTGCCTCGCCAACTAACAAAGTGCTGCCTCGCTTCGCTGCCTCGCAAACGAAGGTAGCGCTGCGTGCCTTCGGCGCCTAGCAAAGCAGCGCGTGCCTTCGCCGCCTCGCCGCCTAAGAAAGCGCCGTGTGCCTTCGGCGCCTCCCCAATCGCTTCGTGCCTTCGCCGCCTAGCAAAGCGCCTAGCAAAGCGTCCTCAGCCTTCGCTGCCTAGCAAAGCTCCACGTCCGCTCGCCGCCTAGCAAAGCACTGTGTGCCCTCGCCGCCTCCTAGAGCGCTGCGTGCCTTCGGCGCCTGGCAAAGCACTGCGTGCCCTCGCCGCCTCCTAGAGCGCTGCGTGCCTTCGGCGCCTGGCAAAGCGCTGCGTGCCTTCGCCGCCTCGCCGCCTAGCAAGGCGCCCTAGCCCGTCCACCACGATCAGATCGCTGCGTGCCTTCGCTGCCTCGGTGCTTAGCAAAGCGCCACGTGCCTTCGGCGCCTACAAAAGCGCCGTGTGCCTCCGGCGCTACTACGGCGTTTGCTAAGCGGCGAGGCGGCGAAGGGACGCAGCGGTGTGTGAGGCGGCGAAGGCAAGCAGCGCTTTGCTGGGCGGCGAGGCGGCGAAGGGCCGAAGCGATTGGGGAGGCGGTGAAGGGAGACGGCGCTTTGTTGGGCGGCGAGGGCGGAAGGGACGCAGCGCTTTCTTAGGCGGCGAGGCACCGAAGGCACGCGCTGCTTTGCTAGGCGCCGAAGGAACACGGCGCTTTGCTAGGCGGCGACGGCACGCGCAGCTTTGCTAGGCGGCGAGGGCGAGAAGGCACGCGGCGCTTTCTCAGGCGGCGAGGCGCCGAAGGCACGCACTGCTTTGCCAGGCGCCGAAGGCACGCACTGCTTTGCTAGGCTGCGATGCGGCGAGGCGCCCAACGCAGGCACTTCTTTGCTAGGCGCCCAAGGAACACGGCGCTTTGCTTGACGGCGACGGCACGCGCAGCTTTGCTAGGCGCCCAAGGCAGACGACGCTTTGCTAGGCAGCGAGGCGGCCAACGCACAAAGCCATTTGCTCGGCGGTCATTCGCTGCCTCGCACAAGAGCTAACCACTGTGCATGTTGGCTGTCTCACAAACAAGCAGCCTGCTGCGTCTCTTCGCTGCCTCGCCAGCTAGCAAAGTGCTGCCTCGCTTCGCCTCCAGGCGAAAAAGCCATCCGCGATGCAACTGCGCCACCTGGTGCACAAGCAAAGTGCTGCATCTCTTCGCTGCCTCGCAGAAGGAGCAACCACTGTGCATGGTGGCTGTCTCACAAACAAGGAGACTGCTGAATCTCTTCGCTGCCTCGCCAACAAGCAGAACGCTGCGTGTATTCGCTGAGTGGCAGAAAGCAAAGCACGGCGCCTGTTCGCTGCCTGGCCAACAAGCAAAGCGCTCCATCTCTTCGCTGCCTCGCAAACGAAGGAAGCGCTGCGTGCCTTCGGCGCCTAGCAAAGCAGCGCGTGCCTTCGCCGCCTCGCCGCCTAAGAAAGCGCCGTGTGCCTTCGGCGCCTCCCCAATCGCTTCGTGCCTTCGCCGCCTAGCAAAGCGCCTAGCAAAGCGTCCTCAGCCTTCGCTGCCTAGCAAAGCTCCACGTCCGCTCGCCGCCTAGCAAAGCACTGTGTGCCCTCGCCGCCTCCTAGAGCGCTGCGTGCCTTCGGCGCCTGGCAAAGCACTGCGTGCCCTCGCCGCCTCCTAGAGCGCTGCGTGCCTTCGGCGCCTGGCAAAGCGCTGAGTGCCTTGGGCGCCTGGCAAAGCACTGCGTGCCCTCGCCGCCTCGCAAAGCGCTGCGTCCTTGGGCGCCTGGCAAAGCACTGCGTGCCCTCGCCGCCTAGCAAGGCGCTGCGTCCTTGGGCGCCTGCCAAAGCACTGTGTGCCCTCGCCGCCTCCTAGAGCGCTGCGTGCCTTCGGCGCCTGGCAAAGCGCTGCGTGCCTTCGCCGCCTGGCAAAGCACTGCGTGCCCTCGCCGCCTCGCACAGCGCTGCGTCCTTGGGCGCCTGGCAAAGCGCTGCGTGCCTTCGCCGCCTCGCCGCCTAGCAAGGCGCCCTAGCCCGTCCACCACGATCAGATCGCTGCGTGCCTTCGCTGCCTCGGTGCTTAGCAAAGCGCCACGTGCCTTCGGCGCCTACAAAAGCGCCGTGTGCCTCCGGCGCTACTACGGCGTTTGCTAAGCGGCGAGGCGGCGAAGGGACGCAGCGGTGTGTGAGGCGGCGAAGGCAAGCAGCGCTTTGCTGGGCGGCGAGGCGGCGAAGGGCCGAAGCGATTGGGGAGGCGGTGAAGGGAGACGGCGCTTTGTTGGGCGGCGAGGGCGGAAGGGACGCAGCGCTTTCTTAGGCGGCGAGGCACCGAAGGCACGCGCTGCTTTGCTAGGCGCCGAAGGAACACGGCGCTTTGCTAGGCGGCGACGGCACGCGCAGCTTTGCTAGGCGGCGAGGGCGAGAAGGCACGCGGCGCTTTCTCAGGCGGCGAGGCGCCGAAGGCACGCACTGCTTTGCCAGGCGCCGAAGGCACGCACTGCTTTGCTAGGCTGCGATGCGGCGAGGCGCCCAACGCAGGCACTTCTTTGCTAGGCGCCCAAGGAACACGGCGCTTTGCTTGACGGCGACGGCACGCGCAGCTTTGCTAGGCGCCCAAGGCACTCACTGCTTTGCTAGGCAGCGAGGCGGCCAACGCACAAAGCCATTTGCTCGGCGGTCATTCGCTGCCTCGCACAAGAGCTAACCACTGTGCATGTTGGCTGTCTCACAAACAAGCAGCCTGCTGCGTCTCTTCGCTGCCTCGCCAACAAGCAGAGCGCTGCGTGTATTCGCTGAGTGGCAGAAAGCAAAGCACGGCGCCTGTTCGCTGCCTGGCCAACAAGCAAAGCGCTCCATCTCTTCGCTGCCTCGCAAACGAAGGAAGCGCTGCGTGCCTTCGGCGCCTAGCAAAGCAGCGCGTGCCTTCGCCGCCTCGCCGCCTAAGAAAGCGCCGTGTGCCTTCGGCGCCTCCCCAATCGCTTCGTGCCTTCGCCGCCTAGCAAAGCGCCTAGCAAAGCGTCCTCAGCCTTCGCTGCCTAGCAAAGCTCCACGTCCGCTCGCCGCCTAGCAAAGCACTGTGTGCCCTCGCCGCCTCCTAGAGCGCTGCGTGCCTTCGGCGCCTGGCAAAGCACTGCGTGCCCTCGCCGCCTCCTAGAGCGCTGCGTGCCTTCGGCGCCTGGCAAAGCGCTGCGTGCCTTCGCCGCCTCGCCGCCTAGCAAGGCGCCCTAGCCCGTCCACCACGATCAGATCGCTGCGTGCCTTCGCTGCCTCGGTGCTTAGCAAAGCGCCACGTGCCTTCGGCGCCTACAAAAGCGCCGTGTGCCTCCGGCGCTACTACGGCGTTTGCTAAGCGGCGAGGCGGCGAAGGGACGCAGCGGTGTGTGAGGCGGCGAAGGCAAGCAGCGCTTTGCTGGGCGGCGAGGCGGCGAAGGGCCGAAGCGATTGGGGAGGCGGTGAAGGGAGACGGCGCTTTGTTGGGCGGCGAGGGCGGAAGGGACGCAGCGCTTTCTTAGGCGGCGAGGCACCGAAGGCACGCGCTGCTTTGCTAGGCGCCGAAGGAACACGGCGCTTTGCTAGGCGGCGACGGCACGCGCAGCTTTGCTAGGCGGCGAGGGCGAGAAGGCACGCGGCGCTTTCTCAGGCGGCGAGGCGCCGAAGGCACGCACTGCTTTGCCAGGCGCCGAAGGCACGCACTGCTTTGCTAGGCTGCGATGCGGCGAGGCGCCCAACGCAGGCACTTCTTTGCTAGGCGCCCAAGGAACACGGCGCTTTGCTTGACGGCGACGGCACGCGCAGCTTTGCTAGGCGCCCAAGGCAGACGACGCTTTGCTAGGCAGCGAGGCGGCGAACGCACAAAGCCATTTGCTCGGCGGTCATTCGCTGCCTCGCACAAGAGCTAACCACTGTGCATGTTGGCTGTCTCACAAACAAGCAGCCTGCTGCGTCTCTTCGCTGCCTCGCCAACAAGCAGAGCGCTGCGTGTATTCGCTGAGTGGCAGAAAGCAAAGCACGGCGCCTGTTCGCTGCCTGGCCAACAAGCAAAGCGCTCCATCTCTTCGCTGCCTCGCAAACGAAGGAAGCGCTGCGTGCCTTCGGCGCCTAGCAAAGCAGCGCGTGCCTTCGCCGCCTCGCCGCCTAAGAAAGCGCCGTGTGCCTTCGGCGCCTCCCCAATCGCTTCGTGCCTTCGCCGCCTAGCAAAGCGCCTAGCAAAGCGTCCTCAGCCTTCGCTGCCTAGCAAAGCTCCACGTCCGCTCGCCGCCTAGCAAAGCACTGTGTGCCCTCGCCGCCTCCTAGAGCGCTGCGTGCCTTCGGCGCCTGGCAAAGCACTGCGTGCCCTCGCCGCCTCCTAGAGCGCTGCGTGCCTTCGGCGCCTGGCAAAGCGCTGCGTGCCTTCGCCGCCTCGCCGCCTAGCAAGGCGCCCTAGCCCGTCCACCACGATCAGATCGCTGCGTGCCTTCGCTGCCTCGGTGCTTAGCAAAGCGCCACGTGCCTTCGGCGCCTACAAAAGCGCCGTGTGCCTCCGGCGCTACTACGGCGTTTGCTAAGCGGCGAGGCGGCGAAGGGACGCAGCGGTGTGTGAGGCGGCGAAGGCAAGCAGCGCTTTGCTGGGCGGCGAGGCGGCGAAGGGCCGAAGCGATTGGGGAGGCGGTGAAGGGAGACGGCGCTTTGTTGGGCGGCGAGGGCGGAAGGGACGCAGCGCTTTCTTAGGCGGCGAGGCACCGAAGGCACGCGCTGCTTTGCTAGGCGCCGAAGGAACACGGCGCTTTGCTAGGCGGCGACGGCACGCGCAGCTTTGCTAGGCGGCGAGGGCGAGAAGGCACGCGGCGCTTTCTCAGGCGGCGAGGCGCCGAAGGCACGCACTGCTTTGCCAGGCGCCGAAGGCACGCACTGCTTTGCTAGGCTGCGATGCGGCGAGGCGCCCAACGCAGGCACTTCTTTGCTAGGCGCCCAAGGAACACGGCGCTTTGCTTGACGGCGACGGCACGCGCAGCTTTGCTAGGCGCCCAAGGCAGACGACGCTTTGCTAGGCAGCGAGGCGGCGAACGCACAAAGCCATTTGCTCGGCGGTCATTCGCTGCCTCGCACAAGAGCTAACCACTGTGCATGTTGGCTGTCTCACAAACAAGCAGCCTGCTGCGTCTCTTCGCTGCCTCGCCAACAAGCAGAGCGCTGCGTGTATTCGCTGAGTGGCAGAAAGCAAAGCACGGCGCCTGTTCGCTGCCTGGCCAACAAGCAAAGCGCTCCATCTCTTCGCTGCCTCGCAAACGAAGGAAGCGCTGCGTGCCTTCGGCGCCTAGCAAAGCAGCGCGTGCCTTCGCCGCCTCGCCGCCTAAGAAAGCGCCGTGTGCCTTCGGCGCCTCCCCAATCGCTTCGTGCCTTCGCCGCCTAGCAAAGCGCCTAGCAAAGCGTCCTCAGCCTTCGCTGCCTAGCAAAGCTCCACGTCCGCTCGCCGCCTAGCAAAGCACTGTGTGCCCTCGCCGCCTCCTAGAGCGCTGCGTGCCTTCGGCGCCTGGCAAAGCACTGCGTGCCCTCGCCGCCTCCTAGAGCGCTGCGTGCCTTCGGCGCCTGGCAAAGCGCTGCGTGCCTTCGCCGCCTCGCCGCCTAGCAAGGCGCCCTAGCCCGTCCACCACGATCAGATCGCTGCGTGCCTTCGCTGCCTCGGTGCTTAGCAAAGCGCCACGTGCCTTCGGCGCCTACAAAAGCGCCGTGTGCCTCCGGCGCTACTACGGCGTTTGCTAAGCGGCGAGGCGGCGAAGGGACGCAGCGGTGTGTGAGGCGGCGAAGGCAAGCAGCGCTTTGCTGGGCGGCGAGGCGGCGAAGGGCCGAAGCGATTGGGGAGGCGGTGAAGGGAGACGGCGCTTTGTTGGGCGGCGAGGGCGGAAGGGACGCAGCGCTTTCTTAGGCGGCGAGGCACCGAAGGCACGCGCTGCTTTGCTAGGCGCCGAAGGAACACGGCGCTTTGCTAGGCGGCGACGGCACGCGCAGCTTTGCTAGGCGGCGAGGGCGAGAAGGCACGCGGCGCTTTCTCAGGCGGCGAGGCGCCGAAGGCACGCACTGCTTTGCCAGGCGCCGAAGGCACGCACTGCTTTGCTAGGCTGCGATGCGGCGAGGCGCCCAACGCAGGCACTTCTTTGCTAGGCGCCCAAGGAACACGGCGCTTTGCTTGACGGCGACGGCACGCGCAGCTTTGCTAGGCGCCCAAGGCAGACGACGCTTTGCTAGGCAGCGAGGCGGCCAACGCACAAAGCCATTTGCTCGGCGGTCATTCGCTGCCTCGCACAAGAGCTAACCACTGTGCATGTTGGCTGTCTCACAAACAAGCAGCCTGCTGCGTCTCTTCGCTGCCTCGCCAACAAGCAGAGCGCTGCGTGTATTCGCTGAGTGGCAGAAAGCAAAGCACGGCGCCTGTTCGCTGCCTGGCCAACAAGCAAAGCGCTCCATCTCTTCGCTGCCTCGCAAACGAAGGAAGCGCTGCGTGCCTTCGGCGCCTAGCAAAGCAGCGCGTGCCTTCGCCGCCTCGCCGCCTAAGAAAGCGCCGTGTGCCTTCGGCGCCTCCCCAATCGCTTCGTGCCTTCGCCGCCTAGCAAAGCGCCTAGCAAAGCGTCCTCAGCCTTCGCTGCCTAGCAAAGCTCCACGTCCGCTCGCCGCCTAGCAAAGCACTGTGTGCCCTCGCCGCCTCCTAGAGCGCTGCGTGCCTTCGGCGCCTGGCAAAGCACTGCGTGCCCTCGCCGCCTCCTAGAGCGCTGCGTGCCTTCGGCGCCTGGCAAAGCGCTGCGTGCCTTCGCCGCCTCGCCGCCTAGCAAGGCGCCCTAGCCCGTCCACCACGATCAGATCGCTGCGTGCCTTCGCTGCCTCGGTGCTTAGCAAAGCGCCACGTGCCTTCGGCGCCTACAAAAGCGCCGTGTGCCTCCGGCGCTACTACGGCGTTTGCTAAGCGGCGAGGCGGCGAAGGGACGCAGCGGTGTGTGAGGCGGCGAAGGCAAGCAGCGCTTTGCTGGGCGGCGAGGCGGCGAAGGGCCGAAGCGATTGGGGAGGCGGTGAAGGGAGACGGCGCTTTGTTGGGCGGCGAGGGCGGAAGGGACGCAGCGCTTTCTTAGGCGGCGAGGCACCGAAGGCACGCGCTGCTTTGCTAGGCGCCGAAGGAACACGGCGCTTTGCTAGGCGGCGACGGCACGCGCAGCTTTGCTAGGCGGCGAGGGCGAGAAGGCACGCGGCGCTTTCTCAGGCGGCGAGGCGCCGAAGGCACGCACTGCTTTGCCAGGCGCCGAAGGCACGCACTGCTTTGCTAGGCTGCGATGCGGCGAGGCGCCCAACGCAGGCACTTCTTTGCTAGGCGCCCAAGGAACACGGCGCTTTGCTTGACGGCGACGGCACGCGCAGCTTTGCTAGGCGCCCAAGGCAGACGACGCTTTGCTAGGCAGCGAGGCGGCCAACGCACAAAGCCATTTGCTCGGCGGTCATTCGCTGCCTCGCACAAGAGCTAACCACTGTGCATGTTGGCTGTCTCACAAACAAGCAGCCTGCTGCGTCTCTTCGCTGCCTCGCCAACAAGCAGAGCGCTGCGTGTATTCGCTGACTGGCAGAAAGCAAAGCACGGCGCCTGTTCGCTGCCTGGCCAACAAGCAAAGCGCTCCATCTCTTCGCTGCCTCGCAAACGAAGGAAGCGCTGCGTGCCTTCGGCGCCTAGCAAAGCAGCGCGTGCCTTCGCCGCCTCGCCGCCTAAGAAAGCGCCGTGTGCCTTCGGCGCCTCCCCAATCGCTTCGTGCCTTCGCCGCCTAGCAAAGCGCCTAGCAAAGCGTCCTCAGCCTTCGCTGCCTAGCAAAGCTCCACGTCCGCTCGCCGCCTAGCAAAGCACTGTGTGCCCTCGCCGCCTCCTAGAGCGCTGCGTGCCTTCGGCGCCTGGCAAAGCACTGCGTGCCCTCGCCGCCTCCTAGAGCGCTGCGTGCCTTCGGCGCCTGGCAAAGCGCTGCGTGCCTTCGCCGCCTCGCCGCCTAGCAAGGCGCCCTAGCCCGTCCATCACGATCAGATCGCTGCGTGCCTTCGCTGCCTCGGTGCTTAGCAAAGCGCCACGTGCCTTCGGCGCCTACAAAAGCGCCGTGTGCCTCCGGCGCTACTACGGCGTTTGCTAAGCGGCGAGGCGGCGAAGGGACGCAGCGGTGTGTGAGGCGGCGAAGGCAAGCAGCGCTTTGCTGGGCGGCGAGGCGGCGAAGGGCCGAAGCGATTGGGGAGGCGGTGAAGGGAGACGGCGCTTTGTTGGGCGGCGAGGGCGGAAGGGACGCAGCGCTTTCTTAGGCGGCGAGGCACCGAAGGCACGCGCTGCTTTGCTAGGCGCCGAAGGAACACGGCGCTTTGCTAGGCGGCGACGGCACGCGCAGCTTTGCTAGGCGGCGAGGGCGAGAAGGCACGCGGCGCTTTCTCAGGCGGCGAGGCGCCGAAGGCACGCACTGCTTTGCCAGGCGCCGAAGGCACGCACTGCTTTGCTAGGCTGCGATGCGGCGAGGCGCCCAACGCAGGCACTTCTTTGCTAGGCGCCCAAGGAACACGGCGCTTTGCTTGACGGCGACGGCACGCGCAGCTTTGCTAGGCGCCCAAGGCAGACGACGCTTTGCTAGGCAGCGAGGCGGCGAACGCACAAAGCCATTTGCTCGGCGGTCATTCGCTGCCTCGCACAAGAGCTAACCACTGTGCATGTTGGCTGTCTCACAAACAAGCAGCCTGCTGCGTCTCTTCGCTGCCTCGCCAGCTAGCAAAGTGCTGCCTCGCTTCGCCTCCAGGCGAAAAAGCCATCCGCGATGCAACTGCGCCACCTGGTGCACAAGCAAAGTGCTGCATCTCTTCGCTGCCTCGCAGAAGGAGCAACCACTGTGCATGGTGGCTGTCTCACAAACAAGGAGACTGCTGATTCTCTTCGCTGCCTCGCCAACAAGCAGAACGCTGCGTGTATTCGCTGAGTGGCAGAAAGCAAAGCACGGCGCCTGTTCGCTGCCTGGCCAACAAGCAAAGCGCTCCATCTCTTCGCTGCCTCGCAAACGAAGGAAGCGCTGCGTGCCTTCGGCGCCTAGCAAAGCAGCGCGTGCCTTCGCCGCCTCGCCGCCTAAGAAAGCGCCGTGTGCCTTCGGCGCCTCCCCAATCGCTTCGTGCCTTCGCCGCCTAGCAAAGCGCCTAGCAAAGCGTCCTCAGCCTTCGCTGCCTAGCAAAGCTCCACGTCCGCTCGCCGCCTAGCAAAGCACTGTGTGCCCTCGCCGCCTCCTAGAGCGCTGCGTGCCTTCGGCGCCTGGCAAAGCGCTGCGTCCTTGGGCGCCTGGCAAAGCACTGCGTGCCCTCGCCGCCTAGCAAGGCGCTGCGTCCTTGGGCGCCTGCCAAAGCACTGTGTGCCCTCGCCGCCTCCTAGAGCGCTGCGTGCCTTCGGCGCCTGGCAAAGCGCTGCGTGCCTTCGCCGCCTGGCAAAGCACTGCGTGCCCTCGCCGCCTCGCACAGCGCTGCGTCCTTGGGCGCCTGGCAAAGCGCTGCGTGCCTTCGCCGCCTCGCCGCCTAGCAAGGCGCCCTAGCCCGTCCACCACGATCAGATCGCTGCGTGCCTTCGCTGCCTCGGTGCTTAGCAAAGCGCCACGTGCCTTCGGCGCCTACAAAAGCGCCGTGTGCCTCCGGCGCTACTACGGCGTTTGCTAAGCGGCGAGGCGGCGAAGGGACGCAGCGGTGTGTGAGGCGGCGAAGGCAAGCAGCGCTTTGCTGGGCGGCGAGGCGGCGAAGGGCCGAAGCGATTGGGGAGGCGGTGAAGGGAGACGGCGCTTTGTTGGGCGGCGAGGGCGGAAGGGACGCAGCGCTTTCTTAGGCGGCGAGGCACCGAAGGCACGCGCTGCTTTGCTAGGCGCCGAAGGAACACGGCGCTTTGCTAGGCGGCGACGGCACGCGGAGCTTTGCTAGGCGGCGAGGGCGAGAAGGCACGCGGCGCTTTCTCAGGCGGCGAGGCGCCGAAGGCACGCACTGCTTTGCCAGGCGCCGAAGGCACGCACTGCTTTGCTAGGCTGCGATGCGGCGAGGCGCCCAACGCAGGCACTTCTTTGCTAGGCGCCCAAGGAACACGGCGCTTTGCTTGACGGCGACGGCACGCGCAGCTTTGCTAGGCGCCCAAGGCAGACGACGCTTTGCTAGGCAGCGAGGCGGCGAACGCACAAAGCCATTTGCTCGGCGGTCATTCGCTGCCTCGCACAATAGCTAACCACTGTGCATGTTGGCTGTCTCACAAACAAGCAGCCTGCTGCGTCTCTTCGCTGCCTCGCCAACTAACAAAGTGCTGCCTCGCTTCGCTGCCTCGCAAACGAAGGTAGCGCTGCGTGCCTTCGGCGCCTAGCAAAGCAGCGCGTGCCTTCGCCGCCTCGCCGCCTAAGAAAGCGCCGTGTGCCTTCGGCGCCTCCCCAATCGCTTCGTGCCTTCGCCGCCTAGCAAAGCGCCTAGCAAAGCGTCCTCAGCCTTCGCTGCCTAGCAAAGCTCCACGTCCGCTCGCCGCCTAGCAAAGCACTGTGTGCCCTCGCCGCCTCCTAGAGCGCTGCGTGCCTTCGGCGCCTGGCAAAGCACTGCGTGCCCTCGCCGCCTCCTAGAGCGCTGCGTGCCTTCGGCGCCTGGCAAAGCGCTGCGTGCCTTCGCCGCCTCGCCGCCTAGCAAGGCGCCCTAGCCCGTCCACCACGATCAGATCGCTGCGTGCCTTCGCTGCCTCGGTGCTTAGCAAAGCGCCACGTGCCTTCGGCGCCTACAAAAGCGCCGTGTGCCTCCGGCGCTACTACGGCGTTTGCTAAGCGGCGAGGCGGCGAAGGGACGCAGCGGTGTGTGAGGCGGCGAAGGCAAGCAGCGCTTTGCTGGGCGGCGAGGCGGCGAAGGGCCGAAGCGATTGGGGAGGCGGTGAAGGGAGACGGCGCTTTGTTGGGCGGCGAGGGCGGAAGGGACGCAGCGCTTTCTTAGGCGGCGAGGCACCGAAGGCACGCGCTGCTTTGCTAGGCGCCGAAGGAACACGGCGCTTTGCTAGGCGGCGACGGCACGCGCAGCTTTGCTAGGCGGCGAGGGCGAGAAGGCACGCGGCGCTTTCTCAGGCGGCGAGGCGCCGAAGGCACGCACTGCTTTGCCAGGCGCCGAAGGCACGCACTGCTTTGCTAGGCTGCGATGCGGCGAGGCGCCCAACGCAGGCACTTCTTTGCTAGGCGCCCAAGGAACACGGCGCTTTGCTTGACGGCGACGGCACGCGCAGCTTTGCTAGGCGCCCAAGGCAGACGACGCTTTGCTAGGCAGCGAGGCGGCCAACGCACAAAGCCATTTGCTCGGCGGTCATTCGCTGCCTCGCACAAGAGCTAACCACTGTGCATGTTGGCTGTCTCACAAACAAGCAGCCTGCTGCGTCTCTTCGCTGCCTCGCCAGCTAGCAAAGTGCTGCCTCGCTTCGCCTCCAGGCGAAAAAGCCATCCGCGATGCAACTGCGCCACCTGGTGCACAAGCAAAGTGCTGCATCTCTTCGCTGCCTCGCAGAAGGAGCAACCACTGTGCATGGTGGCTGTCTCACAAACAAGGAGACTGCTGAATCTCTTCGCTGCCTCGCCAACAAGCAGAACGCTGCGTGTATTCGCTGAGTGGCAGAAAGCAAAGCACGGCGCCTGTTCGCTGCCTGGCCAACAAGCAAAGCGCTCCATCTCTTCGCTGCCTCGCAAACGAAGGAAGCGCTGCGTGCCTTCGGCGCCTAGCAAAGCAGCGCGTGCCTTCGCCGCCTCGCCGCCTAAGAAAGCGCCGTGTGCCTTCGGCGCCTCCCCAATCGCTTCGTGCCTTCGCCGCCTAGCAAAGCGCCTAGCAAAGCGTCCTCAGCCTTCGCTGCCTAGCAAAGCTCCACGTCCGCTCGCCGCCTAGCAAAGCACTGTGTGCCCTCGCCGCCTCCTAGAGCGCTGCGTGCCTTCGGCGCCTGGCAAAGCACTGCGTGCCCTCGCCGCCTCCTAGAGCGCTGCGTGCCTTCGGCGCCTGGCAAAGCGCTGAGTGCCTTGGGCGCCTGGCAAAGCACTGCGTGCCCTCGCCGCCTCGCAAAGCGCTGCGTCCTTGGGCGCCTGGCAAAGCACTGCGTGCCCTCGCCGCCTAGCAAGGCGCTGCGTCCTTGGGCGCCTGCCAAAGCACTGTGTGCCCTCGCCGCCTCCTAGAGCGCTGCGTGCCTTCGGCGCCTGGCAAAGCGCTGCGTGCCTTCGCCGCCTGGCAAAGCACTGCGTGCCCTCGCCGCCTCGCACAGCGCTGCGTCCTTGGGCGCCTGGCAAAGCGCTGCGTGCCTTCGCCGCCTCGCCGCCTAGCAAGGCGCCCTAGCCCGTCCACCACGATCAGATCGCTGCGTGCCTTCGCTGCCTCGGTGCTTAGCAAAGCGCCACGTGCCTTCGGCGCCTACAAAAGCGCCGTGTGCCTCCGGCGCTACTACGGCGTTTGCTAAGCGGCGAGGCGGCGAAGGGACGCAGCGGTGTGTGAGGCGGCGAAGGCAAGCAGCGCTTTGCTGGGCGGCGAGGCGGCGAAGGGCCGAAGCGATTGGGGAGGCGGTGAAGGGAGACGGCGCTTTGTTGGGCGGCGAGGGCGGAAGGGACGCAGCGCTTTCTTAGGCGGCGAGGCACCGAAGGCACGCGCTGCTTTGCTAGGCGCCGAAGGAACACGGCGCTTTGCTAGGCGGCGACGGCACGCGCAGCTTTGCTAGGCGGCGAGGGCGAGAAGGCACGCGGCGCTTTCTCAGGCGGCGAGGCGCCGAAGGCACGCACTGCTTTGCCAGGCGCCGAAGGCACGCACTGCTTTGCTAGGCTGCGATGCGGCGAGGCGCCCAACGCAGGCACTTCTTTGCTAGGCGCCCAAGGAACACGGCGCTTTGCTTGACGGCGACGGCACGCGCAGCTTTGCTAGGCGCCCAAGGCACTCACTGCTTTGCTAGGCAGCGAGGCGGCCAACGCACAAAGCCATTTGCTCGGCGGTCATTCGCTGCCTCGCACAAGAGCTAACCACTGTGCATGTTGGCTGTCTCACAAACAAGCAGCCTGCTGCGTCTCTTCGCTGCCTCGCCAACAAGCAGAGCGCTGCGTGTATTCGCTGAGTGGCAGAAAGCAAAGCACGGCGCCTGTTCGCTGCCTGGCCAACAAGCAAAGCGCTCCATCTCTTCGCTGCCTCGCAAACGAAGGAAGCGCTGCGTGCCTTCGGCGCCTAGCAAAGCAGCGCGTGCCTTCGCCGCCTCGCCGCCTAAGAAAGCGCCGTGTGCCTTCGGCGCCTCCCCAATCGCTTCGTGCCTTCGCCGCCTAGCAAAGCGCCTAGCAAAGCGTCCTCAGCCTTCGCTGCCTAGCAAAGCTCCACGTCCGCTCGCCGCCTAGCAAAGCACTGTGTGCCCTCGCCGCCTCCTAGAGCGCTGCGTGCCTTCGGCGCCTGGCAAAGCACTGCGTGCCCTCGCCGCCTCCTAGAGCGCTGCGTGCCTTCGGCGCCTGGCAAAGCGCTGCGTGCCTTCGCCGCCTCGCCGCCTAGCAAGGCGCCCTAGCCCGTCCATCACGATCAGATCGCTGCGTGCCTTCGCTGCCTCGGTGCTTAGCAAAGCGCCACGTGCCTTCGGCGCCTACAAAAGCGCCGTGTGCCTCCGGCGCTACTACGGCGTTTGCTAAGCGGCGAGGCGGCGAAGGGACGCAGCGGTGTGTGAGGCGGCGAAGGCAAGCAGCGCTTTGCTGGGCGGCGAGGCGGCGAAGGGCCGAAGCGATTGGGGAGGCGGTGAAGGGAGACGGCGCTTTGTTGGGCGGCGAGGGCGGAAGGGACGCAGCGCTTTCTTAGGCGGCGAGGCACCGAAGGCACGCGCTGCTTTGCTAGGCGCCGAAGGAACACGGCGCTTTGCTAGGCGGCGACGGCACGCGCAGCTTTGCTAGGCGGCGAGGGCGAGAAGGCACGCGGCGCTTTCTCAGGCGGCGAGGCGCCGAAGGCACGCACTGCTTTGCCAGGCGCCGAAGGCACGCACTGCTTTGCTAGGCTGCGATGCGGCGAGGCGCCCAACGCAGGCACTTCTTTGCTAGGCGCCCAAGGAACACGGCGCTTTGCTTGACGGCGACGGCACGCGCAGCTTTGCTAGGCGCCCAAGGCAGACGACGCTTTGCTAGGCAGCGAGGCGGCGAACGCACAAAGCCATTTGCTCGGCGGTCATTCGCTGCCTCGCACAAGAGCTAACCACTGTGCATGTTGGCTGTCTCACAAACAAGCAGCCTGCTGCGTCTCTTCGCTGCCTCGCCAACAAGCAGAGCGCTGCGTGTATTCGCTGAGTGGCAGAAAGCAAAGCACGGCGCCTGTTCGCTGCCTGGCCAACAAGCAAAGCGCTCCATCTCTTCGCTGCCTCGCAAACGAAGGAAGCGCTGCGTGCCTTCGGCGCCTAGCAAAGCAGCGCGTGCCTTCGCCGCCTCGCCGCCTAAGAAAGCGCCGTGTGCCTTCGGCGCCTCCCCAATCGCTTCGTGCCTTCGCCGCCTAGCAAAGCGCCTAGCAAAGCGTCCTCAGCCTTCGCTGCCTAGCAAAGCTCCACGTCCGCTCGCCGCCTAGCAAAGCACTGTGTGCCCTCGCCGCCTCCTAGAGCGCTGCGTGCCTTCGGCGCCTGGCAAAGCACTGCGTGCCCTCGCCGCCTCCTAGAGCGCTGCGTGCCTTCGGCGCCTGGCAAAGCGCTGCGTGCCTTCGCCGCCTCGCCGCCTAGCAAGGCGCCCTAGCCCGTCCACCACGATCAGATCGCTGCGTGCCTTCGCTGCCTCGGTGCTTAGCAAAGCGCCACGTGCCTTCGGCGCCTACAAAAGCGCCGTGTGCCTCCGGCGCTACTACGGCGTTTGCTAAGCGGCGAGGCGGCGAAGGGACGCAGCGGTGTGTGAGGCGGCGAAGGCAAGCAGCGCTTTGCTGGGCGGCGAGGCGGCGAAGGGCCGAAGCGATTGGGGAGGCGGTGAAGGGAGACGGCGCTTTGTTGGGCGGCGAGGGCGGAAGGGACGCAGCGCTTTCTTAGGCGGCGAGGCACCGAAGGCACGCGCTGCTTTGCTAGGCGCCGAAGGAACACGGCGCTTTGCTAGGCGGCGACGGCACGCGCAGCTTTGCTAGGCGGCGAGGGCGAGAAGGCACGCGGCGCTTTCTCAGGCGGCGAGGCGCCGAAGGCACGCACTGCTTTGCCAGGCGCCGAAGGCACGCACTGCTTTGCTAGGCTGCGATGCGGCGAGGCGCCCAACGCAGGCACTTCTTTGCTAGGCGCCCAAGGAACACGGCGCTTTGCTTGACGGCGACGGCACGCGCAGCTTTGCTAGGCGCCCAAGGCAGACGACGCTTTGCTAGGCAGCGAGGCGGCGAACGCACAAAGCCATTTGCTCGGCGGTCATTCGCTGCCTCGCACAAGAGCTAACCACTGTGCATGTTGGCTGTCTCACAAACAAGCAGCCTGCTGCGTCTCTTCGCTGCCTCGCCAACAAGCAGAGCGCTGCGTGTATTCGCTGAGTGGCAGAAAGCAAAGCACGGCGCCTGTTCGCTGCCTGGCCAACAAGCAAAGCGCTCCATCTCTTCGCTGCCTCGCAAACGAAGGAAGCGCTGCGTGCCTTCGGCGCCTAGCAAAGCAGCGCGTGCCTTCGCCGCCTCGCCGCCTAAGAAAGCGCCGTGTGCCTTCGGCGCCTCCCCAATCGCTTCGTGCCTTCGCCGCCTAGCAAAGCGCCTAGCAAAGCGTCCTCAGCCTTCGCTGCCTAGCAAAGCTCCACGTCCGCTCGCCGCCTAGCAAAGCACTGTGTGCCCTCGCCGCCTCCTAGAGCGCTGCGTGCCTTCGGCGCCTGGCAAAGCACTGCGTGCCCTCGCCGCCTCCTAGAGCGCTGCGTGCCTTCGGCGCCTGGCAAAGCGCTGCGTGCCTTCGCCGCCTCGCCGCCTAGCAAGGCGCCCTAGCCCGTCCATCACGATCAGATCGCTGCGTGCCTTCGCTGCCTCGGTGCTTAGCAAAGCGCCACGTGCCTTCGGCGCCTACAAAAGCGCCGTGTGCCTCCGGCGCTACTACGGCGTTTGCTAAGCGGCGAGGCGGCGAAGGGACGCAGCGGTGTGTGAGGCGGCGAAGGCAAGCAGCGCTTTGCTGGGCGGCGAGGCGGCGAAGGGCCGAAGCGATTGGGGAGGCGGTGAAGGGAGACGGCGCTTTGTTGGGCGGCGAGGGCGGAAGGGACGCAGCGCTTTCTTAGGCGGCGAGGCACCGAAGGCACGCGCTGCTTTGCTAGGCGCCGAAGGAACACGGCGCTTTGCTAGGCGGCGACGGCACGCGCAGCTTTGCTAGGCGGCGAGGGCGAGAAGGCACGCGGCGCTTTCTCAGGCGGCGAGGCGCCGAAGGCACGCACTGCTTTGCCAGGCGCCGAAGGCACGCACTGCTTTGCTAGGCTGCGATGCGGCGAGGCGCCCAACGCAGGCACTTCTTTGCTAGGCGCCCAAGGAACACGGCGCTTTGCTTGACGGCGACGGCACGCGCAGCTTTGCTAGGCGCCCAAGGCAGACGACGCTTTGCTAGGCAGCGAGGCGGCGAACGCACAAAGCCATTTGCTCGGCGGTCATTCGCTGCCTCGCACAAGAGCTAACCACTGTGCATGTTGGCTGTCTCACAAACAAGCAGCCTGCTGCGTCTCTTCGCTGCCTCGCCAACAAGCAGAGCGCTGCGTGTATTCGCTGAGTGGCAGAAAGCAAAGCACGGCGCCTGTTCGCTGCCTGGCCAACAAGCAAAGCGCTCCATCTCTTCGCTGCCTCGCAAACGAAGGAAGCGCTGCGTGCCTTCGGCGCCTAGCAAAGCAGCGCGTGCCTTCGCCGCCTCGCCGCCTAAGAAAGCGCCGTGTGCCTTCGGCGCCTCCCCAATCGCTTCGTGCCTTCGCCGCCTAGCAAAGCGCCTAGCAAAGCGTCCTCAGCCTTCGCTGCCTAGCAAAGCTCCACGTCCGCTCGCCGCCTAGCAAAGCACTGTGTGCCCTCGCCGCCTCCTAGAGCGCTGCGTGCCTTCGGCGCCTGGCAAAGCACTGCGTGCCCTCGCCGCCTCCTAGAGCGCTGCGTGCCTTCGGCGCCTGGCAAAGCGCTGCGTGCCTTCGCCGCCTCGCCGCCTAGCAAGGCGCCCTAGCCCGTCCACCACGATCAGATCGCTGCGTGCCTTCGCTGCCTCGGTGCTTAGCAAAGCGCCACGTGCCTTCGGCGCCTACAAAAGCGCCGTGTGCCTCCGGCGCTACTACGGCGTTTGCTAAGCGGCGAGGCGGCGAAGGGACGCAGCGGTGTGTGAGGCGGCGAAGGCAAGCAGCGCTTTGCTGGGCGGCGAGGCGGCGAAGGGCCGAAGCGATTGGGGAGGCGGTGAAGGGAGACGGCGCTTTGTTGGGCGGCGAGGGCGGAAGGGACGCAGCGCTTTCTTAGGCGGCGAGGCACCGAAGGCACGCGCTGCTTTGCTAGGCGCCGAAGGAACACGGCGCTTTGCTAGGCGGCGACGGCACGCGCAGCTTTGCTAGGCGGCGAGGGCGAGAAGGCACGCGGCGCTTTCTCAGGCGGCGAGGCGCCGAAGGCACGCACTGCTTTGCCAGGCGCCGAAGGCACGCACTGCTTTGCTAGGCTGCGATGCGGCGAGGCGCCCAACGCAGGCACTTCTTTGCTAGGCGCCCAAGGAACACGGCGCTTTGCTTGACGGCGACGGCACGCGCAGCTTTGCTAGGCGCCCAAGGCAGACGACGCTTTGCTAGGCAGCGAGGCGGCCAACGCACAAAGCCATTTGCTCGGCGGTCATTCGCTGCCTCGCACAAGAGCTAACCACTGTGCATGTTGGCTGTCTCACAAACAAGCAGCCTGCTGCGTCTCTTCGCTGCCTCGCCAACAAGCAGAGCGCTGCGTGTATTCGCTGACTGGCAGAAAGCAAAGCACGGCGCCTGTTCGCTGCCTGGCCAACAAGCAAAGCGCTCCATCTCTTCGCTGCCTCGCAAACGAAGGAAGCGCTGCGTGCCTTCGGCGCCTAGCAAAGCAGCGCGTGCCTTCGCCGCCTCGCCGCCTAAGAAAGCGCCGTGTGCCTTCGGCGCCTCCCCAATCGCTTCGTGCCTTCGCCGCCTAGCAAAGCGCCTAGCAAAGCGTCCTCAGCCTTCGCTGCCTAGCAAAGCTCCACGTCCGCTCGCCGCCTAGCAAAGCACTGTGTGCCCTCGCCGCCTCCTAGAGCGCTGCGTGCCTTCGGCGCCTGGCAAAGCACTGCGTGCCCTCGCCGCCTCCTAGAGCGCTGCGTGCCTTCGGCGCCTGGCAAAGCGCTGCGTGCCTTCGCCGCCTCGCCGCCTAGCAAGGCGCCCTAGCCCGTCCATCACGATCAGATCGCTGCGTGCCTTCGCTGCCTCGGTGCTTAGCAAAGCGCCACGTGCCTTCGGCGCCTACAAAAGCGCCGTGTGCCTCCGGCGCTACTACGGCGTTTGCTAAGCGGCGAGGCGGCGAAGGGACGCAGCGGTGTGTGAGGCGGCGAAGGCAAGCAGCGCTTTGCTGGGCGGCGAGGCGGCGAAGGGCCGAAGCGATTGGGGAGGCGGTGAAGGGAGACGGCGCTTTGTTGGGCGGCGAGGGCGGAAGGGACGCAGCGCTTTCTTAGGCGGCGAGGCACCGAAGGCACGCGCTGCTTTGCTAGGCGCCGAAGGAACACGGCGCTTTGCTAGGCGGCGACGGCACGCGCAGCTTTGCTAGGCGGCGAGGGCGAGAAGGCACGCGGCGCTTTCTCAGGCGGCGAGGCGCCGAAGGCACGCACTGCTTTGCCAGGCGCCGAAGGCACGCACTGCTTTGCTAGGCTGCGATGCGGCGAGGCGCCCAACGCAGGCACTTCTTTGCTAGGCGCCCAAGGAACACGGCGCTTTGCTTGACGGCGACGGCACGCGCAGCTTTGCTAGGCGCCCAAGGCAGACGACGCTTTGCTAGGCAGCGAGGCGGCGAACGCACAAAGCCATTTGCTCGGCGGTCATTCGCTGCCTCGCACAAGAGCTAACCACTGTGCATGTTGGCTGTCTCACAAACAAGCAGCCTGCTGCGTCTCTTCGCTGCCTCGCCAGCTAGCAAAGTGCTGCCTCGCTTCGCCTCCAGGCGAAAAAGCCATCCGCGATGCAACTGCGCCACCTGGTGCACAAGCAAAGTGCTGCATCTCTTCGCTGCCTCGCAGAAGGAGCAACCACTGTGCATGGTGGCTGTCTCACAAACAAGGAGACTGCTGATTCTCTTCGCTGCCTCGCCAACAAGCAGAACGCTGCGTGTATTCGCTGAGTGGCAGAAAGCAAAGCACGGCGCCTGTTCGCTGCCTGGCCAACAAGCAAAGCGCTCCATCTCTTCGCTGCCTCGCAAACGAAGGAAGCGCTGCGTGCCTTCGGCGCCTAGCAAAGCAGCGCGTGCCTTCGCCGCCTCGCCGCCTAAGAAAGCGCCGTGTGCCTTCGGCGCCTCCCCAATCGCTTCGTGCCTTCGCCGCCTAGCAAAGCGCCTAGCAAAGCGTCCTCAGCCTTCGCTGCCTAGCAAAGCTCCACGTCCGCTCGCCGCCTAGCAAAGCACTGTGTGCCCTCGCCGCCTCCTAGAGCGCTGCGTGCCTTCGGCGCCTGGCAAAGCACTGCGTGCCCTCGCCGCCTCGCACAGCGCTGCGTGCCTTCGGCGCCTGGCAAAGCGCTGCGTGCCTTCGCCGCCTAGCAAGGCGCCCTAGCCCGTCCATCACGATCAGATCGCTGCGTGCCTTCGCTGCCTCGGTGCTTAGCAAAGCGCCACGTGCCTTCGGCGCCTACAAAAGCGCCGTGTGCCTCCGGCGCTACTACGGCGTTTGCTAAGCGGCGAGGCGGCGAAGGGACGCAGCGGTGTGTGAGGCGGCGAAGGCAAGCAGCGCTTTGCTGGGCGGCGAGGCGGCGAAGGGCCGAAGCGATTGGGGAGGCGGTGAAGGGAGACGGCGCTTTGTTGGGCGGCGAGGGCGGAAGGGACGCAGCGCTTTCTTAGGCGGCGAGGCACCGAAGGCACGCGCTGCTTTGCTAGGCGCCGAAGGAACACGGCGCTTTGCTAGGCGGCGACGGCACGCGCAGCTTTGCTAGGCGGCGAGGGCGAGAAGGCACGCGGCGCTTTCTCAGGCGGCGAGGCGCCGAAGGCACGCACTGCTTTGCCAGGCGCCGAAGGCACGCACTGCTTTGCTAGGCTGCGATGCGGCGAGGCGCCCAACGCAGGCACTTCTTTGCTAGGCGCCCAAGGAACACGGCGCTTTGCTTGACGGCGACGGCACGCGCAGCTTTGCTAGGCGCCCAAGGCACTCACTGCTTTGCTAGGCAGCGAGGCGGCCAACGCACAAAGCCATTTGCTCGGCGGTCATTCGCTGCCTCGCACAAGAGCTAACCACTGTGCATGTTGGCTGTCTCACAAACAAGCAGCCTGCTGCGTCTCTTCGCTGCCTCGCCAACAAGCAGAGCGCTGCGTGTATTCGCTGAGTGGCAGAAAGCAAAGCACGGCGCCTGTTCGCTGCCTGGCCAACAAGCAAAGCGCTCCATCTCTTCGCTGCCTCGCAAACGAAGGAAGCGCTGCGTGCCTTCGGCGCCTAGCAAAGCAGCGCGTGCCTTCGCCGCCTCGCCGCCTAAGAAAGCGCCGTGTGCCTTCGGCGCCTCCCCAATCGCTTCGTGCCTTCGCCGCCTAGCAAAGCGCCTAGCAAAGCGTCCTCAGCCTTCGCTGCCTAGCAAAGCTCCACGTCCGCTCGCCGCCTAGCAAAGCACTGTGTGCCCTCGCCGCCTCCTAGAGCGCTCTGTGCCTTCGGCGCCTGGCAAAGCACTGCGTGCCCTCGCCGCCTCCTAGAGCGCTGCGTGCCTTCGGCGCCTGGCAAAGCGCTGAGTGCCTTGGGCGCCTGGCAAAGCACTGCGTGCCCTCGCCGCCTCGCAAAGCGCTGCGTCCTTGGGCGCCTGGCAAAGCACTGCGTGCCCTCGCCGCCTCCTAGAGCGCTGCGTGCCTTCGGCGCCTGGCAAAGCGCTGCGTGCCTTCGCCGCCTCGCCGCCTAGCAAGGCGCCCTAGCCCGTCCATCACGATCAGATCGCTGCGTGCCTTCGCTGCCTCGGTGCTTAGCAAAGCGCCACGTGCCTTCGGCGCCTACAAAAGCGCCGTGTGCCTCCGGCGCTACTACGGCGTTTGCTAAGCGGCGAGGCGGCGAAGGGACGCAGCGGTGTGTGAGGCGGCGAAGGCAAGCAGCGCTTTGCTGGGCGGCGAGGCGGCGAAGGGCCGAAGCGATTGGGGAGGCGGTGAAGGGAGACGGCGCTTTGTTGGGCGGCGAGGGCGGAAGGGACGCAGCGCTTTCTTAGGCGGCGAGGCACCGAAGGCACGCGCTGCTTTGCTAGGCGCCGAAGGAACACGGCGCTTTGCTAGGCGGCGACGGCACGCGGAGCTTTGCTAGGCGGCGAGGGCGAGAAGGCACGCGGCGCTTTCTCAGGCGGCGAGGCGCCGAAGGCACGCACTGCTTTGCGAGGCGCCGAAGGCACGCACTGCTTTGCTAGGCTGCGATGCGGCGAGGCGCCCAACGCAGGCACTTCTTTGCTAGGCGCCCAAGGAACACGGCGCTTTGCTTGACGGCGACGGCACGCGCAGCTTTGCTAGGCGCCCAAGGCAGACGACGCTTTGCTAGGCAGCGAGGCGGCGAACGCACAAAGCCATTTGCTCGGCGGTCATTCGCTGCCTCGCACAAGAGCTAACCACTGTGCATGTTGGCTGTCTCACAAACAAGCAGCCTGCTGCGTCTCTTCGCTGCCTCGCCAGCTAGCAAAGTGCTGCCTCGCTTCGCCTCCAGGCGAAAAAGCCATCCGCCATGCCACTGCGCCACCTGGTGCACAAGCAAAGTGCTGCATCTCTTCGCTGCCTCGCACAATGAGCAACCACTGTGCATGGTGGCTGTCTCACAAACAAGGAGACTGCTGAATCTCTTCGCTGCCTCGCCAACAAGCAGACCGCTGCGTGTATTGGCTGACTGGCAGAAAGCAAAGCACGGCGCCTGTTCGCTGCCTGGCCAACAAGCAAAGCGCTCCATCTCTTCGCTGCCTCGCAAACGAAGGAAGCGCTGCGTGCCTTCGGCGCCTAGCAAAGCAGCGCGTGCCTTCGCCGCCTCGCCGCCTAAGAAAGCGCCGTGTGCCTTCGGCGCCTCCCCAATCGCTTCGTGCCTTCGCCGCCTAGCAAAGCGCCTAGCAAAGCGTCCTCAGCCTTCGCTGCCTAGCAAAGCTCCACGTCCGCTCGCCGCCTAGCAAAGCACTGTGTGCCCTCGCCGACTCCTAGAGCGCTGCGTGCCTTCGGCGCCTGGCAAAGCGCTGCGTGCCTTCGCCGCCTCGCCGCCTAGCAAGGCGCCCTAGCCCGTCCATCACGATCAGATCGCTGCGTGCCTTCGCTGCCTCGGTGCTTAGCAAAGCGCCACGTGCCTTCGGCACCTACAAAAGCGCCGTGTGCCTCCGGCGCTACTACGGCGTTTGCTAAGCGGCGAGGCGGCGAAGGGACGCAGCGGTGTGTGAGGCGGCGAAGGCAAGCAGCGCTTTGCTGGGCGGCGAGGCGGCGAAGGGCCGAAGCGATTGGGGAGGCGGTGAAGGGAGACGGCGCTTTGTTGGGCGGCGAGGGTGGATGGGACGCAGCGCTTTCTTAGGCGGCGAGGCACCGAAGGCACGCGCTGCTTTGCTAGGCGCCGAAGGAACACGGCGCTTTGCTAGGCGGCGAGGGCGAGAAGGCACGCGGCGCTTTCTCAGGCGGCGAGGCGCCGAAGGCACGCACTGCTTTGCCAGGCGCCGAAGGCACGCACTGCTTTGCTAGGCTGCGATGCGGCGAGGCGCCCAACGCAGGCACTTCTTTGCTAGGCGCCCAAGGAACACGGCGCTTTGCTTGACGGCGACGGCACGCGCAGCTTTGCTAGGCGCCCAAGGCAGACGACGCTTTGCTAGGCAGCGAGGCGGCCAACGCACAAAGCCATTTGCTCGGCGGTCATTCGCTGCCTCGCACAAGAGCTAACCACTGTGCATGTTGGCTGTCTCACAAACAAGCAGCCTGCTGCGTCTCTTCGCTGCCTCGCCAACAAGCAGAGCGCTGCGTGTATTCGCTGAGTGGCAGAAAGCAAAGCACGGCGCCTGTTCGCTGCCTGGCCAACAAGCAAAGCGCTCCATCTCTTCGCTGCCTCGCAAACGAAGGAAGCGCTGCGTGCCTTCGGCGCCTAGCAAAGCAGCGCGTGCCTTCGCCGCCTCGCCGCCTAAGAAAGCGCCGTGTGCCTTCGGCGCCTCCCCAATCGCTTCGTGCCTTCGCCGCCTAGCAAAGCGCCTAGCAAAGCGTCCTCAGCCTTCGCTGCCTAGCAAAGCTCCACGTCCGCTCGCCGCCTAGCAAAGCACTGTGTGCCCTCGCCGCCTCCTAGAGCGCTCTGTGCCTTCGGCGCCTGGCAAAGCACTGCGTGCCCTCGCCGCCTCCTAGAGCGCTGCGTGCCTTCGGCGCCTGGCAAAGCGCTGAGTGCCTTGGGCGCCTGGCAAAGCACTGCGTGCCCTCGCCGCCTCGCAAAGCGCTGCGTCCTTGGGCGCCTGGCAAAGCACTGTGTGCCCTCGCCGCCTCCTAGAGCGCTGCGTGCCCTCGCCGCCTCGCAAAGCGCTGCGTCCTTGGGCGCCTGGCAAAGCA
This sequence comes from Apteryx mantelli, assembly GCF_036417845.1. Lineage (NCBI taxonomy): Eukaryota > Metazoa > Chordata > Aves > Apterygiformes > Apterygidae > Apteryx > Apteryx mantelli. Next base: position 24,195,670 of record NC_089991.1, on the reverse strand, counting down.
CTGCGTGCCCTCGCCGCCTCCTAGAGCGCTGCGTGCCTTCGGCGCCTGGCAAAGCGCTGCGTGCCTTCGCCGCCTCGCCGCCTAGCAAGGCGCCCTAGCCCGTCCATCACGATCAGATCGCTGCGTGCCTTCGCTGCCTCGGTGCTTAGCAAAGCGCCACGTGCCTTCGGCGCCTACAAAAGCGCCGTGTGCCTCCGGCGCTACTACGGCGTTTGCTAAGCGGCGAGGCGGCGAAGGGACGCAGCGGTGTGTGAGGCGGCGAAGGCAAGCAGCGCTTTGCTGGGCGGCGAGGCGGCGAAGGGCCGAAGCGATTGGGGAGGCGGTGAAGGGAGACGGCGCTTTGTTGGGCGGCGAGGGCGGAAGGGACGCAGCGCTTTCTTAGGCGGCGAGGCACCGAAGGCACGCGCTGCTTTGCTAGGCGCCGAAGGAACACGGCGCTTTGCTAGGCGGCGACGGCACGCGCAGCTTTGCTAGGCGGCGAGGGCGAGAAGGCACGCGGCGCTTTCTCAGGCGGCGAGGCGCCGAAGGCACGCACTGCTTTGCCAGGCGCCGAAGGCACGCACTGCTTTGCTAGGCTGCGATGCGGCGAGGCGCCCAACGCAGGCACTTCTTTGCTAGGCGCCCAAGGAACACGGCGCTTTGCTTGACGGCGACGGCACGCGCAGCTTTGCTAGGCGCCCAAGGCAGACGACGCTTTGCTAGGCAGCGAGGCGGCGAACGCACAAAGCCATTTGCTCGGCGGTCATTCGCTGCCTCGCACAATGAGCAACCACTGTGCATGGTGGCTGTCTCACAAACAAGGAGACTGCTGAATCTCTTCGCTGCCTCGCCAACAAGCAGACCGCTGCGTGTATTGGCTGACTGGCAGAAAGCAAAGCACGGCGCCTGTTCGCTGCCTGGCCAACAAGCAAAGCGCTCCATCTCTTCGCTGCCTCGCAAACGAAGGAAGCGCTGCGTGCCTTCGGCGCCTAGCAAAGCAGCGCGTGCCTTCGCCGCCTCGCCGCCTAAGAAAGCGCCGTGTGCCTTCGGCGCCTCCCCAATCGCTTCGTGCCTTCGCCGCCTAGCAAAGCGCCTAGCAAAGCGTCCTCAGCCTTCGCTGCCTAGCAAAGCTCCACGTCCGCTCGCCGCCTAGCAAAGCACTGTGTGCCCTCGCCGCCTCCTAGAGCGCTGCGTGCCTTCGGCGCCTGCCAAAGCACTGCGTGCCCTCGCCGCCTCCTAGAGCGCTGCGTGCCTTCGGCGCCTGGCAAAGCGCTGCGTGCCTTCGGCGCCTGGCAAAGCACTGCGTGCCCTCGCCGCCTCTCACAGCGCTGCGTCCCTGGGCGCCTGGCAAAGCGCTGCGTGCCTTCGCCGCCTCGCAAGGCGCCCTAGCCCGTCCACCACGATCAGATCGCTGCGTGCCTTCGCTGCCTCGGTGCTTAGCAAAGCGCCACGTGCCTTCGGCGCCTACAAAAGCGCCGTGTGCCTCCGGCGCTACTACGGCGTTTGCTAAGCGGCGAGGCGGCGAAGGGACGCAGCGGTGTGTGAGGCGGCGAAGGCAAGCAGCGCTTTGCTGGGCGGCGAGGCGGCGAAGGGCCGAAGCGATTGGGGAGGCGGTGAAGGGAGACGGCGCTTTGTTGGGCGGCGAGGGCGGAAGGGACGCAGCGCTTTCTTAGGCGGCGAGGCACCGAAGGCACGCGCTGCTTTGCTAGGCGCCGAAGGAACACGGCGCTTTGCTAGGCGGCGACGGCACGCGCAGCTTTGCTAGGCGGCGAGGGCGAGAAGGCACGCGGCGCTTTCTCAGGCGGCGAGGCGCCGAAGGCACGCACTGCTTTGCCAGGCGCCGAAGGCACGCACTGCTTTGCTAGGCTGCGATGCGGCGAGGCGCCCAACGCAGGCACTTCTTTGCTAGGCGCCCAAGGAACACGGCGCTTTGCTTGACGGCGACGGCACGCGCAGCTTTGCTAGGCGCCCAAGGCAGACGACGCTTTGCTAGGCAGCGAGGCGGCCAACGCACAAAGCCATTTGCTCGGCGGTCATTCGCTGCCTCGCACAAGAGCTAACCACTGTGCATGTTGGCTGTCTCACAAACAAGCAGCCTGCTGCGTCTCTTCGCTGCCTCGCCAGCTAGCAAAGTGCTGCCTCGCTTCGCCTGCAGGCGAAAAAGCCATCCGCCATGCCACTGCGCCACCTGGTGCACAAGCAAAGTGCTGCATCTCTTCGCTGCCTCGCACAAGGAGCAAGCACTGGGCATGTTGGCTGTCTCACAAACAAGGAGACTGCTGCATCTCTTCGCTGCCTCGCAAAAGAAGGAAGCGCTGCGTGCCTTCGGCGCCTAGCAAAGCAGCGCGTGCCTTCGCCGCCTCGCCGCCTAAGAAAGCGCCGTGTGCCTTCGGCGCCTCCCCAATCGCTTCGTGCCTTCGCCGCCTAGCAAAGCGCCTAGCAAAGCGTCCTCAGCCTTCGCTGCCTAGCAAAGCTCCACGTCCGCTCGCCGCCTAGCAAAGCACTGTGTGCCCTCGCCGCCTCCTAGAGCGCTGCGTGCCTTCGGCGCCTGCCAAAGCACTGCGTGCCCTCGCCGCCTCCTAGAGCGCTGCGTGCCTTCGGCGCCTGGCAAAGCGCTGAGTGCCTTCGGCGCCTGGCAAAGCACTGCGTGCCCTCGCCGCCTCGCAAAGCGCTGCGTCCTTGGGCGCCTGGCAAAGCGCTGCGTGCCTTCGCCGCCTCGCCGCCTAGCAAGGCGCCCTAGCCCGTCCATCACGATCAGATCGCTGCGTGCCTTCGCTGCCTCGGTGCTTAGCAAAGCGCCACGTGCCTTCGGCGCCTACAAAAGCGCCGTGTGCCTCCGGCGCTACTACGGCGTTTGCTAAGCGGCGAGGCGGCGAAGGGACGCAGCGGTGTGTGAGGCGGCGAAGGCAAGCAGCGCTTTGCTGGGCGGCGAGGCGGCGAAGGGCCGAAGCGATTGGGGAGGCGGTGAAGGGAGACGGCGCTTTGTTGGGCGGCGAGGGCGGAAGGGACGCAGCGCTTTCTTAGGCGGCGAGGCACCGAAGGCACGCGCTGCTTTGCTAGGCGCCGAAGGAACACGGCGCTTTGCTAGGCGGCGACGGCACGCGCAGCTTTGCTAGGCGGCGAGGGCGAGAAGGCACGCGGCGCTTTCTCAGGCGGCGAGGCGCCGAAGGCACGCACTGCTTTGCCAGGCGCCGAAGGCACGCACTGCTTTGCTAGGCTGCGATGCGGCGAGGCGCCCAACGCAGGCACTTCTTTGCTAGGCGCCCAAGGAACACGGCGCTTTGCTTGACGGCGACGGCACGCGCAGCTTTGCTAGGCGCCCAAGGCAGACGACGCTTTGCTAGGCAGCGAGGCGGCCAACGCACAAAGCCATTTGCTCGGCGGTCATTCGCTGCCTCGCACAAGAGCTAACCACTGTGCATGTTGGCTGTCTCACAAACAAGCAGCCTGCTGCGTCTCTTCGCTGCCTCGCCAGCTAGCAAAGTGCTGCCTCGCTTCGCCTCCAGGCGAAAAAGCCATCCGCGATGCCACTGCGCCACCTGGTGCACAAGCAAAGTGCTGCATCTCTTCGCTGCCTCGCAGAAGGAGCAACCACTGTGCATGGTGGCTGTCTCACAAACAAGGAGACTGCTGAATCTCTTCGCTGCCTCGCCAACAAGCAGAACGCTGCGTGTATTCGCTGAGTGGCAGAAAGCAAAGCACGGCGCCTGTTCGCTGCCTGGCCAACAAGCAAAGCGCTCCATCTCTTCGCTGCCTCGCAAACGAAGGAAGCGCTGCGTGCCTTCGACGCCTAGCAAAGCAGCGCGTGCCTTCGCCGCCTCGCCGCCTAAGAAAGCGCCGTGTGCCTTCGGCGCCTCCCCAATCGCTTCGTGCCTTCGCCGCCTAGCAAAGCGCCTAGCAAAGCGTCCTCAGCCTTCGCTGCCTAGCAAAGCTCCACGTCCGCTCGCCGCCTAGCAAAGCACTGTGTGCCCTCGCCGCCTCCTAGAGCGCTGCGTGCCTTCGGCGCCTGGCAAAGCACTGCGTGCCCTCGCCGCCTCCTAGAGCGCTGCGTGCCTTCGGCGCCTGGCAAAGCGCTGCGTGCCTTCGCCGCCTAGCAAGGCGCCCTAGCCCGTCCATCACGATCAGATCGCTGCGTGCCTTCGCTGCCTCGGTGCTTAGCAAAGCGCCACGTGCCTTCGGCGCCTACAAAAGCGCCGTGTGCCTCCGGCGCTACTACGGCGTTTGCTAAGCGGCGAGGCGGCGAAGGGACGCAGCGGTGTGTGAGGCGGCGAAGGCAAGCAGCGCTTTGCTGGGCGGCGAGGCGGCGAAGGGCCGAAGCGATTGGGGAGGCGGTGAAGGGAGACGGCGCTTTGTTGGGCGGCGAGGGCGGAAGGGACGCAGCGCTTTCTTAGGCGGCGAGGCACCGAAGGCACGCGCTGCTTTGCTAGGCGCCGAAGGAACACGGCGCTTTGCTAGGCGGCGACGGCACGCGGAGCTTTGCTAGGCGGCGAGGGCGAGAAGGCACGCGGCGCTTTCTCAGGCGGCGAGGCGCCGAAGGCACGCACTGCTTTGCCAGGCGCCGAAGGCACGCACTGCTTTGCTAGGCTGCGATGCGGCGAGGCGCCCAACGCAGGCACTTCTTTGCTAGGCGCCCAAGGAACACGGCGCTTTGCTTGACGGCGACGGCACGCGCAGCTTTGCTAGGCGCCCAAGGCAGACGACGCTTTGCTAGGCAGCGAGGCGGCCAACGCACAAAGCCATTTGCTCGGCGGTCATTCGCTGCCTCGCACAAGAGCTAACCACTGTGCATGTTGGCTGTCTCACAAACAAGCAGCCTGCTGCGTCTCTTCGCTGCCTCGCCAACAAGCAGAGCGCTGCGTGTATTCGCTGAGTGGCAGAAAGCAAAGCACGGCGCCTGTTCGCTGCCTGGCCAACAAGCAAAGCGCTCCATCTCTTCGCTGCCTCGCAAACGAAGGAAGCGCTGCGTGCCTTCGGCGCCTAGCAAAGCAGCGCGTGCCTTCGCCGCCTCGCCGCCTAAGAAAGCGCCGTGTGCCTTCGGCGCCTCCCCAATCGCTTCGTGCCTTCGCCGCCTAGCAAAGCGCCTAGCAAAGCGTCCTCAGCCTTCGCTGCCTAGCAAAGCTCCACGTCCGCTCGCCGCCTAGCAAAGCACTGTGTGCCCTCGCCGCCTCCTAGAGCGCTGCGTGCCTTCGGCGCCTGCCAAAGCACTGCGTGCCCTCGCCGCCTCCTAGAGCGCTGCGTGCCTTCGGCGCCTGGCAAAGCGCTGCGTGCCTTCGCCGCCTCGCCGCCTAGCAAGGCGCCCTAGCCCGTCCATCACGATCAGATCGCTGCGTGCCTTCGCTGCCTCGGTGCTTAGCAAAGCGCCACGTGCCTTCGGCGCCTACAAAAGCGCCGTGTGCCTCCGGCGCTACTACGGCGTTTGCTAAGCGGCGAGGCGGCGAAGGGACGCAGCGGTGTGTGAGGCGGCGAAGGCAAGCAGCGCTTTGCTGGGCGGCGAGGCGGCGAAGGGCCGAAGCGATTGGGGAGGCGGTGAAGGGAGACGGCGCTTTGTTGGGCGGCGAGGGCGGAAGGGACGCAGCGCTTTCTTAGGCGGCGAGGCACCGAAGGCACGCGCTGCTTTGCTAGGCGCCGAAGGAACACGGCGCTTTGCTAGGCGGCGACGGCACGCGCAGCTTTGCTAGGCGGCGAGGGCGAGAAGGCACGCGGCGCTTTCTCAGGCGGCGAGGCGCCGAAGGCACGCACTGCTTTGCCAGGCGCCGAAGGCACGCACTGCTTTGCTAGGCTGCGATGCGGCGAGGCGCCCAACGCAGGCACTTCTTTGCTAGGCGCCCAAGGAACACGGCGCTTTGCTTGACGGCGACGGCACGCGCAGCTTTGCTAGGCGCCCAAGGCAGACGACGCTTTGCTCGGCAGCGAGGCGGCCAACGCACAAAGCCATTTGCTCGGCGGTCATTCGCTGCCTCGCACAAGAGCTAACCACTGTGCATGTTGGCTGTCTCACAAACAAGCAGCCTGCTGCGTCTCTTCGCTGCCTCGCCAACAAGCAGAGCGCTGCGTGTATTCGCTGAGTGGCAGAAAGCAAAGCACGGCGCCTGTTCGCTGCCTGGCCAACAAGCAAAGCGCTCCATCTCTTCGCTGCCTCGCAAACGAAGGAAGCGCTGCGTGCCTTCGGCGCCTAGCAAAGCAGCGCGTGCCTTCGCCGCCTCGCCGCCTAAGAAAGCGCCGTGTGCCTTCGGCGCCTCCCCAATCGCTTCGTGCCTTCGCCGCCTAGCAAAGCGCCTAGCAAAGCGTCCTCAGCCTTCGCTGCCTAGCAAAGCTCCACGTCCGCTCGCCGCCTAGCAAAGCACTGTGTGCCCTCGCCGCCTCCTAGAGCGCTGCGTGCCTTCGGCGCCTGCCAAAGCACTGCGTGCCCTCGCCGCCTCCTAGAGCGCTGCGTGCCTTCGGCGCCTGGCAAAGCGCTGCGTGCCTTCGCCGCCTCGCCGCCTAGAAAGGCGCCCTAGCCCGTCCATCACGATCAGATCGCTGCGTGCCTTCGCTGCCTCGGTGCTTAGCAAAGCGCCACGTGCCTTCGGCGCCTACAAAAGCGCCGTGTGCCTCCGGCGCTACTACGGCGTTTGCTAAGCGGCGAGGCGGCGAAGGGACGCAGCGGTGTGTGAGGCGGCGAAGGCAAGCAGCGCTTTGCTGGGCGGCGAGGCGGCGAAGGGCCGAAGCGATTGGGGAGGCGGTGAAGGGAGACGGCGCTTTGTTGGGCGGCGAGGGCGGAAGGGACGCAGCGCTTTCTTAGGCGGCGAGGCACCGAAGGCACGCGCTGCTTTGCTAGGCGCCGAAGGAACACGGCGCTTTGCTAGGCGGCGACGGCACGCGCAGCTTTGCTAGGCGGCGAGGGCGAGAAGGCACGCGGCGCTTTCTCAGGCGGCGAGGCGCCGAAGGCACGCACTGCTTTGCCAGGCGCCGAAGGCACGCACTGCTTTGCTAGGCTGCGATGCGGCGAGGCGCCCAACGCAGGCACTTCTTTGCTAGGCGCCCAAGGAACACGGCGCTTTGCTTGACGGCGACGGCACGCGCAGCTTTGCTAGGCGCCCAAGGCAGACGACGCTTTGCTAGGCAGCGAGGCGGCGAACGCACAAAGCCATTTGCTCGGCGGTCATTCGCTGCCTCGCACAAGAGCTAACCACTGTGCATGTTGGCTGTCTCACAAACAAGCAGCCTGCTGCGTCTCTTCGCTGCCTCGCCAGCTAGCAAAGTGCTGCCTCGCTTCGCCTCCAGGCGAAAAAGCCATCCGCGATGCCACTGCGCCACCTGGTGCACAAGCAAAGTGCTGCATCTCTTCGCTGCCTCGCAGAAGGAGCAACCACTGTGCATGGTGGCTGTCTCACAAACAAGGAGACTGCTGAATCTCTTCGCTGCCTCGCCAACAAGCAGAACGCTGCGTGTATTCGCTGAGTGGCAGAAAGCAAAGCACGGCGCCTGTTCGCTGCCTGGCCAACAAGCAAAGCGCTCCATCTCTTCGCTGCCTCGCAAACGAAGGAAGCGCTGCGTGCCTTCGGCGCCTAGCAAAGCAGCGCGTGCCTTCGCCGCCTCGCCGCCTAAGAAAGCGCCGTGTGCCTTCGGCGCCTCCCCAATCGCTTCGTGCCTTCGCCGCCTAGCAAAGCGCCTAGCAAAGCGTCCTCAGCCTTCGCTGCCTAGCAAAGCTCCACGTCCGCTCGCCGCCTAGCAAAGCACTGTGTGCCCTCGCCGCCTCCTAGAGCGCTGCGTGCCTTCGGCGCCTGGCAAAGCACTGCGTGCCCTCGCCGCCTCCTAGAGCGCTGCGTGCCTTCGGCGCCTGGCAAAGCGCTGCGTGCCTTCGCCGCCTCGCCGCCTAGCAAGGCGCCCTAGCCCGTCCATCACGATCAGATCGCTGCGTGCCTTCGCTGCCTCGGTGCTTAGCAAAGCGCCACGTGCCTTCGGCGCCTACAAAAGCGCCGTGTGCCTCCGGCGCTACTACGGCGTTTGCTAAGCGGCGAGGCGGCGAAGGGACGCAGCGGTGTGTGAGGCGGCGAAGGCAAGCAGCGCTTTGCTGGGCGGCGAGGCGGCGAAGGGCCGAAGCGATTGGGGAGGCGGTGAAGGGAGACGGCGCTTTGTTGGGCGGCGAGGGCGGAAGGGACGCAGCGCTTTCTTAGGCGGCGAGGCACCGAAGGCACGCGCTGCTTTGCTAGGCGCCGAAGGAACACGGCGCTTTGCTAGGCGGCGACGGCACGCGCAGCTTTGCTAGGCGGCGAGGGCGAGAAGGCACGCGGCGCTTTCTCAGGCGGCGAGGCGCCGAAGGCACGCACTGCTTTGCCAGGCGCCGAAGGCACGCACTGCTTTGCTAGGCTGCGATGCGGCGAGGCGCCCAACGCAGGCACTTCTTTGCTAGGCGCCCAAGGAACACGGCGCTTTGCTTGACGGCGACGGCACGCGCAGCTTTGCTAGGCGCCCAAGGCAGACGACGCTTTGCTAGGCAGCGAGGCGGCGAACGCACAAAGCCATTTGCTCGGCGGTCATTCGCTGCCTCGCACAATGAGCAACCACTGTGCATGGTGGCTGTCTCACAAACAAGGAGACTGCTGAATCTCTTCGCTGCCTCGCCAACAAGCAGAGCGCTGCGTGTATTGGCTGACTGGCAGAAAGCAAAGCACGGCGCCTGTTCGCTGCCTGGCCAACAAGCAAAGCGCTCCATCTCTTCGCTGCCTCGCAAACGAAGGAAGCGCTGCGTGCCTTCGGCGCCTAGCAAAGCAGCGCGTGCCTTCGCCGCCTCGCCGCCTAAGAAAGCGCCGTGTGCCTTCGGCGCCTCCCCAATCGCTTCGTGCCTTCGCCGCCTAGCAAAGCGCCTAGCAAAGCGTCCTCAGCCTTCGCTGCCTAGCAAAGCTCCACGTCCGCTCGCCGCCTAGCAAAGCACTGTGTGCCCTCGCCGCCTCCTAGAGCGCTGCGTGCCTTCGGCGCCTGGCAAAGCACTGCGTGCCCTCGCCGCCTCCTAGAGCGCTGCGTGCCTTCGGCGCCTGGCAAAGCGCTGCTTGCCTTCGGCGCCTGGCAAAGCACTGCGTGCCCTCGCCGCCTCTCACAGCGCTGCGTCCTTGGGCGCCTGGCAAAGCGCTGCGTGCCTTCGCCGCCTCGCAAGGCGCCCTAGCCCGTCCACCACGATCAGATCGCTGCGTGCCTTCGCTGCCTCGGTGCTTAGCAAAGCGCCACGTGCCTTCGGCGCCTACAAAAGCGCCGTGTGCCTCCGGCGCTACTACGGCGTTTGCTAAGCGGCGAGGCGGCGAAGGGACGCAGCGGTGTGTGAGGCGGCGAAGGCAAGCAGCGCTTTGCTGGGCGGCGAGGCGGCGAAGGGCCGAAGCGATTGGGGAGGCGGTGAAGGGAGACGGCGCTTTGTTGGGCGGCGAGGGCGGAAGGGACGCAGCGCTTTCTTAGGCGGCGAGGCACCGAAGGCACGCGCTGCTTTGCTAGGCGCCGAAGGAACACGGCGCTTTGCTAGGCGGCGACGGCACGCGCAGCTTTGCTAGGCGGCGAGGGCGAGAAGGCACGCGGCGCTTTCTCAGGCGGCGAGGCGCCGAAGGCACGCACTGCTTTGCCAGGCGCCGAAGGCACGCACTGCTTTGCTAGGCTGCGATGCGGCGAGGCGCCCAACGCAGGCACTTCTTTGCTAGGCGCCCAAGGAACACGGCGCTTTGCTTGACGGCGACGGCACGCGCAGCTTTGCTAGGCGCCCAAGGCAGACGACGCTTTGCTAGGCAGCGAGGCGGCCAACGCACAAAGCCATTTGCTCGGCGGTCATTCGCTGCCTCGCACAAGAGCTAACCACTGTGCATGTTGGCTGTCTCACAAACAAGCAGCCTGCTGCGTCTCTTCGCTGCCTCGCCAGCTAGCAAAGTGCTGCCTCGCTTCGCCTGCAGGCGAAAAAGCCATCCGCCATGCCACTGCGCCACCTGGTGCACAAGCAAAGTGCTGCATCTCTTCGCTGCCTCGCACAAGGAGCAAGCACTGGGCATGTTGGCTGTCTCACAAACAAGGAGACTGCTGCATCTCTTCGCTGCCTCGCAAAAGAAGGAAGCGCTGCGTGCCTTCGGCGCCTAGCAAAGCAGCGCGTGCCTTCGCCGCCTCGCCGCCTAAGAAAGCGCCGTGTGCCTTCGGCGCCTCCCCAATCGCTTCGTGCCTTCGCCGCCTAGCAAAGCGCCTAGCAAAGCGTCCTCAGCCTTCGCTGCCTAGCAAAGCTCCACGTCCGCTCGCCGCCTAGCAAAGCACTGTGTGCCCTCGCCGCCTCCTAGAGCGCTGCGTGCCTTCGGCGCCTGCCAAAGCACTGCGTGCCCTCGCCGCCTCCTAGAGCGCTGCGTGCCTTCGGCGCCTGGCAAAGCGCTGAGTGCCTTGGGCGCCTGGCAAAGCACTGCGTGCCCTCGCCGCCTCGCAAAGCGCTGCGTCCTTGGGCGCCTGGCAAAGCACTGCGTGCCCTCGCCGCCTAGCAAGGCGCTGCGTCCTTGGGCGCCTGCCAAAGCACTGTGTGCCCTCGCCGCCTCCTAGAGCGCTGCGTGCCTTCGGCGCCTGGCAAAGCGCTGAGTGCCTTCGGCGCCTGGCAAAGCACTGCGTGCCCTCGCCGCCTCGCACAGCGCTGCGTCCTTGGGCGCCTGGCAAAGCGCTGCGTGCCTTCGCCGCCTCGCCGCCTAGCAAGGCGCCCTAGCCCGTCCATCACGATCAGATCGCTGCGTGCCTTCGCTGCCTCGGTGCTTAGCAAAGCGCCACGTGCCTTCGGCGCCTACAAAAGCGCCGTGTGCCTCCGGCGCTACTACGGCGTTTGCTAAGCGGCGAGGCGGCGAAGGGACGCAGCGGTGTGTGAGGCGGCGAAGGCAAGCAGCGCTTTGCTGGGCGGCGAGGCGGCGAAGGGCCGAAGCGATTGGGGAGGCGGTGAAGGGAGACGGCGCTTTGTTGGGCGGCGAGGGCGGAAGGGACGCAGCGCTTTCTTAGGCGGCGAGGCACCGAAGGCACGCGCTGCTTTGCTAGGCGCCGAAGGAACACGGCGCTTTGCTAGGCGGCGACGGCACGCGCAGCTTTGCTAGGCGGCGAGGGCGAGAAGGCACGCGGCGCTTTCTCAGGCGGCGAGGCGCCGAAGGCACGCACTGCTTTGCCAGGCGCCGAAGGCACGCACTGCTTTGCTAGGCTGCGATGCGGCGAGGCGCCCAACGCAGGCACTTCTTTGCTAGGCGCCCAAGGAACACGGCGCTTTGCTTGACGGCGACGGCACGCGCAGCTTTGCTAGGCGCCCAAGGCAGACGACGCTTTGCTAGGCAGCGAGGCGGCCAACGCACAAAGCCATTTGCTCGGCGGTCATTCGCTGCCTCGCACAAGAGCTAACCACTGTGCATGTTGGCTGTCTCACAAACAAGCAGCCTGCTGCGTCTCTTCGCTGCCTCGCCAGCTAGCAAAGTGCTGCCTCGCTTCGCCTCCAGGCGAAAAAGCCATCCGCGATGCCACTGCGCCACCTGGTGCACAAGCAAAGTGCTGCATCTCTTCGCTGCCTCGCAGAAGGAGCAACCACTGTGCATGGTGGCTGTCTCACAAACAAGGAGACTGCTGAATCTCTTCGCTGCCTCGCCAACAAGCAGAACGCTGCGTGTATTCGCTGAGTGGCAGAAAGCAAAGCACGGCGCCTGTTCGCTGCCTGGCCAACAAGCAAAGCGCTCCATCTCTTCGCTGCCTCGCAAACGAAGGAAGCGCTGCGTGCCTTCGACGCCTAGCAAAGCAGCGCGTGCCTTCGCCGCCTCGCCGCCTAAGAAAGCGCCGTGTGCCTTCGGCGCCTCCCCAATCGCTTCGTGCCTTCGCCGCCTAGCAAAGCGCCTAGCAAAGCGTCCTCAGCCTTCGCTGCCTAGCAAAGCTCCACGTCCGCTCGCCGCCTAGCAAAGCACTGTGTGCCCTCGCCGCCTCCTAGAGCGCTGCGTGCCTTCGGCGCCTGGCAAAGCACTGCGTGCCCTCGCCGCCTCCTAGAGCGCTGCGTGCCTTCGGCGCCTGGCAAAGCGCTGCGTGCCTTCGCCGCCTCGCCGCCTAGCAAGGCGCCCTAGCCCGTCCATCACGATCAGATCGCTGCGTGCCTTCGCTGCCTCGGTGCTTAGCAAAGCGCCACGTGCCTTCGGCGCCTACAAAAGCGCCGTGTGCCTCCGGCGCTACTACGGCGTTTGCTAAGCGGCGAGGCGGCGAAGGGACGCAGCGGTGTGTGAGGCGGCGAAGGCAAGCAGCGCTTTGCTGGGCGGCGAGGCGGCGAAGGGCCGAAGCGATTGGGGAGGCGGTGAAGGGAGACGGCGCTTTGTTGGGCGGCGAGGGCGGAAGGGACGCAGCGCTTTCTTAGGCGGCGAGGCACCGAAGGCACGCGCTGCTTTGCTAGGCGCCGAAGGAACACGGCGCTTTGCTAGGCGGCGACGGCACGCGCAGCTTTGCTAGGCGGCGAGGGCGAGAAGGCACGCGGCGCTTTCTCAGGCGGCGAGGCGCCGAAGGCACGCACTGCTTTGCCAGGCGCCGAAGGCACGCACTGCTTTGCTAGGCTGCGATGCGGCGAGGCGCCCAACGCAGGCACTTCTTTGCTAGGCGCCCAAGGAACACGGCGCTTTGCTTGACGGCGACGGCACGCGCAGCTTTGCTAGGCGCCCAAGGCAGACGACGCTTTGCTAGGCAGCGAGGCGGCCAACGCACAAAGCCATTTGCTCGGCGGTCATTCGCTGCCTCGCACAAGAGCTAACCACTGTGCATGTTGGCTGTCTCACAAACAAGCAGCCTGCTGCGTCTCTTCGCTGCCTCGCCAACAAGCAGAGCGCTGCGTGTATTCGCTGAGTGGCAGAAAGCAAAGCACGGCGCCTGTTCGCTGCCTGGCCAACAAGCAAAGCGCTCCATCTCTTCGCTGCCTCGCAAACGAAGGAAGCGCTGCGTGCCTTCGGCGCCTAGCAAAGCAGCGCGTGCCTTCGCCGCCTCGCCGCCTAAGAAAGCGCCGTGTGCCTTCGGCGCCTCCCCAATCGCTTCGTGCCTTCGCCGCCTAGCAAAGCGCCTAGCAAAGCGTCCTCAGCCTTCGCTGCCTAGCAAAGCTCCACGTCCGCTCGCCGCCTAGCAAAGCACTGTGTGCCCTCGCCGCCTGCTAGAGCGCTGCGTGCCTTCGGCGCCTGCCAAAGCACTGCGTGCCCTCGCCGCCTCCTAGAGCGCTGCGTGCCTTCGGCGCCTGGCAAAGCGCTGCGTGCCTTCGCCGCCTCGCCGCCTAGCAAGGCGCCCTAGCCCGTCCATCACGATCAGATCGCTGCGTGCCTTCGCTGCCTCGGTGCTTAGCAAAGCGCCACGTGCCTTCGGCGCCTACAAAAGCGCCGTGTGCCTCCGGCGCTACTACGGCGTTTGCTAAGCGGCGAGGCGGCGAAGGGACGCAGCGGTGTGTGAGGCGGCGAAGGCAAGCAGCGCTTTGCTGGGCGGCGAGGCGGCGAAGGGCCGAAGCGATTGGGGAGGCGGTGAAGGGAGACGGCGCTTTGTTGGGCGGCGAGGGCGGAAGGGACGCAGCGCTTTCTTAGGCGGCGAGGCACCGAAGGCACGCGCTGCTTTGCTAGGCGCCGAAGGAACACGGCGCTTTGCTAGGCGGCGACGGCACGCGCAGCTTTGCTAGGCGGCGAGGGCGAGAAGGCACGCGGCGCTTTCTCAGGCGGCGAGGCGCCGAAGGCACGCACTGCTTTGCCAGGCGCCGAAGGCACGCACTGCTTTGCTAGGCTGCGATGCGGCGAGGCGCCCAACGCAGGCACTTCTTTGCTAGGCGCCCAAGGAACACGGCGCTTTGCTTGACGGCGACGGCACGCGCAGCTTTGCTAGGCGCCCAAGGCAGACGACGCTTTGCTAGGCAGCGAGGCGGCGAACGCACAAAGCCATTTGCTCGGCGGTCATTCGCTGCCTCGCACAAGAGCTAACCACTGTGCATGTTGGCTGTCTCACAAACAAGCAGCCTGCTGCGTCTCTTCGCTGCCTCGCCAGCTAGCAAAGTGCTGCCTCGCTTCGCCTCCAGGCGAAAAAGCCATCCGCGATGCCACTGCGCCACCTGGTGCACAAGCAAAGTGCTGCATCTCTTCGCTGCCTCGCAGAAGGAGCAACCACTGTGCATGGTGGCTGTCTCACAAACAAGGAGACTGCTGAATCTCTTCGCTGCCTCGCCAACAAGCAGAACGCTGCGTGTATTCGCTGAGTGGCAGAAAGCAAAGCACGGCGCCTGTTCGCTGCCTGGCCAACAAGCAAAGCGCTCCATCTCTTCGCTGCCTCGCAAACGAAGGAAGCGCTGCGTGCCTTCGGCGCCTAGCAAAGCAGCGCGTGCCTTCGCCGCCTCGCCGCCTAAGAAAGCGCCGTGTGCCTTCGGCGCCTCCCCAATCGCTTCGTGCCTTCGCCGCCTAGCAAAGCGCCTAGCAAAGCGTCCTCAGCCTTCGCTGCCTAGCAAAGCTCCACGTCCGCTCGCCGCCTAGCAAAGCACTGTGTGCCCTCGCCGCCTCCTAGAGCGCTGCGTGCCTTCGGCGCCTGGCAAAGCACTGCGTGCCCTCGCCGCCTCCTAGAGCGCTGCGTGCCTTCGGCGCCTGGCAAAGCGCTGCGTGCCTTCGCCGCCTCGCCGCCTAGCAAGGCGCCCTAGCCCGTCCATCACGATCAGATCGCTGCGTGCCTTCGCTGCCTCGGTGCTTAGCAAAGCGCCACGTGCCTTCGGCGCCTACAAAAGCGCCGTGTGCCTCCGGCGCTACTACGGCGTTTGCTAAGCGGCGAGGCGGCGAAGGGACGCAGCGGTGTGTGAGGCGGCGAAGGCAAGCAGCGCTTTGCTGGGCGGCGAGGCGGCGAAGGGCCGAAGCGATTGGGGAGGCGGTGAAGGGAGACGGCGCTTTGTTGGGCGGCGAGGGCGGAAGGGACGCAGCGCTTTCTTAGGCGGCGAGGCACCGAAGGCACGCGCTGCTTTGCTAGGCGCCGAAGGAACACGGCGCTTTGCTAGGCGGCGACGGCACGCGCAGCTTTGCTAGGCGGCGAGGGCGAGAAGGCACGCGGCGCTTTCTCAGGCGGCGAGGCGCCGAAGGCACGCACTGCTTTGCCAGGCGCCGAAGGCACGCACTGCTTTGCTAGGCTGCGATGCGGCGAGGCGCCCAACGCAGGCACTTCTTTGCTAGGCGCCCAAGGAACACGGCGCTTTGCTTGACGGCGACGGCACGCGCAGCTTTGCTAGGCGCCCAAGGCAGACGACGCTTTGCTAGGCAGCGAGGCGGCGAACGCACAAAGCCATTTGCTCGGCGGTCATTCGCTGCCTCGCACAAGAGCTAACCACTGTGCATGTTGGCTGTCTCACAAACAAGCAGCCTGCTGCGTCTCTTCGCTGCCTCGCCAGCTAGCAAAGTGCTGCCTCGCTTCGCCTCCAGGCGAAAAAGCCATCCGCGATGCAACTGCGCCACCTGGTGCACAAGCAAAGTGCTGCATCTCTTCGCTGCCTCGCAGAAGGAGCAACCACTGTGCATGGTGGCTGTCTCACAAACAAGGAGACTGCTGAATCTCTTCGCTGCCTCGCCAACAAGCAGAACGCTGCGTGTATTCGCTGAGTGGCAGAAAGCAAAGCACGGCGCCTGTTCGCTGCCTGGCCAACAAGCAAAGCGCTCCATCTCTTCGCTGCCTCGCAAACGAAGGAAGCGCTGCGTGCCTTCGGCGCCTAGCAAAGCAGCGCGTGCCTTCGCCGCCTCGCCGCCTAAGAAAGCGCCGTGTGCCTTCGGCGCCTCCCCAATCGCTTCGTGCCTTCGCCGCCTAGCAAAGCGCCTAGCAAAGCGTCCTCAGCCTTCGCTGCCTAGCAAAGCTCCACGTCCGCTCGCCGCCTAGCAAAGCACTGTGTGCCCTCGCCGACTCCTAGAGCGCTGCGTGCCTTCGGCGCCTGGCAAAGCACTGCGTGCCCTCGCCGCCTCCTAGAGCGCTGCGTGCCTTCGGCGCCTGGCAAAGCGCTGAGTGCCTTGGGCGCCTGGCAAAGCACTGCGTGCCCTCGCCGCCTCGCAAAGCGCTGCGTCCTTGGGCGCCTGGCAAAGCACTGCGTGCCCTCGCCGCCTAGCAAGGCGCTGCGTCCTTGGGCGCCTGCCAAAGCACTGTGTGCCCTCGCCGCCTCCTAGAGCGCTGCGTGCCTTCGGCGCCTGGCAAAGCGCTGCGTGCCTTCGCCGCCTGGCAAAGCACTGCGTGCCCTCGCCGCCTCGCACAGCGCTGCGTCCTTGGGCGCCTGGCAAAGCGCTGCGTGCCTTCGCCGCCTCGCCGCCTAGCAAGGCGCCCTAGCCCGTCCACCACGATCAGATCGCTGCGTGCCTTCGCTGCCTCGGTGCTTAGCAAAGCGCCACGTGCCTTCGGCGCCTACAAAAGCGCCGTGTGCCTCCGGCGCTACTACGGCGTTTGCTAAGCGGCGAGGCGGCGAAGGGACGCAGCGGTGTGTGAGGCGGCGAAGGCAAGCAGCGCTTTGCTGGGCGGCGAGGCGGCGAAGGGCCGAAGCGATTGGGGAGGCGGTGAAGGGAGACGGCGCTTTGTTGGGCGGCGAGGGCGGAAGGGACGCAGCGCTTTCTTAGGCGGCGAGGCACCGAAGGCACGCGCTGCTTTGCTAGGCGCCGAAGGAACACGGCGCTTTGCTAGGCGGCGACGGCACGCGGAGCTTTGCTAGGCGGCGAGGGCGAGAAGGCACGCGGCGCTTTCTCAGGCGGCGAGGCGCCGAAGGCACGCACTGCTTTGCCAGGCGCCGAAGGCACGCACTGCTTTGCTAGGCTGCGATGCGGCGAGGCGCCCAACGCAGGCACTTCTTTGCTAGGCGCCCAAGGAACACGGCGCTTTGCTTGACGGCGACGGCACGCGCAGCTTTGCTAGGCGCCCAAGGCAGACGACGCTTTGCTAGGCAGCGAGGCGGCCAACGCACAAAGCCATTTGCTCGGCGGTCATTCGCTGCCTCGCACAATAGCTAACCACTGTGCATGTTGGCTGTCTCACAAACAAGCAGCCTGCTGCGTCTCTTCGCTGCCTCGCCAACTAACAAAGTGCTGCCTCGCTTCGCTGCCTCGCAAACGAAGGAAGCGCTGCGTGCCTTCGGCGCCTAGCAAAGCAGCGCGTGCCTTCGCCGCCTCGCCGCCTAAGAAAGCGCCGTGTGCCTTCGGCGCCTCCCCAATCGCTTCGTGCCTTCGCCGCCTAGCAAAGCGCCTAGCAAAGCGTCCTCAGCCTTCGCTGCCTAGCAAAGCTCCACGTCCGCTCGCCGCCTAGCAAAGCACTGTGTGCCCTCGCCGCCTCCTAGAGCGCTGCGTGCCTTCGGCGCCTGGCAAAGCACTGCGTGCCCTCGCCGCCTCCTAGAGCGCTGCGTGCCTTCGGCGCCTGGCAAAGCGCTGCGTGCCTTCGCCGCCTCGCCGCCTAGCAAGGCGCCCTAGCCCGTCCATCACGATCAGATCGCTGCGTGCCTTCGCTGCCTCGGTGCTTAGCAAAGCGCCACGTGCCTTCGGCGCCTACAAAAGCGCCGTGTGCCTCCGGCGCTACTACGGCGTTTGCTAAGCGGCGAGGCGGCGAAGGGACGCAGCGGTGTGTGAGGCGGCGAAGGCAAGCAGCGCTTTGCTGGGCGGCGAGGCGGCGAAGGGCCGAAGCGATTGGGGAGGCGGTGAAGGGAGACGGCGCTTTGTTGGGCGGCGAGGGCGGAAGGGACGCAGCGCTTTCTTAGGCGGCGAGGCACCGAAGGCACGCGCTGCTTTGCTAGGCGCCGAAGGAACACGGCGCTTTGCTAGGCGGCGACGGCACGCGCAGCTTTGCTAGGCGGCGAGGGCGAGAAGGCACGCGGCGCTTTCTCAGGCGGCGAGGCGCCGAAGGCACGCACTGCTTTGCCAGGCGCCGAAGGCACGCACTGCTTTGCCAGGCGCCGAAGGCACGCACTGCTTTGCTAGGCTGCGATGCGGCGAGGCGCCCAACGCAGGCACTTCTTTGCTAGGCGCCCAAGGAACACGGCGCTTTGCTTGACGGCGACGGCACGCGCAGCTTTGCTAGGCGCCCAAGGCAGACGACGCTTTGCTAGGCAGCGAGGCGGCCAACGCACAAAGCCATTTGCTCGGCGGTCATTCGCTGCCTCGCACAAGAGCTAACCACTGTGCATGTTGGCTGTCTCACAAACAAGCAGCCTGCTGCGTCTCTTCGCTGCCTCGCCAACAAGCAGAGCGCTGCGTGTATTCGCTGAGTGGCAGAAAGCAAAGCACGGCGCCTGTTCGCTGCCTGGCCAACAAGCAAAGCGCTCCATCTCTTCGCTGCCTCGCAAACGAAGGAAGCGCTGCGTGCCTTCGGCGCCTAGCAAAGCAGCGCGTGCCTTCGCCGCCTCGCCGCCTAAGAAAGCGCCGTGTGCCTTCGGCGCCTCCCCAATCGCTTCGTGCCTTCGCCGCCTAGCAAAGCGCCTAGCAAAGCGTCCTCAGCCTTCGCTGCCTAGCAAAGCTCCACGTCCGCTCGCCGCCTAGCAAAGCACTGTGTGCCCTCGCCGCCTCCTAGAGCGCTGCGTGCCTTCGGCGCCTGGCAAAGCACTGCGTGCCCTCGCCGCCTCCTAGAGCGCTGCGTGCCTTCGGCGCCTGGCAAAGCGCTCCGTGCCCTCGCCGCCTCCTAGAGCGCTGCGTGCCTTCGGCGCCTGGCAAAGCGCTGAGTGCCTTGGGCGCCTGGCAAAGCACTGCGTGCCCTCGCCGCCTCCTAGAGCGCTGCGTCCTTGGGCGCCTGGCAAAGCGCTGCGTGCCTTCGCCGCCTCGCCGCCTAGCAAGGCGCCCTAGCCCGTCCACCACGATCAGATCGCTGCGTGCCTTCGCTGCCTCGGTGCTTAGCAAAGCGCCACGTGCCTTCGGCGCCTACAAAAGCGCCGTGTGCCTCCGGCGCTACTACGGCGTTTGCTAAGCGGCGAGGCGGCGAAGGGACGCAGCGGTGTGTGAGGCGGCGAAGGCAAGCAGCGCTTTGCTGGGCGGCGAGGCGGCGAAGGGCCGAAGCGATTGGGGAGGCGGTGAAGGGAGACGGCGCTTTGTTGGGCGGCGAGGGCGGAAGGGACGCAGCGCTTTCTTAGGCGGCGAGGCGGCGAAGGCACGCGCTGCTTTGCTAGGCGCCGAAGGAACACGGCGCTTTGCTAGGCGGCGACGGCACGCGCAGCTTTGCTAGGCGGCGAGGGCGAGAAGGCACGCGGCGCTTTCTCAGGCGGCGAGGCGCCGAAGGCACGCACTGCTTTGCCAGGCGCCGAAGGCACGCACTGCTTTGCTAGGCTGCGATGCGGCGAGGCGCCCAACGCAGGCACTTCTTTGCTAGGCGCCCAAGGAACACGGCGCTTTGCTTGACGGCGACGGCACGCGCAGCTTTGCTAGGCGCCCAAGGCAGACGACGCTTTGCTAGGCAGCGAGGCGGCCAACGCACAAAGCCATTTGCTCGGCGGTCATTCGCTGCCTCGCACAAGAGCTAACCACTGTGCATGTTGGCTGTCTCACAAACAAGCAGCCTGCTGCGTCTCTTCGCTGCCTCGCCAACAAGCAGAGCGCTGCGTGTATTCGCTGAGTGGCAGAAAGCAAAGCACGGCGCCTGTTCGCTGCCTGGCCAACAAGCAAAGCGCTCCATCTCTTCGCTGCCTCGCAAACGAAGGAAGCGCTGCGTGCCTTCGGCGCCTAGCAAAGCAGCGCGTGCCTTCGCCGCCTCGCCGCCTAAGAAAGCGCCGTGTGCCTTCGGCGCCTCCCCAATCGCTTCGTGCCTTCGCCGCCTAGCAAAGCGCCTAGCAAAGCGTCCGCAGCCTTCGCTGCCTAGCAAAGCTCCACGTCCGCTCGCCGCCTAGCAAAGCACTGTGTGCCCTCGCCGCCTCCTAGAGCGCTGCGTGCCTTCGGCGCCTGGCAAAGCACTGCGTGCCCTCGCCGCCTCGCACAGCGCTGCGTCCTTGGGCGCCTGGCAAAGCGCTGCGTGCCTTCGCCGCCTCGCCGCCTAGCAAGGCGCCCTAGCCCGTCCATCACGATCAGATCGCTGCGTGCCTTCGCTGCCTCGGTGCTTAGCAAAGCGCCACGTGCCTTCGGCACCTACAAAAGCGCCGTGTGCCTCCGGCGCTACTACGGCGTTTGCTAAGCGGCGAGGCGGCGAAGGGACGCAGCGGTGTGTGAGGCGGCGAAGGCAAGCAGCGCTTTGCTGGGCGGCGAGGCGGCGAAGGGCCGAAGCGATTGGGGAGGCGGTGAAGGGAGACGGCGCTTTGTTGGGCGGCGAGGGTGGATGGGACGCAGCGCTTTCTTAGGCGGCGAGGCACCGAAGGCACGCGCTGCTTTGCTAGGCGCCGAAGGAACACGGCGCTTTGCTAGGCGGCGAGGGCGAGAAGGCACGCGGCGCTTTCTCAGGCGGCGAGGCGCCGAAGGCACGCACTGCTTTGCCAGGCGCCGAAGGCACGCACTGCTTTGCTAGGCTGCGATGCGGCGAGGCGCCCAACGCAGGCACTTCTTTGCTAGGCGCCCAAGGAACACGGCGCTTTGCTTGACGGCGACGGCACGCGCAGCTTTGCTAGGCGCCCAAGGCAGACGACGCTTTGCTAGGCAGCGAGGCGGCCAACGCACAAAGCCATTTGCTCGGCGGTCATTCGCTGCCTCGCACAAGAGCTAACCACTGTGCATGTTGGCTGTCTCACAAACAAGCAGCCTGCTGCGTCTCTTCGCTGCCTCGCCAACAAGCAGAGCGCTGCGTGTATTCGCTGAGTGGCAGAAAGCAAAGCACGGCGCCTGTTCGCTGCCTGGCCAACAAGCAAAGCGCTCCATCTCTTCGCTGCCTCGCAAACGAAGGAAGCGCTGCGTGCCTTCGGCGCCTAGCAAAGCAGCGCGTGCCTTCGCCGCCTCGCCGCCTAAGAAAGCGCCGTGTGCCTTCGGCGCCTCCCCAATCGCTTCGTGCCTTCGCCGCCTAGCAAAGCGCCTAGCAAAGCGTCCTCAGCCTTCGCTGCCTAGCAAAGCTCCACGTCCGCTCGCCGCCTAGCAAAGCACTGTGTGCCCTCGCCGCCTCCTAGAGCGCTCTGTGCCTTCGGCGCCTGGCAAAGCACTGCGTGCCCTCGCCGCCTCCTAGAGCGCTGCGTGCCTTCGGCGCCTGGCAAAGCGCTGAGTGCCTTGGGCGCCTGGCAAAGCACTGCGTGCCCTCGCCGCCTCGCAAAGCGCTGCGTCCTTGGGCGCCTGGCAAAGCACTGTGTGCCCTCGCCGCCTCCTAGAGCGCTGCGTGCCTTCGGCGCCTGGCAAAGCGCTGCGTGCCTTGGGCGCCTGGCAAAGCACTGCGTGCCCTCGCCGCCTCGCAAAGCGCTGCGTCCTTGGGCGCCTGGCAAAGCACTGCGTGCCCTCGCCGCCTCCTAGAGCGCTGCGTGCCTTCGGCGCCTGGCAAAGCGCTGCGTGCCTTCGCCGCCTCGCCGCCTAGCAAGGCGCCCTAGCCCGTCCATCACGATCAGATC
The DNA here is from genome assembly GCF_036417845.1 of Apteryx mantelli. Classification (NCBI taxonomy): domain Eukaryota; kingdom Metazoa; phylum Chordata; class Aves; order Apterygiformes; family Apterygidae; genus Apteryx; species Apteryx mantelli. The sequence goes on along the minus strand of NC_089991.1, from coordinate 24,174,261 downwards.
GCTGCGTGCCTTCGCTGCCTCGGTGCTTAGCAAAGCGCCACGTGCCTTCGGCGCCTACAAAAGCGCCGTGTGCCTCCGGCGCTACTACGGCGTTTGCTAAGCGGCGAGGCGGCGAAGGGACGCAGCGGTGTGTGAGGCGGCGAAGGCAAGCAGCGCTTTGCTGGGCGGCGAGGCGGCGAAGGGCCGAAGCGATTGGGGAGGCGGTGAAGGGAGACGGCGCTTTGTTGGGCGGCGAGGGCGGAAGGGACGCAGCGCTTTCTTAGGCGGCGAGGCACCGAAGGCACGCGCTGCTTTGCTAGGCGCCGAAGGAACACGGCGCTTTGCTAGGCGGCGACGGCACGCGCAGCTTTGCTAGGCGGCGAGGGCGAGAAGGCACGCGGCGCTTTCTCAGGCGGCGAGGCGCCGAAGGCACGCACTGCTTTGCCAGGCGCCGAAGGCACGCACTGCTTTGCTAGGCTGCGATGCGGCGAGGCGCCCAACGCAGGCACTTCTTTGCTAGGCGCCCAAGGAACACGGCGCTTTGCTTGACGGCGACGGCACGCGCAGCTTTGCTAGGCGCCCAAGGCAGACGACGCTTTGCTAGGCAGCGAGGCGGCGAACGCACAAAGCCATTTGCTCGGCGGTCATTCGCTGCCTCGCACAAGAGCTAACCACTGTGCATGTTGGCTGTCTCACAAACAAGCAGCCTGCTGCGTCTCTTCGCTGCCTCGCCAGCTAGCAAAGTGCTGCCTCGCTTCGCCTCCAGGCGAAAAAGCCATCCGCCATGCCACTGCGCCACCTGGTGCACAAGCCAAGTGCTGCATCTCTTCGCTGCCTCGCACAATGAGCAACCACTGTGCATGGTGGCTGTCTCACAAACAAGGAGACTGCTGAATCTCTTCGCTGCCTCGCCAACAAGCAGAGCGCTGCGTGTATTCGCTGACTGGCAGAAAGCAAAGCACGGCGCCTGTTCGCTGCCTGGCCAACAAGCAAAGCGCTCCATCTCTTCGCTGCCTCGCAAACGAAGGAAGCGCTGCGTGCCTTCGGCGCCTAGCAAAGCAGCGCGTGCCTTCGCCGCCTCGCCGCCTAAGAAAGCGCCGTGTGCCTTCGGCGCCTCCCCAATCGCTTCGTGCCTTCGCCGCCTAGCAAAGCGCCTAGCAAAGCGTCCTCAGCCTTCGCTGCCTAGCAAAGCTCCACGTCCGCTCGCCGCCTAGCAAAGCACTGTGTGCCCTCGCCGCCTCCTAGAGCGCTCTGTGCCTTCGGCGCCTGGCAAAGCACTGCGTGCCCTCGCCGCCTCCTAGAGCGCTGCGTGCCTTCGGCGCCTGGCAAAGCGCTGAGTGCCTTGGGCGCCTGGCAAAGCACTGCGTGCCCTCGCCGCCTCGCAAAGCGCTGCGTCCTTGGGCGCCTGGCAAAGCACTGCGTGCCCTCGCCGCCTCCTAGAGCGCTGCGTGCCTTCGGCGCCTGGCAAAGCGCTGCGTGCCTTGGGCGCCTGGCAAAGCACTGCGTGCCCTCGCCGCCTCGCAAAGCGCTGCGTCCTTGGGCGCCTGGCAAAGCACTGCGTGCCCTCGCCGCCTCCTAGAGCGCTGCGTGCCTTCGGCGCCTGGCAAAGCGCTGCGTGCCTTCGCCGCCTCGCCGCCTAGCAAGGCGCCCTAGCCCGTCCATCACGATCAGATCGCTGCGTGCCTTCGCTGCCTCGGTGCTTAGCAAAGCGCCACGTGCCTTCGGCGCCTACAAAAGCGCCGTGTGCCTCCGGCGCTACTACGGCGTTTGCTAAGCGGCGAGGCGGCGAAGGGACGCAGCGGTGTGTGAGGCGGCGAAGGCAAGCAGCGCTTTGCTGGGCGGCGAGGCGGCGAAGGGCCGAAGCGATTGGGGAGGCGGTGAAGGGAGACGGCGCTTTGTTGGGCGGCGAGGGCGGAAGGGACGCAGCGCTTTCTTAGGCGGCGAGGCACCGAAGGCACGCGCTGCTTTGCTAGGCGCCGAAGGAACACGGCGCTTTGCTAGGCGGCGACGGCACGCGGAGCTTTGCTAGGCGGCGAGGGCGAGAAGGCACGCGGCGCTTTCTCAGGCGGCGAGGCGCCGAAGGCACGCACTGCTTTGCCAGGCGCCGAAGGCACGCACTGCTTTGCTAGGCTGCGATGCGGCGAGGCGCCCAACGCAGGCACTTCTTTGCTAGGCGCCCAAGGAACACGGCGCTTTGCTTGACGGCGACGGCACGCGCAGCTTTGCTAGGCGCCCAAGGCACTCACTGCTTTGCTAGGCAGCGAGGCGGCCAACGCACAAAGCCATTTGCTCGGCGGTCATTCGCTGCCTCGCACAAGAGCTAACCACTGTGCATGTTGGCTGTCTCACAAACAAGCAGCCTGCTGCGTCTCTTCGCTGCCTCGCCAACAAGCAGAGCGCTGCGTGTATTCGCTGAGTGGCAGAAAGCAAAGCACGGCGCCTGTTCGCTGCCTGGCCAACAAGCAAAGCGCTCCATCTCTTCGCTGCCTCGCAAACGAAGGAAGCGCTGCGTGCCTTCGGCGCCTAGCAAAGCAGCGCGTGCCTTCGCCGCCTCGCCGCCTAAGAAAGCGCCGTGTGCCTTCGGCGCCTCCCCAATCGCTTCGTGCCTTCGCCGCCTAGCAAAGCGCCTAGCAAAGCGTCCTCAGCCTTCGCTGCCTAGCAAAGCTCCACGTCCGCTCGCCGCCTAGCAAAGCACTGTGTGCCCTCGCCGCCTCCTAGAGCGCTGCGTGCCTTCGGCGCCTGCCAAAGCACTGCGTGCCCTCGCCGCCTCCTAGAGCGCTGCGTGCCTTCGGCGCCTGGCAAAGCGCTGCGTGCCTTCGGCGCCTGGCAAAGCACTGCGTGCCCTCGCCGCCTCTCACAGCGCTGCGTCCCTGGGCGCCTGGCAAAGCGCTGCGTGCCTTCGCCGCCTCGCAAGGCGCCCTAGCCCGTCCACCACGATCAGATCGCTGCGTGCCTTCGCTGCCTCGGTGCTTAGCAAAGCGCCACGTGCCTTCGGCGCCTACAAAAGCGCCGTGTGCCTCCGGCGCTACTACGGCGTTTGCTAAGCGGCGAGGCGGCGAAGGGACGCAGCGGTGTGTGAGGCGGCGAAGGCAAGCAGCGCTTTGCTGGGCGGCGAGGCGGCGAAGGGCCGAAGCGATTGGGGAGGCGGTGAAGGGAGACGGCGCTTTGTTGGGCGGCGAGGGCGGAAGGGACGCAGCGCTTTCTTAGGCGGCGAGGCACCGAAGGCACGCACTGCTTTGCCAGGCGCCGAAGGCACGCACTGCTTTGCTAGGCTGCGATGCGGCGAGGCGCCCAACGCAGGCACTTCTTTGCTAGGCGCCCAAGGAACACGGCGCTTTGCTTGACGGCGACGGCACGCGCAGCTTTGCTAGGCGCCCAAGGCAGACGACGCTTTGCTAGGCAGCGAGGCGGCGAACGCACAAAGCCATTTGCTCGGCGGTCATTCGCTGCCTCGCACAAGAGCTAACCACTGTGCATGTTGGCTGTCTCACAAACAAGCAGCCTGCTGCGTCTCTTCGCTGCCTCGCCAGCTAGCAAAGTGCTGCCTCGCTTCGCCTCCAGGCGAAAAAGCCATCCGCGATGCAACTGCGCCACCTGGTGCACAAGCAAAGTGCTGCATCTCTTCGCTGCCTCGCAGAAGGAGCAACCACTGTGCATGGTGGCTGTCTCACAAACAAGGAGACTGCTGAATCTCTTCGCTGCCTCGCCAACAAGCAGAACGCTGCGTGTATTGGCTGAGTGGCAGAAAGCAAAGCACGGCGCCTGTTCGCTGCCTGGCCAACAAGCAAAGCGCTCCATCTCTTCGCTGCCTCGCAAAGGAAGGAAGCGCTGCGTGCCTTCGGCGCCTAGCAAAGCAGCGCGTGCCTTCGCCGCCTCGCCGCCTAAGAAAGCGCCGTGTGCCTTCGGCGCCTCCCCAATCGCTTCGTGCCTTCGCCGCCTAGCAAAGCGCCTAGCAAAGCGTCCTCAGCCTTCGCTGCCTAGCAAAGCTCCACGTCCGCTCGCCGCCTAGCAAAGCACTGTGTGCCCTCGCCGCCTCCTAGAGCGCTGCGTGCCTTCGGCGCCTGGCAAAGCACTGCGTGCCCTCGCCGCCTCCTAGAGCGCTGCGTGCCTTCGGCGCCTGGCAAAGCGCTGCGTGCCTTCGCCGCCTCGCCGCCTAGCAAGGCGCCCTAGCCCGTCCATCACGATCAGATCGCTGCGTGCCTTCGCTGCCTCGGTGCTTAGCAAAGCGCCACGTGCCTTCGGCGCCTACAAAAGCGCCGTGTGCCTCCGGCGCTACTACGGCGTTTGCTAAGCGGCGAGGCGGCGAAGGGACGCAGCGGTGTGTGAGGCGGCGAAGGCAAGCAGCGCTTTGCTGGGCGGCGAGGCGGCGAAGGGCCGAAGCGATTGGGGAGGCGGTGAAGGGAGACGGCGCTTTGTTGGGCGGCGAGGGCGGAAGGGACGCAGCGCTTTCTTAGGCGGCGAGGCACCGAAGGCACGCGCTGCTTTGCTAGGCGCCGAAGGAACACGGCGCTTTGCTAGGCGGCGACGGCACGCGCAGCTTTGCTAGGCGGCGAGGGCGAGAAGGCACGCGGCGCTTTCTCAGGCGGCGAGGCGCCGAAGGCACGCACTGCTTTGCCAGGCGCCGAAGGCACGCACTGCTTTGCTAGGCTGCGATGCGGCGAGGCGCCCAACGCAGGCACTTCTTTGCTAGGCGCCCAAGGAACACGGCGCTTTGCTTGACGGCGACGGCACGCGCAGCTTTGCTAGGCGCCCAAGGCAGACGACGCTTTGCTAGGCAGCGAGGCGGCCAACGCACAAAGCCATTTGCTCGGCGGTCATTCGCTGCCTCGCACAAGAGCTAACCACTGTGCATGTTGGCTGTCTCACAAACAAGCAGCCTGCTGCGTCTCTTCGCTGCCTCGCCAGCTAGCAAAGTGCTGCCTCGCTTCGCCTCCAGGCGAAAAAGCCATCCGCGATGCAACTGCGCCACCTGGTGCACAAGCAAAGTGCTGCATCTCTTCGCTGCCTCGCAGAAGGAGCAACCACTGTGCATGGTGGCTGTCTCACAAACAAGGAGACTGCTGAATCTCTTCGCTGCCTCGCCAACAAGCAGAACGCTGCGTGTATTCGCTGAGTGGCAGAAAGCAAAGCACGGCGCCTGTTCGCTGCCTGGCCAACAAGCAAAGCGCTCCATCTCTTCGCTGCCTCGCAAACGAAGGAAGCGCTGCGTGCCTTCGGCGCCTAGCAAAGCAGCGCGTGCCTTCGCCGCCTCGCCGCCTAAGAAAGCGCCGTGTGCCTTCGGCGCCTCCCCAATCGCTTCGTGCCTTCGCCGCCTAGCAAAGCGCCTAGCAAAGCGTCCTCAGCCTTCGCTGCCTAGCAAAGCTCCACGTCCGCTCGCCGCCTAGCAAAGCACTGTGTGCCCTCGCCGCCTCCTAGAGCGCTGCGTGCCTTCGGCGCCTGCCAAAGCACTGCGTGCCCTCGCCGCCTCCTAGAGCGCTGCGTGCCTTCGGCGCCTGGCAAAGCACTGCGTGCCCTCGCCGCCTCCTAGAGCGCTGCGTGCCTTCGGCGCCTGGCAAAGCACTGCGTGCCCTCGCCGCCTAGCAAGGCGCTGCGTCCTTGGGCGCCTGCCAAAGCACTGTGTGCCCTCGCCGCCTCCTAGAGCGCTGCGTGCCTTCGGCGCCTGGCAAAGCGCTGCGTGCCTTCGCCGCCTGGCAAAGCACTGCGTGCCCTCGCCGCCTCGCACAGCGCTGCGTCCTTGGGCGCCTGGCAAAGCGCTGCGTGCCTTCGCCGCCTAGCAAGGCGCCCTAGCCCGTCCACCACGATCAGATCGCTGCGTGCCTTCGCTGCCTCGGTGCTTAGCAAAGCGCCACGTGCCTTCGGCGCCTACAAAAGCGCCGTGTGCCTCCGGCGCTACTACGGCGTTTGCTAAGCGGCGAGGCGGCGAAGGGACGCAGCGGTGTGTGAGGCGGCGAAGGCAAGCAGCGCTTTGCTGGGCGGCGAGGCGGCGAAGGGCCGAAGCGATTGGGGAGGCGGTGAAGGGAGACGGCGCTTTGTTGGGCGGCGAGGGCGGAAGGGACGCAGCGCTTTCTTAGGCGGCGAGGCACCGAAGGCACGCGCTGCTTTGCTAGGCGCCGAAGGAACACGGCGCTTTGCTAGGCGGCGACGGCACGCGCAGCTTTGCTAGGCGGCGAGGGCGAGAAGGCACGCGGCGCTTTCTCAGGCGGCGAGGCGCCGAAGGCACGCACTGCTTTGCCAGGCGCCGAAGGCACGCACTGCTTTGCTAGGCTGCGATGCGGCGAGGCGCCCAACGCAGGCACTTCTTTGCTAGGCGCCCAAGGAACACGGCGCTTTGCTTGACGGCGACGGCACGCGCAGCTTTGCTAGGCGCCCAAGGCAGACGACGCTTTGCTAGGCAGCGAGGCGGCCAACGCACAAAGCCATTTGCTCGGCGGTCATTCGCTGCCTCGCACAAGAGCTAACCACTGTGCATGTTGGCTGTCTCACAAACAAGCAGCCTGCTGCGTCTCTTCGCTGCCTCGCCAACAAGCAGAGCGCTGCGTGTATTCGCTGAGTGGCAGAAAGCAAAGCACGGCGCCTGTTCGCTGCCTGGCCAACAAGCAAAGCGCTCCATCTCTTCGCTGCCTCGCAAACGAAGGAAGCGCTGCGTGCCTTCGGCGCCTAGCAAAGCAGCGCGTGCCTTCGCCGCCTCGCCGCCTAAGAAAGCGCCGTGTGCCTTCGGCGCCTCCCCAATCGCTTCGTGCCTTCGCCGCCTAGCAAAGCGCCTAGCAAAGCGTCCTCAGCCTTCGCTGCCTAGCAAAGCTCCACGTCCGCTCGCCGCCTAGCAAAGCACTGTGTGCCCTCGCCGCCTCCTAGAGCGCTGCGTGCCTTCGGCGCCTGGCAAAGCACTGCGTGCCCTCGCCGCCTCCTAGAGCGCTGCGTGCCTTCGGCGCCTGGCAAAGCGCTGCGTGCCTTCGCCGCCTCGCCGCCTAGCAAGGCGCCCTAGCCCGTCCATCACGATCAGATCGCTGCGTGCCTTCGCTGCCTCGGTGCTTAGCAAAGCGCCACGTGCCTTCGGCGCCTACAAAAGCGCCGTGTGCCTCCGGCGCTACTACGGCGTTTGCTAAGCGGCGAGGCGGCGAAGGGACGCAGCGGTGTGTGAGGCGGCGAAGGCAAGCAGCGCTTTGCTGGGCGGCGAGGCGGCGAAGGGCCGAAGCGATTGGGGAGGCGGTGAAGGGAGACGGCGCTTTGTTGGGCGGCGAGGGCGGAAGGGACGCAGCGCTTTCTTAGGCGGCGAGGCACCGAAGGCACGCGCTGCTTTGCTAGGCGCCGAAGGAACACGGCGCTTTGCTAGGCGGCGACGGCACGCGCAGCTTTGCTAGGCGGCGAGGGCGAGAAGGCACGCGGCGCTTTCTCAGGCGGCGAGGCGCCGAAGGCACGCACTGCTTTGCCAGGCGCCGAAGGCACGCACTGCTTTGCTAGGCTGCGATGCGGCGAGGCGCCCAACGCAGGCACTTCTTTGCTAGGCGCCCAAGGAACACGGCGCTTTGCTTGACGGCGACGGCACGCGCAGCTTTGCTAGGCGCCCAAGGCAGACGACGCTTTGCTAGGCAGCGAGGCGGCCAACGCACAAAGCCATTTGCTCGGCGGTCATTCGCTGCCTCGCACAAGAGCTAACCACTGTGCATGTTGGCTGTCTCACAAACAAGCAGCCTGCTGCGTCTCTTCGCTGCCTCGCCAGCTAGCAAAGTGCTGCCTCGCTTCGCCTCCAGGCGAAAAAGCCATCCGCGATGCAACTGCGCCACCTGGTGCACAAGCAAAGTGCTGCATCTCTTCGCTGCCTCGCAGAAGGAGCAACCACTGTGCATGGTGGCTGTCTCACAAACAAGGAGACTGCTGATTCTCTTCGCTGCCTCGCCAACAAGCAGAACGCTGCGTGTATTCGCTGAGTGGCAGAAAGCAAAGCACGGCGCCTGTTCGCTGCCTGGCCAACAAGCAAAGCGCTCCATCTCTTCGCTGCCTCGCAAACGAAGGAAGCGCTGCGTGCCTTCGGCGCCTAGCAAAGCAGCGCGTGCCTTCGCCGCCTCGCCGCCTAAGAAAGCGCCGTGTGCCTTCGGCGCCTCCCCAATCGCTTCGTGCCTTCGCCGCCTAGCAAAGCGCCTAGCAAAGCGTCCTCAGCCTTCGCTGCCTAGCAAAGCTCCACGTCCGCTCGCCGCCTAGCAAAGCACTGTGTGCCCTCGCCGCCTCCTAGAGCGCTGCGTGCCTTCGGCGCCTGGCAAAGCACTGCGTGCCCTCGCCGCCTCGCACAGCGCTGCGTGCCTTCGGCGCCTGGCAAAGCGCTGCGTGCCTTCGCCGCCTAGCAAGGCGCCCTAGCCCGTCCATCACGATCAGATCGCTGCGTGCCTTCGCTGCCTCGGTGCTTAGCAAAGCGCCACGTGCCTTCGGCGCCTACAAAAGCGCCGTGTGCCTCCGGCGCTACTACGGCGTTTGCTAAGCGGCGAGGCGGCGAAGGGACGCAGCGGTGTGTGAGGCGGCGAAGGCAAGCAGCGCTTTGCTGGGCGGCGAGGCGGCGAAGGGCCGAAGCGATTGGGGAGGCGGTGAAGGGAGACGGCGCTTTGTTGGGCGGCGAGGGCGGAAGGGACGCAGCGCTTTCTTAGGCGGCGAGGCACCGAAGGCACGCGCTGCTTTGCTAGGCGCCGAAGGAACACGGCGCTTTGCTAGGCGGCGACGGCACGCGCAGCTTTGCTAGGCGGCGAGGGCGAGAAGGCACGCGGCGCTTTCTCAGGCGGCGAGGCGCCGAAGGCACGCACTGCTTTGCCAGGCGCCGAAGGCACGCACTGCTTTGCTAGGCTGCGATGCGGCGAGGCGCCCAACGCAGGCACTTCTTTGCTAGGCGCCCAAGGAACACGGCGCTTTGCTTGACGGCGACGGCACGCGCAGCTTTGCTAGGCGCCCAAGGCACTCACTGCTTTGCTAGGCAGCGAGGCGGCCAACGCACAAAGCCATTTGCTCGGCGGTCATTCGCTGCCTCGCACAAGAGCTAACCACTGTGCATGTTGGCTGTCTCACAAACAAGCAGCCTGCTGCGTCTCTTCGCTGCCTCGCCAACAAGCAGAGCGCTGCGTGTATTCGCTGAGTGGCAGAAAGCAAAGCACGGCGCCTGTTCGCTGCCTGGCCAACAAGCAAAGCGCTCCATCTCTTCGCTGCCTCGCAAACGAAGGAAGCGCTGCGTGCCTTCGGCGCCTAGCAAAGCAGCGCGTGCCTTCGCCGCCTCGCCGCCTAAGAAAGCGCCGTGTGCCTTCGGCGCCTCCCCAATCGCTTCGTGCCTTCGCCGCCTAGCAAAGCGCCTAGCAAAGCGTCCTCAGCCTTCGCTGCCTAGCAAAGCTCCACGTCCGCTCGCCGCCTAGCAAAGCACTGTGTGCCCTCGCCGCCTCCTAGAGCGCTGCGTGCCTTCGGCGCCTGGCAAAGCACTGCGTGCCCTCGCCGCCTCCTAGAGCGCTGCGTGCCTTCGGCGCCTGGCAAAGCGCTGCGTGCCTTCGCCGCCTCGCCGCCTAGCAAGGCGCCCTAGCCCGTCCATCACGATCAGATCGCTGCGTGCCTTCGCTGCCTCGGTGCTTAGCAAAGCGCCACGTGCCTTCGGCGCCTACAAAAGCGCCGTGTGCCTCCGGCGCTACTACGGCGTTTGCTAAGCGGCGAGGCGGCGAAGGGACGCAGCGGTGTGTGAGGCGGCGAAGGCAAGCAGCGCTTTGCTGGGCGGCGAGGCGGCGAAGGGCCGAAGCGATTGGGGAGGCGGTGAAGGGAGACGGCGCTTTGTTGGGCGGCGAGGGCGGAAGGGACGCAGCGCTTTCTTAGGCGGCGAGGCACCGAAGGCACGCGCTGCTTTGCTAGGCGCCGAAGGAACACGGCGCTTTGCTAGGCGGCGACGGCACGCGCAGCTTTGCTAGGCGGCGAGGGCGAGAAGGCACGCGGCGCTTTCTCAGGCGGCGAGGCGCCGAAGGCACGCACTGCTTTGCCAGGCGCCGAAGGCACGCACTGCTTTGCTAGGCTGCGATGCGGCGAGGCGCCCAACGCAGGCACTTCTTTGCTAGGCGCCCAAGGAACACGGCGCTTTGCTTGACGGCGACGGCACGCGCAGCTTTGCTAGGCGCCCAAGGCAGACGACGCTTTGCTAGGCAGCGAGGCGGCCAACGCACAAAGCCATTTGCTCGGCGGTCATTCGCTGCCTCGCACAAGAGCTAACCACTGTGCATGTTGGCTGTCTCACAAACAAGCAGCCTGCTGCGTCTCTTCGCTGCCTCGCCAGCTAGCAAAGTGCTGCCTCGCTTCGCCTCCAGGCGAAAAAGCCATCCGCGATGCAACTGCGCCACCTGGTGCACAAGCAAAGTGCTGCATCTCTTCGCTGCCTCGCAGAAGGAGCAACCACTGTGCATGGTGGCTGTCTCACAAACAAGGAGACTGCTGATTCTCTTCGCTGCCTCGCCAACAAGCAGAACGCTGCGTGTATTCGCTGAGTGGCAGAAAGCAAAGCACGGCGCCTGTTCGCTGCCTGGCCAACAAGCAAAGCGCTCCATCTCTTCGCTGCCTCGCAAACGAAGGAAGCGCTGCGTGCCTTCGGCGCCTAGCAAAGCAGCGCGTGCCTTCGCCGCCTCGCCGCCTAAGAAAGCGCCGTGTGCCTTCGGCGCCTCCCCAATCGCTTCGTGCCTTCGCCGCCTAGCAAAGCGCCTAGCAAAGCGTCCTCAGCCTTCGCTGCCTAGCAAAGCTCCACGTCCGCTCGCCGCCTAGCAAAGCACTGTGTGCCCTCGCCGCCTCCTAGAGCGCTGCGTGCCTTCGGCGCCTGGCAAAGCACTGCGTGCCCTCGCCGCCTCGCACAGCGCTGCGTGCCTTCGGCGCCTGGCAAAGCGCTGCGTGCCTTCGCCGCCTAGCAAGGCGCCCTAGCCCGTCCATCACGATCAGATCGCTGCGTGCCTTCGCTGCCTCGGTGCTTAGCAAAGCGCCACGTGCCTTCGGCGCCTACAAAAGCGCCGTGTGCCTCCGGCGCTACTACGGCGTTTGCTAAGCGGCGAGGCGGCGAAGGGACGCAGCGGTGTGTGAGGCGGCGAAGGCAAGCAGCGCTTTGCTGGGCGGCGAGGCGGCGAAGGGCCGAAGCGATTGGGGAGGCGGTGAAGGGAGACGGCGCTTTGTTGGGCGGCGAGGGCGGAAGGGACGCAGCGCTTTCTTAGGCGGCGAGGCACCGAAGGCACGCGCTGCTTTGCTAGGCGCCGAAGGAACACGGCGCTTTGCTAGGCGGCGACGGCACGCGCAGCTTTGCTAGGCGGCGAGGGCGAGAAGGCACGCGGCGCTTTCTCAGGCGGCGAGGCGCCGAAGGCACGCACTGCTTTGCCAGGCGCCGAAGGCACGCACTGCTTTGCTAGGCTGCGATGCGGCGAGGCGCCCAACGCAGGCACTTCTTTGCTAGGCGCCCAAGGAACACGGCGCTTTGCTTGACGGCGACGGCACGCGCAGCTTTGCTAGGCGCCCAAGGCACTCACTGCTTTGCTAGGCAGCGAGGCGGCCAACGCACAAAGCCATTTGCTCGGCGGTCATTCGCTGCCTCGCACAAGAGCTAACCACTGTGCATGTTGGCTGTCTCACAAACAAGCAGCCTGCTGCGTCTCTTCGCTGCCTCGCCAACAAGCAGAGCGCTGCGTGTATTCGCTGAGTGGCAGAAAGCAAAGCACGGCGCCTGTTCGCTGCCTGGCCAACAAGCAAAGCGCTCCATCTCTTCGCTGCCTCGCAAACGAAGGAAGCGCTGCGTGCCTTCGGCGCCTAGCAAAGCAGCGCGTGCCTTCGCCGCCTCGCCGCCTAAGAAAGCGCCGTGTGCCTTCGGCGCCTCCCCAATCGCTTCGTGCCTTCGCCGCCTAGCAAAGCGCCTAGCAAAGCGTCCTCAGCCTTCGCTGCCTAGCAAAGCTCCACGTCCGCTCGCCGCCTAGCAAAGCACTGTGTGCCCTCGCCGCCTCCTAGAGCGCTGCGTGCCTTCGGCGCCTGGCAAAGCACTGCGTGCCCTCGCCGCCTCCTAGAGCGCTGCGTGCCTTCGGCGCCTGGCAAAGCGCTGCGTGCCTTCGCCGCCTCGCCGCCTAGCAAGGCGCCCTAGCCCGTCCATCACGATCAGATCGCTGCGTGCCTTCGCTGCCTCGGTGCTTAGCAAAGCGCCACGTGCCTTCGGCGCCTACAAAAGCGCCGTGTGCCTCCGGCGCTACTACGGCGTTTGCTAAGCGGCGAGGCGGCGAAGGGACGCAGCGGTGTGTGAGGCGGCGAAGGCAAGCAGCGCTTTGCTGGGCGGCGAGGCGGCGAAGGGCCGAAGCGATTGGGGAGGCGGTGAAGGGAGACGGCGCTTTGTTGGGCGGCGAGGGCGGAAGGGACGCAGCGCTTTCTTAGGCGGCGAGGCACCGAAGGCACGCGCTGCTTTGCTAGGCGCCGAAGGAACACGGCGCTTTGCTAGGCGGCGACGGCACGCGCAGCTTTGCTAGGCGGCGAGGGCGAGAAGGCACGCGGCGCTTTCTCAGGCGGCGAGGCGCCGAAGGCACGCACTGCTTTGCCAGGCGCCGAAGGCACGCACTGCTTTGCTAGGCTGCGATGCGGCGAGGCGCCCAACGCAGGCACTTCTTTGCTAGGCGCCCAAGGAACACGGCGCTTTGCTTGACGGCGACGGCACGCGCAGCTTTGCTAGGCGCCCAAGGCAGACGACGCTTTGCTAGGCAGCGAGGCGGCGAACGCACAAAGCCATTTGCTCGGCGGTCATTCGCTGCCTCGCACAAGAGCTAACCACTGTGCATGTTGGCTGTCTCACAAACAAGCAGCCTGCTGCGTCTCTTCGCTGCCTCGCCAGCTAGCAAAGTGCTGCCTCGCTTCGCCTCCAGGCGAAAAAGCCATCCGCGATGCAACTGCGCCACCTGGTGCACAAGCAAAGTGCTGCATCTCTTCGCTGCCTCGCAGAAGGAGCAACCACTGTGCATGGTGGCTGTCTCACAAACAAGGAGACTGCTGATTCTCTTCGCTGCCTCGCCAACAAGCAGAACGCTGCGTGTATTCGCTGAGTGGCAGAAAGCAAAGCACGGCGCCTGTTCGCTGCCTGGCCAACAAGCAAAGCGCTCCATCTCTTCGCTGCCTCGCAAACGAAGGAAGCGCTGCGTGCCTTCGGCGCCTAGCAAAGCAGCGCGTGCCTTCGCCGCCTCGCCGCCTAAGAAAGCGCCGTGTGCCTTCGGCGCCTCCCCAATCGCTTCGTGCCTTCGCCGCCTAGCAAAGCGCCTAGCAAAGCGTCCTCAGCCTTCGCTGCCTAGCAAAGCTCCACGTCCGCTCGCCGCCTAGCAAAGCACTGTGTGCCCTCGCCGCCTCCTAGAGCGCTGCGTGCCTTCGGCGCCTGGCAAAGCGCTGAGTGCCTTGGGCGCCTGGCAAAGCACTGCGTGCCCTCGCCGCCTCGCAAAGCGCTGCGTCCTTGGGCGCCTGGCAAAGCACTGCGTGCCCTCGCCGCCTAGCAAGGCGCTGCGTCCTTGGGCGCCTGCCAAAGCACTGTGTGCCCTCGCCGCCTCCTAGAGCGCTGCGTGCCTTCGGCGCCTGGCAAAGCGCTGCGTGCCTTCGCCGCCTGGCAAAGCACTGCGTGCCCTCGCCGCCTCGCACAGCGCTGCGTCCTTGGGCGCCTGGCAAAGCGCTGCGTGCCTTCGCCGCCTCGCCGCCTAGCAAGGCGCCCTAGCCCGTCCACCACGATCAGATCGCTGCGTGCCTTCGCTGCCTCGGTGCTTAGCAAAGCGCCACGTGCCTTCGGCGCCTACAAAAGCGCCGTGTGCCTCCGGCGCTACTACGGCGTTTGCTAAGCGGCGAGGCGGCGAAGGGACGCAGCGGTGTGTGAGGCGGCGAAGGCAAGCAGCGCTTTGCTGGGCGGCGAGGCGGCGAAGGGCCGAAGCGATTGGGGAGGCGGTGAAGGGAGACGGCGCTTTGTTGGGCGGCGAGGGCGGAAGGGACGCAGCGCTTTCTTAGGCGGCGAGGCACCGAAGGCACGCGCTGCTTTGCTAGGCGCCGAAGGAACACGGCGCTTTGCTAGGCGGCGACGGCACGCGCAGCTTTGCTAGGCGGCGAGGGCGAGAAGGCACGCGGCGCTTTCTCAGGCGGCGAGGCGCCGAAGGCACGCACTGCTTTGCCAGGCGCCGAAGGCACGCACTGCTTTGCTAGGCTGCGATGCGGCGAGGCGCCCAACGCAGGCACTTCTTTGCTAGGCGCCCAAGGAACACGGCGCTTTGCTTGACGGCGACGGCACGCGCAGCTTTGCTAGGCGCCCAAGGCAGACGACGCTTTGCTAGGCAGCGAGGCGGCCAACGCACAAAGCCATTTGCTCGGCGGTCATTCGCTGCCTCGCACAATAGCTAACCACTGTGCATGTTGGCTGTCTCACAAACAAGCAGCCTGCTGCGTCTCTTCGCTGCCTCGCCAACTAACAAAGTGCTGCCTCGCTTCGCTGCCTCGCAAACGAAGGTAGCGCTGCGTGCCTTCGGCGCCTAGCAAAGCAGCGCGTGCCTTCGCCGCCTCGCCGCCTAAGAAAGCGCCGTGTGCCTTCGGCGCCTCCCCAATCGCTTCGTGCCTTCGCCGCCTAGCAAAGCGCCTAGCAAAGCGTCCTCAGCCTTCGCTGCCTAGCAAAGCTCCACGTCCGCTCGCCGCCTAGCAAAGCACTGTGTGCCCTCGCCGCCTCCTAGAGCGCTGCGTGCCTTCGGCGCCTGGCAAAGCACTGCGTGCCCTCGCCGCCTCCTAGAGCGCTGCGTGCCTTCGGCGCCTGGCAAAGCGCTGCGTGCCTTCGCCGCCTCGCCGCCTAGCAAGGCGCCCTAGCCCGTCCACCACGATCAGATCGCTGCGTGCCTTCGCTGCCTCGGTGCTTAGCAAAGCGCCACGTGCCTTCGGCGCCTACAAAAGCGCCGTGTGCCTCCGGCGCTACTACGGCGTTTGCTAAGCGGCGAGGCGGCGAAGGGACGCAGCGGTGTGTGAGGCGGCGAAGGCAAGCAGCGCTTTGCTGGGCGGCGAGGCGGCGAAGGGCCGAAGCGATTGGGGAGGCGGTGAAGGGAGACGGCGCTTTGTTGGGCGGCGAGGGCGGAAGGGACGCAGCGCTTTCTTAGGCGGCGAGGCACCGAAGGCACGCGCTGCTTTGCTAGGCGCCGAAGGAACACGGCGCTTTGCTAGGCGGCGACGGCACGCGCAGCTTTGCTAGGCGGCGAGGGCGAGAAGGCACGCGGCGCTTTCTCAGGCGGCGAGGCGCCGAAGGCACGCACTGCTTTGCCAGGCGCCGAAGGCACGCACTGCTTTGCTAGGCTGCGATGCGGCGAGGCGCCCAACGCAGGCACTTCTTTGCTAGGCGCCCAAGGAACACGGCGCTTTGCTTGACGGCGACGGCACGCGCAGCTTTGCTAGGCGCCCAAGGCAGACGACGCTTTGCTAGGCAGCGAGGCGGCCAACGCACAAAGCCATTTGCTCGGCGGTCATTCGCTGCCTCGCACAAGAGCTAACCACTGTGCATGTTGGCTGTCTCACAAACAAGCAGCCTGCTGCGTCTCTTCGCTGCCTCGCCAGCTAGCAAAGTGCTGCCTCGCTTCGCCTCCAGGCGAAAAAGCCATCCGCGATGCAACTGCGCCACCTGGTGCACAAGCAAAGTGCTGCATCTCTTCGCTGCCTCGCAGAAGGAGCAACCACTGTGCATGGTGGCTGTCTCACAAACAAGGAGACTGCTGAATCTCTTCGCTGCCTCGCCAACAAGCAGAACGCTGCGTGTATTCGCTGAGTGGCAGAAAGCAAAGCACGGCGCCTGTTCGCTGCCTGGCCAACAAGCAAAGCGCTCCATCTCTTCGCTGCCTCGCAAACGAAGGAAGCGCTGCGTGCCTTCGGCGCCTAGCAAAGCAGCGCGTGCCTTCGCCGCCTCGCCGCCTAAGAAAGCGCCGTGTGCCTTCGGCGCCTCCCCAATCGCTTCGTGCCTTCGCCGCCTAGCAAAGCGCCTAGCAAAGCGTCCTCAGCCTTCGCTGCCTAGCAAAGCTCCACGTCCGCTCGCCGCCTAGCAAAGCACTGTGTGCCCTCGCCGCCTCCTAGAGCGCTGCGTGCCTTCGGCGCCTGGCAAAGCACTGCGTGCCCTCGCCGCCTCCTAGAGCGCTGCGTGCCTTCGGCGCCTGGCAAAGCGCTGAGTGCCTTGGGCGCCTGGCAAAGCACTGCGTGCCCTCGCCGCCTCGCAAAGCGCTGCGTCCTTGGGCGCCTGGCAAAGCACTGCGTGCCCTCGCCGCCTAGCAAGGCGCTGCGTCCTTGGGCGCCTGCCAAAGCACTGTGTGCCCTCGCCGCCTCCTAGAGCGCTGCGTGCCTTCGGCGCCTGGCAAAGCGCTGCGTGCCTTCGCCGCCTGGCAAAGCACTGCGTGCCCTCGCCGCCTCGCACAGCGCTGCGTCCTTGGGCGCCTGGCAAAGCGCTGCGTGCCTTCGCCGCCTCGCCGCCTAGCAAGGCGCCCTAGCCCGTCCACCACGATCAGATCGCTGCGTGCCTTCGCTGCCTCGGTGCTTAGCAAAGCGCCACGTGCCTTCGGCGCCTACAAAAGCGCCGTGTGCCTCCGGCGCTACTACGGCGTTTGCTAAGCGGCGAGGCGGCGAAGGGACGCAGCGGTGTGTGAGGCGGCGAAGGCAAGCAGCGCTTTGCTGGGCGGCGAGGCGGCGAAGGGCCGAAGCGATTGGGGAGGCGGTGAAGGGAGACGGCGCTTTGTTGGGCGGCGAGGGCGGAAGGGACGCAGCGCTTTCTTAGGCGGCGAGGCACCGAAGGCACGCGCTGCTTTGCTAGGCGCCGAAGGAACACGGCGCTTTGCTAGGCGGCGACGGCACGCGCAGCTTTGCTAGGCGGCGAGGGCGAGAAGGCACGCGGCGCTTTCTCAGGCGGCGAGGCGCCGAAGGCACGCACTGCTTTGCCAGGCGCCGAAGGCACGCACTGCTTTGCTAGGCTGCGATGCGGCGAGGCGCCCAACGCAGGCACTTCTTTGCTAGGCGCCCAAGGAACACGGCGCTTTGCTTGACGGCGACGGCACGCGCAGCTTTGCTAGGCGCCCAAGGCAGACGACGCTTTGCTAGGCAGCGAGGCGGCGAACGCACAAAGCCATTTGCTCGGCGGTCATTCGCTGCCTCGCACAAGAGCTAACCACTGTGCATGTTGGCTGTCTCACAAACAAGCAGCCTGCTGCGTCTCTTCGCTGCCTCGCCAACAAGCAGAGCGCTGCGTGTATTCGCTGAGTGGCAGAAAGCAAAGCACGGCGCCTGTTCGCTGCCTGGCCAACAAGCAAAGCGCTCCATCTCTTCGCTGCCTCGCAAACGAAGGAAGCGCTGCGTGCCTTCGGCGCCTAGCAAAGCAGCGCGTGCCTTCGCCGCCTCGCCGCCTAAGAAAGCGCCGTGTGCCTTCGGCGCCTCCCCAATCGCTTCGTGCCTTCGCCGCCTAGCAAAGCGCCTAGCAAAGCGTCCTCAGCCTTCGCTGCCTAGCAAAGCTCCACGTCCGCTCGCCGCCTAGCAAAGCACTGTGTGCCCTCGCCGCCTCCTAGAGCGCTGCGTGCCTTCGGCGCCTGGCAAAGCACTGCGTGCCCTCGCCGCCTCCTAGAGCGCTGCGTGCCTTCGGCGCCTGGCAAAGCGCTGCGTGCCTTCGCCGCCTCGCCGCCTAGCAAGGCGCCCTAGCCCGTCCATCACGATCAGATCGCTGCGTGCCTTCGCTGCCTCGGTGCTTAGCAAAGCGCCACGTGCCTTCGGCGCCTACAAAAGCGCCGTGTGCCTCCGGCGCTACTACGGCGTTTGCTAAGCGGCGAGGCGGCGAAGGGACGCAGCGGTGTGTGAGGCGGCGAAGGCAAGCAGCGCTTTGCTGGGCGGCGAGGCGGCGAAGGGCCGAAGCGATTGGGGAGGCGGTGAAGGGAGACGGCGCTTTGTTGGGCGGCGAGGGCGGAAGGGACGCAGCGCTTTCTTAGGCGGCGAGGCACCGAAGGCACGCGCTGCTTTGCTAGGCGCCGAAGGAACACGGCGCTTTGCTAGGCGGCGACGGCACGCGCAGCTTTGCTAGGCGGCGAGGGCGAGAAGGCACGCGGCGCTTTCTCAGGCGGCGAGGCGCCGAAGGCACGCACTGCTTTGCCAGGCGCCGAAGGCACGCACTGCTTTGCTAGGCTGCGATGCGGCGAGGCGCCCAACGCAGGCACTTCTTTGCTAGGCGCCCAAGGAACACGGCGCTTTGCTTGACGGCGACGGCACGCGCAGCTTTGCTAGGCGCCCAAGGCAGACGACGCTTTGCTAGGCAGCGAGGCGGCGAACGCACAAAGCCATTTGCTCGGCGGTCATTCGCTGCCTCGCACAAGAGCTAACCACTGTGCATGTTGGCTGTCTCACAAACAAGCAGCCTGCTGCGTCTCTTCGCTGCCTCGCCAACAAGCAGAGCGCTGCGTGTATTCGCTGAGTGGCAGAAAGCAAAGCACGGCGCCTGTTCGCTGCCTGGCCAACAAGCAAAGCGCTCCATCTCTTCGCTGCCTCGCAAACGAAGGAAGCGCTGCGTGCCTTCGGCGCCTAGCAAAGCAGCGCGTGCCTTCGCCGCCTCGCCGCCTAAGAAAGCGCCGTGTGCCTTCGGCGCCTCCCCAATCGCTTCGTGCCTTCGCCGCCTAGCAAAGCGCCTAGCAAAGCGTCCTCAGCCTTCGCTGCCTAGCAAAGCTCCACGTCCGCTCGCCGCCTAGCAAAGCACTGTGTGCCCTCGCCGCCTCCTAGAGCGCTGCGTGCCTTCGGCGCCTGGCAAAGCACTGCGTGCCCTCGCCGCCTCCTAGAGCGCTGCGTGCCTTCGGCGCCTGGCAAAGCGCTGCGTGCCTTCGCCGCCTCGCCGCCTAGCAAGGCGCCCTAGCCCGTCCACCACGATCAGATCGCTGCGTGCCTTCGCTGCCTCGGTGCTTAGCAAAGCGCCACGTGCCTTCGGCGCCTACAAAAGCGCCGTGTGCCTCCGGCGCTACTACGGCGTTTGCTAAGCGGCGAGGCGGCGAAGGGACGCAGCGGTGTGTGAGGCGGCGAAGGCAAGCAGCGCTTTGCTGGGCGGCGAGGCGGCGAAGGGCCGAAGCGATTGGGGAGGCGGTGAAGGGAGACGGCGCTTTGTTGGGCGGCGAGGGCGGAAGGGACGCAGCGCTTTCTTAGGCGGCGAGGCACCGAAGGCACGCGCTGCTTTGCTAGGCGCCGAAGGAACACGGCGCTTTGCTAGGCGGCGACGGCACGCGCAGCTTTGCTAGGCGGCGAGGGCGAGAAGGCACGCGGCGCTTTCTCAGGCGGCGAGGCGCCGAAGGCACGCACTGCTTTGCCAGGCGCCGAAGGCACGCACTGCTTTGCTAGGCTGCGATGCGGCGAGGCGCCCAACGCAGGCACTTCTTTGCTAGGCGCCCAAGGAACACGGCGCTTTGCTTGACGGCGACGGCACGCGCAGCTTTGCTAGGCGCCCAAGGCAGACGACGCTTTGCTAGGCAGCGAGGCGGCCAACGCACAAAGCCATTTGCTCGGCGGTCATTCGCTGCCTCGCACAAGAGCTAACCACTGTGCATGTTGGCTGTCTCACAAACAAGCAGCCTGCTGCGTCTCTTCGCTGCCTCGCCAACAAGCAGAGCGCTGCGTGTATTCGCTGACTGGCAGAAAGCAAAGCACGGCGCCTGTTCGCTGCCTGGCCAACAAGCAAAGCGCTCCATCTCTTCGCTGCCTCGCAAACGAAGGAAGCGCTGCGTGCCTTCGGCGCCTAGCAAAGCAGCGCGTGCCTTCGCCGCCTCGCCGCCTAAGAAAGCGCCGTGTGCCTTCGGCGCCTCCCCAATCGCTTCGTGCCTTCGCCGCCTAGCAAAGCGCCTAGCAAAGCGTCCTCAGCCTTCGCTGCCTAGCAAAGCTCCACGTCCGCTCGCCGCCTAGCAAAGCACTGTGTGCCCTCGCCGCCTCCTAGAGCGCTGCGTGCCTTCGGCGCCTGGCAAAGCACTGCGTGCCCTCGCCGCCTCCTAGAGCGCTGCGTGCCTTCGGCGCCTGGCAAAGCGCTGCGTGCCTTCGCCGCCTCGCCGCCTAGCAAGGCGCCCTAGCCCGTCCATCACGATCAGATCGCTGCGTGCCTTCGCTGCCTCGGTGCTTAGCAAAGCGCCACGTGCCTTCGGCGCCTACAAAAGCGCCGTGTGCCTCCGGCGCTACTACGGCGTTTGCTAAGCGGCGAGGCGGCGAAGGGACGCAGCGGTGTGTGAGGCGGCGAAGGCAAGCAGCGCTTTGCTGGGCGGCGAGGCGGCGAAGGGCCGAAGCGATTGGGGAGGCGGTGAAGGGAGACGGCGCTTTGTTGGGCGGCGAGGGCGGAAGGGACGCAGCGCTTTCTTAGGCGGCGAGGCACCGAAGGCACGCGCTGCTTTGCTAGGCGCCGAAGGAACACGGCGCTTTGCTAGGCGGCGACGGCACGCGCAGCTTTGCTAGGCGGCGAGGGCGAGAAGGCACGCGGCGCTTTCTCAGGCGGCGAGGCGCCGAAGGCACGCACTGCTTTGCCAGGCGCCGAAGGCACGCACTGCTTTGCTAGGCTGCGATGCGGCGAGGCGCCCAACGCAGGCACTTCTTTGCTAGGCGCCCAAGGAACACGCGCTTTGCTTGACGGCGACGGCACGCGCAGCTTTGCTAGGCGCCCAAGGCAGACGACGCTTTGCTAGGCAGCGAGGCGGCGAACGCACAAAGCCATTTGCTCGGCGGTCATTCGCTGCCTCGCACAAGAGCTAACCACTGTGCATGTTGGCTGTCTCACAAACAAGCAGCCTGCTGCGTCTCTTCGCTGCCTCGCCAGCTAGCAAAGTGCTGCCTCGCTTCGCCTCCAGGCGAAAAAGCCATCCGCGATGCAACTGCGCCACCTGGTGCACAAGCAAAGTGCTGCATCTCTTCGCTGCCTCGCAGAAGGAGCAACCACTGTGCATGGTGGCTGTCTCACAAACAAGGAGACTGCTGATTCTCTTCGCTGCCTCGCCAACAAGCAGAACGCTGCGTGTATTCGCTGAGTGGCAGAAAGCAAAGCACGGCGCCTGTTCGCTGCCTGGCCAACAAGCAAAGCGCTCCATCTCTTCGCTGCCTCGCAAACGAAGGAAGCGCTGCGTGCCTTCGGCGCCTAGCAAAGCAGCGCGTGCCTTCGCCGCCTCGCCGCCTAAGAAAGCGCCGTGTGCCTTCGGCGCCTCCCCAATCGCTTCGTGCCTTCGCCGCCTAGCAAAGCGCCTAGCAAAGCGTCCTCAGCCTTCGCTGCCTAGCAAAGCTCCACGTCCGCTCGCCGCCTAGCAAAGCACTGTGTGCCCTCGCCGCCTCCTAGAGCGCTGCGTGCCTTCGGCGCCTGGCAAAGCACTGCGTGCCCTCGCCGCCTCGCACAGCGCTGCGTGCCTTCGGCGCCTGGCAAAGCGCTGCGTGCCTTCGCCGCCTAGCAAGGCGCCCTAGCCCGTCCATCACGATCAGATCGCTGCGTGCCTTCGCTGCCTCGGTGCTTAGCAAAGCGCCACGTGCCTTCGGCGCCTACAAAAGCGCCGTGTGCCTCCGGCGCTACTACGGCGTTTGCTAAGCGGCGAGGCGGCGAAGGGACGCAGCGGTGTGTGAGGCGGCGAAGGCAAGCAGCGCTTTGCTGGGCGGCGAGGCGGCGAAGGGCCGAAGCGATTGGGGAGGCGGTGAAGGGAGACGGCGCTTTGTTGGGCGGCGAGGGCGGAAGGGACGCAGCGCTTTCTTAGGCGGCGAGGCACCGAAGGCACGCGCTGCTTTGCTAGGCGCCGAAGGAACACGGCGCTTTGCTAGGCGGCGACGGCACGCGCAGCTTTGCTAGGCGGCGAGGGCGAGAAGGCACGCGGCGCTTTCTCAGGCGGCGAGGCGCCGAAGGCACGCACTGCTTTGCCAGGCGCCGAAGGCACGCACTGCTTTGCTAGGCTGCGATGCGGCGAGGCGCCCAACGCAGGCACTTCTTTGCTAGGCGCCCAAGGAACACGGCGCTTTGCTTGACGGCGACGGCACGCGCAGCTTTGCTAGGCGCCCAAGGCACTCACTGCTTTGCTAGGCAGCGAGGCGGCCAACGCACAAAGCCATTTGCTCGGCGGTCATTCGCTGCCTCGCACAAGAGCTAACCACTGTGCATGTTGGCTGTCTCACAAACAAGCAGCCTGCTGCGTCTCTTCGCTGCCTCGCCAACAAGCAGAGCGCTGCGTGTATTCGCTGAGTGGCAGAAAGCAAAGCACGGCGCCTGTTCGCTGCCTGGCCAACAAGCAAAGCGCTCCATCTCTTCGCTGCCTCGCAAACGAAGGAAGCGCTGCGTGCCTTCGGCGCCTAGCAAAGCAGCGCGTGCCTTCGCCGCCTCGCCGCCTAAGAAAGCGCCGTGTGCCTTCGGCGCCTCCCCAATCGCTTCGTGCCTTCGCCGCCTAGCAAAGCGCCTAGCAAAGCGTCCTCAGCCTTCGCTGCCTAGCAAAGCTCCACGTCCGCTCGCCGCCTAGCAAAGCACTGTGTGCCCTCGCCGCCTCCTAGAGCGCTCTGTGCCTTCGGCGCCTGGCAAAGCACTGCGTGCCCTCGCCGCCTCCTAGAGCGCTGCGTGCCTTCGGCGCCTGGCAAAGCGCTGAGTGCCTTGGGCGCCTGGCAAAGCACTGCGTGCCCTCGCCGCCTCGCAAAGCGCTGCGTCCTTGGGCGCCTGGCAAAGCACTGCGTGCCCTCGCCGCCTCCTAGAGCGCTGCGTGCCTTCGGCGCCTGGCAAAGCGCTGCGTGCCTTCGCCGCCTCGCCGCCTAGCAAGGCGCCCTAGCCCGTCCATCACGATCAGATCGCTGCGTGCCTTCGCTGCCTCGGTGCTTAGCAAAGCGCCACGTGCCTTCGGCGCCTACAAAAGCGCCGTGTGCCTCCGGCGCTACTACGGCGTTTGCTAAGCGGCGAGGCGGCGAAGGGACGCAGCGGTGTGTGAGGCGGCGAAGGCAAGCAGCGCTTTGCTGGGCGGCGAGGCGGCGAAGGGCCGAAGCGATTGGGGAGGCGGTGAAGGGAGACGGCGCTTTGTTGGGCGGCGAGGGCGGAAGGGACGCAGCGCTTTCTTAGGCGGCGAGGCACCGAAGGCACGCGCTGCTTTGCTAGGCGCCGAAGGAACACGGCGCTTTGCTAGGCGGCGACGGCACGCGGAGCTTTGCTAGGCGGCGAGGGCGAGAAGGCACGCGGCGCTTTCTCAGGCGGCGAGGCGCCGAAGGCACGCACTGCTTTGCCAGGCGCCGAAGGCACGCACTGCTTTGCTAGGCTGCGATGCGGCGAGGCGCCCAACGCAGGCACTTCTTTGCTAGGCGCCCAAGGAACACGGCGCTTTGCTTGACGGCGACGGCACGCGCAGCTTTGCTAGGCGCCCAAGGCAGACGACGCTTTGCTAGGCAGCGAGGCGGCGAACGCACAAAGCCATTTGCTCGGCGGTCATTCGCTGCCTCGCACAAGAGCTAACCACTGTGCATGTTGGCTGTCTCACAAACAAGCAGCCTGCTGCGTCTCTTCGCTGCCTCGCCAGCTAGCAAAGTGCTGCCTCGCTTCGCCTGCAGGCGAAAAAGCCATCCGCCATGCCACTGCGCCACCTGGTGCACAAGCAAAGTGCTGCATCTCTTCGCTGCCTCGCACAAGGAGCAAGCACTGGGCATGTTGGCTGTCTCACAAACAAGGAGACTGCTGCATCTCTTCGCTGCCTCGCAAAAGAAGGAAGCGCTGCGTGCCTTCGGCGCCTAGCAAAGCAGCGCGTGCCTTCGCCGCCTCGCCGCCTAAGAAAGCGCCGTGTGCCTTCGGCGCCTCCCCAATCGCTTCGTGCCTTCGCCGCCTAGCAAAGCGCCTAGCAAAGCGTCCTCAGCCTTCGCTGCCTAGCAAAGCTCCACGTCCGCTCGCCGCCTAGCAAAGCACTGTGTGCCCTCGCCGCCTCCTAGAGCGCTGCGTGCCTTCGGCGCCTGCCAAAGCACTGCGTGCCCTCGCCGCCTCCTAGAGCGCTGCGTGCCTTCGGCGCCTGGCAAAGCGCTGAGTGCCTTCGGCGCCTGGCAAAGCACTGCGTGCCCTCGCCGCCTCGCAAAGCGCTGCGTCCTTGGGCGCCTGGCAAAGCGCTGCGTGCCTTCGCCGCCTCGCCGCCTAGCAAGGCGCCCTAGCCCGTCCATCACGATCAGATCGCTGCGTGCCTTCGCTGCCTCGGTGCTTAGCAAAGCGCCACGTGCCTTCGGCGCCTACAAAAGCGCCGTGTGCCTCCGGCGCTACTACGGCGTTTGCTAAGCGGCGAGGCGGCGAAGGGACGCAGCGGTGTGTGAGGCGGCGAAGGCAAGCAGCGCTTTGCTGGGCGGCGAGGCGGCGAAGGGCCGAAGCGATTGGGGAGGCGGTGAAGGGAGACGGCGCTTTGTTGGGCGGCGAGGGCGGAAGGGACGCAGCGCTTTCTTAGGCGGCGAGGCACCGAAGGCACGCGCTGCTTTGCTAGGCGCCGAAGGAACACGGCGCTTTGCTAGGCGGCGACGGCACGCGCAGCTTTGCTAGGCGGCGAGGGCGAGAAGGCACGCGGCGCTTTCTCAGGCGGCGAGGCGCCGAAGGCACGCACTGCTTTGCCAGGCGCCGAAGGCACGCACTGCTTTGCTAGGCTGCGATGCGGCGAGGCGCCCAACGCAGGCACTTCTTTGCTAGGCGCCCAAGGAACACGGCGCTTTGCTTGACGGCGACGGCACGCGCAGCTTTGCTAGGCGCCCAAGGCAGACGACGCTTTGCTAGGCAGCGAGGCGGCCAACGCACAAAGCCATTTGCTCGGCGGTCATTCGCTGCCTCGCACAAGAGCTAACCACTGTGCATGTTGGCTGTCTCACAAACAAGCAGCCTGCTGCGTCTCTTCGCTGCCTCGCCAGCTAGCAAAGTGCTGCCTCGCTTCGCCTCCAGGCGAAAAAGCCATCCGCGATGCCACTGCGCCACCTGGTGCACAAGCAAAGTGCTGCATCTCTTCGCTGCCTCGCAGAAGGAGCAACCACTGTGCATGGTGGCTGTCTCACAAACAAGGAGACTGCTGAATCTCTTCGCTGCCTCGCCAACAAGCAGAACGCTGCGTGTATTCGCTGAGTGGCAGAAAGCAAAGCACGGCGCCTGTTCGCTGCCTGGCCAACAAGCAAAGCGCTCCATCTCTTCGCTGCCTCGCAAACGAAGGAAGCGCTGCGTGCCTTCGACGCCTAGCAAAGCAGCGCGTGCCTTCGCCGCCTCGCCGCCTAAGAAAGCGCCGTGTGCCTTCGGCGCCTCCCCAATCGCTTCGTGCCTTCGCCGCCTAGCAAAGCGCCTAGCAAAGCGTCCTCAGCCTTCGCTGCCTAGCAAAGCTCCACGTCCGCTCGCCGCCTAGCAAAGCACTGTGTGCCCTCGCCGCCTCCTAGAGCGCTGCGTGCCTTCGGCGCCTGCCAAAGCACTGCGTGCCCTCGCCGCCTCCTAGAGCGCTGCGTGCCTTCGGCGCCTGGCAAAGCGCTGCGTGCCTTCGCCGCCTCGCCGCCTAGCAAGGCGCCCTAGCCCGTCCATCACGATCAGATCGCTGCGTGCCTTCGCTGCCTCGGTGCTTAGCAAAGCGCCACGTGCCTTCGGCGCCTACAAAAGCGCCGTGTGCCTCCGGCGCTACTACGGCGTTTGCTAAGCGGCGAGGCGGCGAAGGGACGCAGCGGTGTGTGAGGCGGCGAAGGCAAGCAGCGCTTTGCTGGGCGGCGAGGCGGCGAAGGGCCGAAGCGATTGGGGAGGCGGTGAAGGGAGACGGCGCTTTGTTGGGCGGCGAGGGCGGAAGGGACGCAGCGCTTTCTTAGGCGGCGAGGCACCGAAGGCACGCGCTGCTTTGCTAGGCGCCGAAGGAACACGGCGCTTTGCTAGGCGGCGACGGCACGCGCAGCTTTGCTAGGCGGCGAGGGCGAGAAGGCACGCGGCGCTTTCTCAGGCGGCGAGGCGCCGAAGGCACGCACTGCTTTGCCAGGCGCCGAAGGCACGCACTGCTTTGCTAGGCTGCGATGCGGCGAGGCGCCCAACGCAGGCACTTCTTTGCTAGGCGCCCAAGGAACACGGCGCTTTGCTTGACGGCGACGGCACGCGCAGCTTTGCTAGGCGCCCAAGGCAGACGACGCTTTGCTCGGCAGCGAGGCGGCCAACGCACAAAGCCATTTGCTCGGCGGTCATTCGCTGCCTCGCACAAGAGCTAACCACTGTGCATGTTGGCTGTCTCACAAACAAGCAGCCTGCTGCGTCTCTTCGCTGCCTCGCCAACAAGCAGAGCGCTGCGTGTATTCGCTGAGTGGCAGAAAGCAAAGCACGGCGCCTGTTCGCTGCCTGGCCAACAAGCAAAGCGCTCCATCTCTTCGCTGCCTCGCAAACGAAGGAAGCGCTGCGTGCCTTCGGCGCCTAGCAAAGCAGCGCGTGCCTTCGCCGCCTCGCCGCCTAAGAAAGCGCCGTGTGCCTTCGGCGCCTCCCCAATCGCTTCGTGCCTTCGCCGCCTAGCAAAGCGCCTAGCAAAGCGTCCTCAGCCTTCGCTGCCTAGCAAAGCTCCACGTCCGCTCGCCGCCTAGCAAAGCACTGTGTGCCCTCGCCGCCTCCTAGAGCGCTGCGTGCCTTCGGCGCCTGCCAAAGCACTGCGTGCCCTCGCCGCCTCCTAGAGCGCTGCGTGCCTTCGGCGCCTGGCAAAGCGCTGCGTGCCTTCGCCGCCTCGCCGCCTAGAAAGGCGCCCTAGCCCGTCCATCACGATCAGATCGCTGCGTGCCTTCGCTGCCTCGGTGCTTAGCAAAGCGCCACGTGCCTTCGGCGCCTACAAAAGCGCCGTGTGCCTCCGGCGCTACTACGGCGTTTGCTAAGCGGCGAGGCGGCGAAGGGACGCAGCGGTGTGTGAGGCGGCGAAGGCAAGCAGCGCTTTGCTGGGCGGCGAGGCGGCGAAGGGCCGAAGCGATTGGGGAGGCGGTGAAGGGAGACGGCGCTTTGTTGGGCGGCGAGGGCGGAAGGGACGCAGCGCTTTCTTAGGCGGCGAGGCACCGAAGGCACGCGCTGCTTTGCTAGGCGCCGAAGGAACACGGCGCTTTGCTAGGCGGCGACGGCACGCGCAGCTTTGCTAGGCGGCGAGGGCGAGAAGGCACGCGGCGCTTTCTCAGGCGGCGAGGCGCCGAAGGCACGCACTGCTTTGCCAGGCGCCGAAGGCACGCACTGCTTTGCTAGGCTGCGATGCGGCGAGGCGCCCAACGCAGGCACTTCTTTGCTAGGCGCCCAAGGAACACGGCGCTTTGCTTGACGGCGACGGCACGCGCAGCTTTGCTAGGCGCCCAAGGCAGACGACGCTTTGCTAGGCAGCGAGGCGGCGAACGCACAAAGCCATTTGCTCGGCGGTCATTCGCTGCCTCGCACAAGAGCTAACCACTGTGCATGTTGGCTGTCTCACAAACAAGCAGCCTGCTGCGTCTCTTCGCTGCCTCGCCAGCTAGCAAAGTGCTGCCTCGCTTCGCCTCCAGGCGAAAAAGCCATCCGCGATGCCACTGCGCCACCTGGTGCACAAGCAAAGTGCTGCATCTCTTCGCTGCCTCGCAGAAGGAGCAACCACTGTGCATGGTGGCTGTCTCACAAACAAGGAGACTGCTGAATCTCTTCGCTGCCTCGCCAACAAGCAGAACGCTGCGTGTATTCGCTGAGTGGCAGAAAGCAAAGCACGGCGCCTGTTCGCTGCCTGGCCAACAAGCAAAGCGCTCCATCTCTTCGCTGCCTCGCAAACGAAGGAAGCGCTGCGTGCCTTCGGCGCCTAGCAAAGCAGCGCGTGCCTTCGCCGCCTCGCCGCCTAAGAAAGCGCCGTGTGCCTTCGGCGCCTCCCCAATCGCTTCGTGCCTTCGCCGCCTAGCAAAGCGCCTAGCAAAGCGTCCTCAGCCTTCGCTGCCTAGCAAAGCTCCACGTCCGCTCGCCGCCTAGCAAAGCACTGTGTGCCCTCGCCGCCTCCTAGAGCGCTGCGTGCCTTCGGCGCCTGGCAAAGCACTGCGTGCCCTCGCCGCCTCCTAGAGCGCTGCGTGCCTTCGGCGCCTGGCAAAGCGCTGCGTGCCTTCGCCGCCTCGCCGCCTAGCAAGGCGCCCTAGCCCGTCCATCACGATCAGATCGCTGCGTGCCTTCGCTGCCTCGGTGCTTAGCAAAGCGCCACGTGCCTTCGGCGCCTACAAAAGCGCCGTGTGCCTCCGGCGCTACTACGGCGTTTGCTAAGCGGCGAGGCGGCGAAGGGACGCAGCGGTGTGTGAGGCGGCGAAGGCAAGCAGCGCTTTGCTGGGCGGCGAGGCGGCGAAGGGCCGAAGCGATTGGGGAGGCGGTGAAGGGAGACGGCGCTTTGTTGGGCGGCGAGGGCGGAAGGGACGCAGCGCTTTCTTAGGCGGCGAGGCACCGAAGGCACGCGCTGCTTTGCTAGGCGCCGAAGGAACACGGCGCTTTGCTAGGCGGCGACGGCACGCGCAGCTTTGCTAGGCGGCGAGGGCGAGAAGGCACGCGGCGCTTTCTCAGGCGGCGAGGCGCCGAAGGCACGCACTGCTTTGCCAGGCGCCGAAGGCACGCACTGCTTTGCTAGGCTGCGATGCGGCGAGGCGCCCAACGCAGGCACTTCTTTGCTAGGCGCCCAAGGAACACGGCGCTTTGCTTGACGGCGACGGCACGCGCAGCTTTGCTAGGCGCCCAAGGCAGACGACGCTTTGCTAGGCAGCGAGGCGGCGAACGCACAAAGCCATTTGCTCGGCGGTCATTCGCTGCCTCGCACAATGAGCAACCACTGTGCATGGTGGCTGTCTCACAAACAAGGAGACTGCTGAATCTCTTCGCTGCCTCGCCAACAAGCAGAGCGCTGCGTGTATTGGCTGACTGGCAGAAAGCAAAGCACGGCGCCTGTTCGCTGCCTGGCCAACAAGCAAAGCGCTCCATCTCTTCGCTGCCTCGCAAAGGAAGGAAGCGCTGCGTGCCTTCGGCGCCTAGCAAAGCAGCGCGTGCCTTCGCCGCCTCGCCGCCTAAGAAAGCGCCGTGTGCCTTCGGCGCCTCCCCAATCGCTTCGTGCCTTCGCCGCCTAGCAAAGCGCCTAGCAAAGCGTCCTCAGCCTTGGCTGCCTAGCAAAGCTCCACGTCCGCTCGCCGCCTAGCAAAGCACTGTGTGCCCTCGCCGCCTCCTAGAGCGCTGCGTGCCTTCGGCGCCTGGCAAAGCACTGCGTGCCCTCGCCGCCTCCTAGAGCGCTGCGTGCCTTCGGCGCCTGGCAAAGCGCTGCTTGCCTTCGGCGCCTGGCAAAGCACTGCGTGCCCTCGCCGCCTCTCACAGCGCTGCGTCCTTGGGCGCCTGGCAAAGCGCTGCGTGCCTTCGCCGCCTCGCAAGGCGCCCTAGCCCGTCCACCACGATCAGATCGCTGCGTGCCTTCGCTGCCTCGGTGCTTAGCAAAGCGCCACGTGCCTTCGGCGCCTACAAAAGCGCCGTGTGCCTCCGGCGCTACTACGGCGTTTGCTAAGCGGCGAGGCGGCGAAGGGACGCAGCGGTGTGTGAGGCGGCGAAGGCAAGCAGCGCTTTGCTGGGCGGCGAGGCGGCGAAGGGCCGAAGCGATTGGGGAGGCGGTGAAGGGAGACGGCGCTTTGTTGGGCGGCGAGGGCGGAAGGGACGCAGCGCTTTCTTAGGCGGCGAGGCACCGAAGGCACGCGCTGCTTTGCTAGGCGCCGAAGGAACACGGCGCTTTGCTAGGCGGCGACGGCACGCGCAGCTTTGCTAGGCGGCGAGGGCGAGAAGGCACGCGGCGCTTTCTCAGGCGGCGAGGCGCCGAAGGCACGCACTGCTTTGCCAGGCGCCGAAGGCACGCACTGCTTTGCTAGGCTGCGATGCGGCGAGGCGCCCAACGCAGGCACTTCTTTGCTAGGCGCCCAAGGAACACGGCGCTTTGCTTGACGGCGACGGCACGCGCAGCTTTGCTAGGCGCCCAAGGCAGACGACGCTTTGCTAGGCAGCGAGGCGGCCAACGCACAAAGCCATTTGCTCGGCGGTCATTCGCTGCCTCGCACAAGAGCTAACCACTGTGCATGTTGGCTGTCTCACAAACAAGCAGCCTGCTGCGTCTCTTCGCTGCCTCGCCAGCTAGCAAAGTGCTGCCTCGCTTCGCCTGCAGGCGAAAAAGCCATCCGCCATGCCACTGCGCCACCTGGTGCACAAGCAAAGTGCTGCATCTCTTCGCTGCCTCGCACAAGGAGCAAGCACTGGGCATGTTGGCTGTCTCACAAACAAGGAGACTGCTGCATCTCTTCGCTGCCTCGCAAAAGAAGGAAGCGCTGCGTGCCTTCGGCGCCTAGCAAAGCAGCGCGTGCCTTCGCCGCCTCGCCGCCTAAGAAAGCGCCGTGTGCCTTCGGCGCCTCCCCAATCGCTTCGTGCCTTCGCCGCCTAGCAAAGCGCCTAGCAAAGCGTCCTCAGCCTTCGCTGCCTAGCAAAGCTCCACGTCCGCTCGCCGCCTAGCAAAGCACTGTGTGCCCTCGCCGCCTCCTAGAGCGCTGCGTGCCTTCGGCGCCTGCCAAAGCACTGCGTGCCCTCGCCGCCTCCTAGAGCGCTGCGTGCCTTCGGCGCCTGGCAAAGCGCTGAGTGCCTTGGGCGCCTGGCAAAGCACTGCGTGCCCTCGCCGCCTCGCAAAGCGCTGCGTCCTTGGGCGCCTGGCAAAGCACTGCGTGCCCTCGCCGCCTAGCAAGGCGCTGCGTCCTTGGGCGCCTGCCAAAGCACTGTGTGCCCTCGCCGCCTCCTAGAGCGCTGCGTGCCTTCGGCGCCTGGCAAAGCGCTGAGTGCCTTCGGCGCCTGGCAAAGCACTGCGTGCCCTCGCCGCCTCGCACAGCGCTGCGTCCTTGGGCGCCTGGCAAAGCGCTGCGTGCCTTCGCCGCCTCGCCGCCTAGCAAGGCGCCCTAGCCCGTCCATCACGATCAGATCGCTGCGTGCCTTCGCTGCCTCGGTGCTTAGCAAAGCGCCACGTGCCTTCGGCGCCTACAAAAGCGCCGTGTGCCTCCGGCGCTACTACGGCGTTTGCTAAGCGGCGAGGCGGCGAAGGGACGCAGCGGTGTGTGAGGCGGCGAAGGCAAGCAGCGCTTTGCTGGGCGGCGAGGCGGCGAAGGGCCGAAGCGATTGGGGAGGCGGTGAAGGGAGACGGCGCTTTGTTGGGCGGCGAGGGCGGAAGGGACGCAGCGCTTTCTTAGGCGGCGAGGCACCGAAGGCACGCGCTGCTTTGCTAGGCGCCGAAGGAACACGGCGCTTTGCTAGGCGGCGACGGCACGCGCAGCTTTGCTAGGCGGCGAGGGCGAGAAGGCACGCGGCGCTTTCTCAGGCGGCGAGGCGCCGAAGGCACGCACTGCTTTGCCAGGCGCCGAAGGCACGCACTGCTTTGCTAGGCTGCGATGCGGCGAGGCGCCCAACGCAGGCACTTCTTTGCTAGGCGCCCAAGGAACACGGCGCTTTGCTTGACGGCGACGGCACGCGCAGCTTTGCTAGGCGCCCAAGGCAGACGACGCTTTGCTAGGCAGCGAGGCGGCCAACGCACAAAGCCATTTGCTCGGCGGTCATTCGCTGCCTCGCACAAGAGCTAACCACTGTGCATGTTGGCTGTCTCACAAACAAGCAGCCTGCTGCGTCTCTTCGCTGCCTCGCCAGCTAGCAAAGTGCTGCCTCGCTTCGCCTCCAGGCGAAAAAGCCATCCGCGATGCCACTGCGCCACCTGGTGCACAAGCAAAGTGCTGCATCTCTTCGCTGCCTCGCAGAAGGAGCAACCACTGTGCATGGTGGCTGTCTCACAAACAAGGAGACTGCTGAATCTCTTCGCTGCCTCGCCAACAAGCAGAACGCTGCGTGTATTCGCTGAGTGGCAGAAAGCAAAGCACGGCGCCTGTTCGCTGCCTGGCCAACAAGCAAAGCGCTCCATCTCTTCGCTGCCTCGCAAACGAAGGAAGCGCTGCGTGCCTTCGACGCCTAGCAAAGCAGCGCGTGCCTTCGCCGCCTCGCCGCCTAAGAAAGCGCCGTGTGCCTTCGGCGCCTCCCCAATCGCTTCGTGCCTTCGCCGCCTAGCAAAGCGCCTAGCAAAGCGTCCTCAGCCTTCGCTGCCTAGCAAAGCTCCACGTCCGCTCGCCGCCTAGCAAAGCACTGTGTGCCCTCGCCGCCTCCTAGAGCGCTGCGTGCCTTCGGCGCCTGGCAAAGCACTGCGTGCCCTCGCCGCCTCCTAGAGCGCTGCGTGCCTTCGGCGCCTGGCAAAGCGCTGCGTGCCTTCGCCGCCTCGCCGCCTAGCAAGGCGCCCTAGCCCGTCCATCACGATCAGATCGCTGCGTGCCTTCGCTGCCTCGGTGCTTAGCAAAGCGCCACGTGCCTTCGGCGCCTACAAAAGCGCCGTGTGCCTCCGGCGCTACTACGGCGTTTGCTAAGCGGCGAGGCGGCGAAGGGACGCAGCGGTGTGTGAGGCGGCGAAGGCAAGCAGCGCTTTGCTGGGCGGCGAGGCGGCGAAGGGCCGAAGCGATTGGGGAGGCGGTGAAGGGAGACGGCGCTTTGTTGGGCGGCGAGGGCGGAAGGGACGCAGCGCTTTCTTAGGCGGCGAGGCACCGAAGGCACGCGCTGCTTTGCTAGGCGCCGAAGGAACACGGCGCTTTGCTAGGCGGCGACGGCACGCGCAGCTTTGCTAGGCGGCGAGGGCGAGAAGGCACGCGGCGCTTTCTCAGGCGGCGAGGCGCCGAAGGCACGCACTGCTTTGCCAGGCGCCGAAGGCACGCACTGCTTTGCTAGGCTGCGATGCGGCGAGGCGCCCAACGCAGGCACTTCTTTGCTAGGCGCCCAAGGAACACGGCGCTTTGCTTGACGGCGACGGCACGCGCAGCTTTGCTAGGCGCCCAAGGCAGACGACGCTTTGCTAGGCAGCGAGGCGGCCAACGCACAAAGCCATTTGCTCGGCGGTCATTCGCTGCCTCGCACAAGAGCTAACCACTGTGCATGTTGGCTGTCTCACAAACAAGCAGCCTGCTGCGTCTCTTCGCTGCCTCGCCAACAAGCAGAGCGCT
Source organism: Apteryx mantelli (assembly GCF_036417845.1). Taxonomy (NCBI): domain Eukaryota; kingdom Metazoa; phylum Chordata; class Aves; order Apterygiformes; family Apterygidae; genus Apteryx; species Apteryx mantelli. Next base: position 24,141,285 of record NC_089991.1, on the reverse strand, counting down.
GCGTGTATTCGCTGAGTGGCAGAAAGCAAAGCACGGCGCCTGTTCGCTGCCTGGCCAACAAGCAAAGCGCTCCATCTCTTCGCTGCCTCGCAAACGAAGGAAGCGCTGCGTGCCTTCGGCGCCTAGCAAAGCAGCGCGTGCCTTCGCCGCCTCGCCGCCTAAGAAAGCGCCGTGTGCCTTCGGCGCCTCCCCAATCGCTTCGTGCCTTCGCCGCCTAGCAAAGCGCCTAGCAAAGCGTCCTCAGCCTTCGCTGCCTAGCAAAGCTCCACGTCCGCTCGCCGCCTAGCAAAGCACTGTGTGCCCTCGCCGCCTGCTAGAGCGCTGCGTGCCTTCGGCGCCTGCCAAAGCACTGCGTGCCCTCGCCGCCTCCTAGAGCGCTGCGTGCCTTCGGCGCCTGGCAAAGCGCTGCGTGCCTTCGCCGCCTCGCCGCCTAGCAAGGCGCCCTAGCCCGTCCATCACGATCAGATCGCTGCGTGCCTTCGCTGCCTCGGTGCTTAGCAAAGCGCCACGTGCCTTCGGCGCCTACAAAAGCGCCGTGTGCCTCCGGCGCTACTACGGCGTTTGCTAAGCGGCGAGGCGGCGAAGGGACGCAGCGGTGTGTGAGGCGGCGAAGGCAAGCAGCGCTTTGCTGGGCGGCGAGGCGGCGAAGGGCCGAAGCGATTGGGGAGGCGGTGAAGGGAGACGGCGCTTTGTTGGGCGGCGAGGGCGGAAGGGACGCAGCGCTTTCTTAGGCGGCGAGGCACCGAAGGCACGCGCTGCTTTGCTAGGCGCCGAAGGAACACGGCGCTTTGCTAGGCGGCGACGGCACGCGCAGCTTTGCTAGGCGGCGAGGGCGAGAAGGCACGCGGCGCTTTCTCAGGCGGCGAGGCGCCGAAGGCACGCACTGCTTTGCCAGGCGCCGAAGGCACGCACTGCTTTGCTAGGCTGCGATGCGGCGAGGCGCCCAACGCAGGCACTTCTTTGCTAGGCGCCCAAGGAACACGGCGCTTTGCTTGACGGCGACGGCACGCGCAGCTTTGCTAGGCGCCCAAGGCAGACGACGCTTTGCTAGGCAGCGAGGCGGCGAACGCACAAAGCCATTTGCTCGGCGGTCATTCGCTGCCTCGCACAAGAGCTAACCACTGTGCATGTTGGCTGTCTCACAAACAAGCAGCCTGCTGCGTCTCTTCGCTGCCTCGCCAGCTAGCAAAGTGCTGCCTCGCTTCGCCTCCAGGCGAAAAAGCCATCCGCGATGCCACTGCGCCACCTGGTGCACAAGCAAAGTGCTGCATCTCTTCGCTGCCTCGCAGAAGGAGCAACCACTGTGCATGGTGGCTGTCTCACAAACAAGGAGACTGCTGAATCTCTTCGCTGCCTCGCCAACAAGCAGAACGCTGCGTGTATTCGCTGAGTGGCAGAAAGCAAAGCACGGCGCCTGTTCGCTGCCTGGCCAACAAGCAAAGCGCTCCATCTCTTCGCTGCCTCGCAAACGAAGGAAGCGCTGCGTGCCTTCGGCGCCTAGCAAAGCAGCGCGTGCCTTCGCCGCCTCGCCGCCTAAGAAAGCGCCGTGTGCCTTCGGCGCCTCCCCAATCGCTTCGTGCCTTCGCCGCCTAGCAAAGCGCCTAGCAAAGCGTCCTCAGCCTTCGCTGCCTAGCAAAGCTCCACGTCCGCTCGCCGCCTAGCAAAGCACTGTGTGCCCTCGCCGCCTCCTAGAGCGCTGCGTGCCTTCGGCGCCTGGCAAAGCACTGCGTGCCCTCGCCGCCTCCTAGAGCGCTGCGTGCCTTCGGCGCCTGGCAAAGCGCTGCGTGCCTTCGCCGCCTCGCCGCCTAGCAAGGCGCCCTAGCCCGTCCATCACGATCAGATCGCTGCGTGCCTTCGCTGCCTCGGTGCTTAGCAAAGCGCCACGTGCCTTCGGCGCCTACAAAAGCGCCGTGTGCCTCCGGCGCTACTACGGCGTTTGCTAAGCGGCGAGGCGGCGAAGGGACGCAGCGGTGTGTGAGGCGGCGAAGGCAAGCAGCGCTTTGCTGGGCGGCGAGGCGGCGAAGGGCCGAAGCGATTGGGGAGGCGGTGAAGGGAGACGGCGCTTTGTTGGGCGGCGAGGGCGGAAGGGACGCAGCGCTTTCTTAGGCGGCGAGGCACCGAAGGCACGCGCTGCTTTGCTAGGCGCCGAAGGAACACGGCGCTTTGCTAGGCGGCGACGGCACGCGCAGCTTTGCTAGGCGGCGAGGGCGAGAAGGCACGCGGCGCTTTCTCAGGCGGCGAGGCGCCGAAGGCACGCACTGCTTTGCCAGGCGCCGAAGGCACGCACTGCTTTGCTAGGCTGCGATGCGGCGAGGCGCCCAACGCAGGCACTTCTTTGCTAGGCGCCCAAGGAACACGGCGCTTTGCTTGACGGCGACGGCACGCGCAGCTTTGCTAGGCGCCCAAGGCAGACGACGCTTTGCTAGGCAGCGAGGCGGCCAACGCACAAAGCCATTTGCTCGGCGGTCATTCGCTGCCTCGCACAAGAGCTAACCACTGTGCATGTTGGCTGTCTCACAAACAAGCAGCCTGCTGCGTCTCTTCGCTGCCTCGCCAGCTAGCAAAGTGCTGCCTCGCTTCGCCTCCAGGCGAAAAAGCCATCCGCGATGCAACTGCGCCACCTGGTGCACAAGCAAAGTGCTGCATCTCTTCGCTGCCTCGCAGAAGGAGCAACCACTGTGCATGGTGGCTGTCTCACAAACAAGGAGACTGCTGAATCTCTTCGCTGCCTCGCCAACAAGCAGAACGCTGCGTGTATTCGCTGAGTGGCAGAAAGCAAAGCACGGCGCCTGTTCGCTGCCTGGCCAACAAGCAAAGCGCTCCATCTCTTCGCTGCCTCGCAAACGAAGGAAGCGCTGCGTGCCTTCGGCGCCTAGCAAAGCAGCGCGTGCCTTCGCCGCCTCGCCGCCTAAGAAAGCGCCGTGTGCCTTCGGCGCCTCCCCAATCGCTTCGTGCCTTCGCCGCCTAGCAAAGCGCCTAGCAAAGCGTCCTCAGCCTTCGCTGCCTAGCAAAGCTCCACGTCCGCTCGCCGCCTAGCAAAGCACTGTGTGCCCTCGCCGACTCCTAGAGCGCTGCGTGCCTTCGGCGCCTGGCAAAGCACTGCGTGCCCTCGCCGCCTCCTAGAGCGCTGCGTGCCTTCGGCGCCTGGCAAAGCGCTGAGTGCCTTGGGCGCCTGGCAAAGCACTGCGTGCCCTCGCCGCCTCGCAAAGCGCTGCGTCCTTGGGCGCCTGGCAAAGCACTGCGTGCCCTCGCCGCCTAGCAAGGCGCTGCGTCCTTGGGCGCCTGCCAAAGCACTGTGTGCCCTCGCCGCCTCCTAGAGCGCTGCGTGCCTTCGGCGCCTGGCAAAGCGCTGCGTGCCTTCGCCGCCTGGCAAAGCACTGCGTGCCCTCGCCGCCTCGCACAGCGCTGCGTCCTTGGGCGCCTGGCAAAGCGCTGCGTGCCTTCGCCGCCTCGCCGCCTAGCAAGGCGCCCTAGCCCGTCCACCACGATCAGATCGCTGCGTGCCTTCGCTGCCTCGGTGCTTAGCAAAGCGCCACGTGCCTTCGGCGCCTACAAAAGCGCCGTGTGCCTCCGGCGCTACTACGGCGTTTGCTAAGCGGCGAGGCGGCGAAGGGACGCAGCGGTGTGTGAGGCGGCGAAGGCAAGCAGCGCTTTGCTGGGCGGCGAGGCGGCGAAGGGCCGAAGCGATTGGGGAGGCGGTGAAGGGAGACGGCGCTTTGTTGGGCGGCGAGGGCGGAAGGGACGCAGCGCTTTCTTAGGCGGCGAGGCACCGAAGGCACGCGCTGCTTTGCTAGGCGCCGAAGGAACACGGCGCTTTGCTAGGCGGCGACGGCACGCGGAGCTTTGCTAGGCGGCGAGGGCGAGAAGGCACGCGGCGCTTTCTCAGGCGGCGAGGCGCCGAAGGCACGCACTGCTTTGCCAGGCGCCGAAGGCACGCACTGCTTTGCTAGGCTGCGATGCGGCGAGGCGCCCAACGCAGGCACTTCTTTGCTAGGCGCCCAAGGAACACGGCGCTTTGCTTGACGGCGACGGCACGCGCAGCTTTGCTAGGCGCCCAAGGCAGACGACGCTTTGCTAGGCAGCGAGGCGGCCAACGCACAAAGCCATTTGCTCGGCGGTCATTCGCTGCCTCGCACAATAGCTAACCACTGTGCATGTTGGCTGTCTCACAAACAAGCAGCCTGCTGCGTCTCTTCGCTGCCTCGCCAACTAACAAAGTGCTGCCTCGCTTCGCTGCCTCGCAAACGAAGGAAGCGCTGCGTGCCTTCGGCGCCTAGCAAAGCAGCGCGTGCCTTCGCCGCCTCGCCGCCTAAGAAAGCGCCGTGTGCCTTCGGCGCCTCCCCAATCGCTTCGTGCCTTCGCCGCCTAGCAAAGCGCCTAGCAAAGCGTCCTCAGCCTTCGCTGCCTAGCAAAGCTCCACGTCCGCTCGCCGCCTAGCAAAGCACTGTGTGCCCTCGCCGCCTCCTAGAGCGCTGCGTGCCTTCGGCGCCTGGCAAAGCACTGCGTGCCCTCGCCGCCTCCTAGAGCGCTGCGTGCCTTCGGCGCCTGGCAAAGCGCTGCGTGCCTTCGCCGCCTCGCCGCCTAGCAAGGCGCCCTAGCCCGTCCATCACGATCAGATCGCTGCGTGCCTTCGCTGCCTCGGTGCTTAGCAAAGCGCCACGTGCCTTCGGCGCCTACAAAAGCGCCGTGTGCCTCCGGCGCTACTACGGCGTTTGCTAAGCGGCGAGGCGGCGAAGGGACGCAGCGGTGTGTGAGGCGGCGAAGGCAAGCAGCGCTTTGCTGGGCGGCGAGGCGGCGAAGGGCCGAAGCGATTGGGGAGGCGGTGAAGGGAGACGGCGCTTTGTTGGGCGGCGAGGGCGGAAGGGACGCAGCGCTTTCTTAGGCGGCGAGGCACCGAAGGCACGCGCTGCTTTGCTAGGCGCCGAAGGAACACGGCGCTTTGCTAGGCGGCGACGGCACGCGCAGCTTTGCTAGGCGGCGAGGGCGAGAAGGCACGCGGCGCTTTCTCAGGCGGCGAGGCGCCGAAGGCACGCACTGCTTTGCCAGGCGCCGAAGGCACGCACTGCTTTGCCAGGCGCCGAAGGCACGCACTGCTTTGCTAGGCTGCGATGCGGCGAGGCGCCCAACGCAGGCACTTCTTTGCTAGGCGCCCAAGGAACACGGCGCTTTGCTTGACGGCGACGGCACGCGCAGCTTTGCTAGGCGCCCAAGGCAGACGACGCTTTGCTAGGCAGCGAGGCGGCCAACGCACAAAGCCATTTGCTCGGCGGTCATTCGCTGCCTCGCACAAGAGCTAACCACTGTGCATGTTGGCTGTCTCACAAACAAGCAGCCTGCTGCGTCTCTTCGCTGCCTCGCCAACAAGCAGAGCGCTGCGTGTATTCGCTGAGTGGCAGAAAGCAAAGCACGGCGCCTGTTCGCTGCCTGGCCAACAAGCAAAGCGCTCCATCTCTTCGCTGCCTCGCAAACGAAGGAAGCGCTGCGTGCCTTCGGCGCCTAGCAAAGCAGCGCGTGCCTTCGCCGCCTCGCCGCCTAAGAAAGCGCCGTGTGCCTTCGGCGCCTCCCCAATCGCTTCGTGCCTTCGCCGCCTAGCAAAGCGCCTAGCAAAGCGTCCTCAGCCTTCGCTGCCTAGCAAAGCTCCACGTCCGCTCGCCGCCTAGCAAAGCACTGTGTGCCCTCGCCGCCTCCTAGAGCGCTGCGTGCCTTCGGCGCCTGGCAAAGCACTGCGTGCCCTCGCCGCCTCCTAGAGCGCTGCGTGCCTTCGGCGCCTGGCAAAGCGCTCCGTGCCCTCGCCGCCTCCTAGAGCGCTGCGTGCCTTCGGCGCCTGGCAAAGCGCTGAGTGCCTTGGGCGCCTGGCAAAGCACTGCGTGCCCTCGCCGCCTCCTAGAGCGCTGCGTCCTTGGGCGCCTGGCAAAGCGCTGCGTGCCTTCGCCGCCTCGCCGCCTAGCAAGGCGCCCTAGCCCGTCCACCACGATCAGATCGCTGCGTGCCTTCGCTGCCTCGGTGCTTAGCAAAGCGCCACGTGCCTTCGGCGCCTACAAAAGCGCCGTGTGCCTCCGGCGCTACTACGGCGTTTGCTAAGCGGCGAGGCGGCGAAGGGACGCAGCGGTGTGTGAGGCGGCGAAGGCAAGCAGCGCTTTGCTGGGCGGCGAGGCGGCGAAGGGCCGAAGCGATTGGGGAGGCGGTGAAGGGAGACGGCGCTTTGTTGGGCGGCGAGGGCGGAAGGGACGCAGCGCTTTCTTAGGCGGCGAGGCGGCGAAGGCACGCGCTGCTTTGCTAGGCGCCGAAGGAACACGGCGCTTTGCTAGGCGGCGACGGCACGCGCAGCTTTGCTAGGCGGCGAGGGCGAGAAGGCACGCGGCGCTTTCTCAGGCGGCGAGGCGCCGAAGGCACGCACTGCTTTGCCAGGCGCCGAAGGCACGCACTGCTTTGCTAGGCTGCGATGCGGCGAGGCGCCCAACGCAGGCACTTCTTTGCTAGGCGCCCAAGGAACACGGCGCTTTGCTTGACGGCGACGGCACGCGCAGCTTTGCTAGGCGCCCAAGGCAGACGACGCTTTGCTAGGCAGCGAGGCGGCCAACGCACAAAGCCATTTGCTCGGCGGTCATTCGCTGCCTCGCACAAGAGCTAACCACTGTGCATGTTGGCTGTCTCACAAACAAGCAGCCTGCTGCGTCTCTTCGCTGCCTCGCCAACAAGCAGAGCGCTGCGTGTATTCGCTGAGTGGCAGAAAGCAAAGCACGGCGCCTGTTCGCTGCCTGGCCAACAAGCAAAGCGCTCCATCTCTTCGCTGCCTCGCAAACGAAGGAAGCGCTGCGTGCCTTCGGCGCCTAGCAAAGCAGCGCGTGCCTTCGCCGCCTCGCCGCCTAAGAAAGCGCCGTGTGCCTTCGGCGCCTCCCCAATCGCTTCGTGCCTTCGCCGCCTAGCAAAGCGCCTAGCAAAGCGTCCGCAGCCTTCGCTGCCTAGCAAAGCTCCACGTCCGCTCGCCGCCTAGCAAAGCACTGTGTGCCCTCGCCGCCTCCTAGAGCGCTGCGTGCCTTCGGCGCCTGGCAAAGCACTGCGTGCCCTCGCCGCCTCGCACAGCGCTGCGTCCTTGGGCGCCTGGCAAAGCGCTGCGTGCCTTCGCCGCCTCGCCGCCTAGCAAGGCGCCCTAGCCCGTCCATCACGATCAGATCGCTGCGTGCCTTCGCTGCCTCGGTGCTTAGCAAAGCGCCACGTGCCTTCGGCACCTACAAAAGCGCCGTGTGCCTCCGGCGCTACTACGGCGTTTGCTAAGCGGCGAGGCGGCGAAGGGACGCAGCGGTGTGTGAGGCGGCGAAGGCAAGCAGCGCTTTGCTGGGCGGCGAGGCGGCGAAGGGCCGAAGCGATTGGGGAGGCGGTGAAGGGAGACGGCGCTTTGTTGGGCGGCGAGGGTGGATGGGACGCAGCGCTTTCTTAGGCGGCGAGGCACCGAAGGCACGCGCTGCTTTGCTAGGCGCCGAAGGAACACGGCGCTTTGCTAGGCGGCGAGGGCGAGAAGGCACGCGGCGCTTTCTCAGGCGGCGAGGCGCCGAAGGCACGCACTGCTTTGCCAGGCGCCGAAGGCACGCACTGCTTTGCTAGGCTGCGATGCGGCGAGGCGCCCAACGCAGGCACTTCTTTGCTAGGCGCCCAAGGAACACGGCGCTTTGCTTGACGGCGACGGCACGCGCAGCTTTGCTAGGCGCCCAAGGCAGACGACGCTTTGCTAGGCAGCGAGGCGGCCAACGCACAAAGCCATTTGCTCGGCGGTCATTCGCTGCCTCGCACAAGAGCTAACCACTGTGCATGTTGGCTGTCTCACAAACAAGCAGCCTGCTGCGTCTCTTCGCTGCCTCGCCAACAAGCAGAGCGCTGCGTGTATTCGCTGAGTGGCAGAAAGCAAAGCACGGCGCCTGTTCGCTGCCTGGCCAACAAGCAAAGCGCTCCATCTCTTCGCTGCCTCGCAAACGAAGGAAGCGCTGCGTGCCTTCGGCGCCTAGCAAAGCAGCGCGTGCCTTCGCCGCCTCGCCGCCTAAGAAAGCGCCGTGTGCCTTCGGCGCCTCCCCAATCGCTTCGTGCCTTCGCCGCCTAGCAAAGCGCCTAGCAAAGCGTCCTCAGCCTTCGCTGCCTAGCAAAGCTCCACGTCCGCTCGCCGCCTAGCAAAGCACTGTGTGCCCTCGCCGCCTCCTAGAGCGCTCTGTGCCTTCGGCGCCTGGCAAAGCACTGCGTGCCCTCGCCGCCTCCTAGAGCGCTGCGTGCCTTCGGCGCCTGGCAAAGCGCTGAGTGCCTTGGGCGCCTGGCAAAGCACTGCGTGCCCTCGCCGCCTCGCAAAGCGCTGCGTCCTTGGGCGCCTGGCAAAGCACTGTGTGCCCTCGCCGCCTCCTAGAGCGCTGCGTGCCTTCGGCGCCTGGCAAAGCGCTGCGTGCCTTGGGCGCCTGGCAAAGCACTGCGTGCCCTCGCCGCCTCGCAAAGCGCTGCGTCCTTGGGCGCCTGGCAAAGCACTGCGTGCCCTCGCCGCCTCCTAGAGCGCTGCGTGCCTTCGGCGCCTGGCAAAGCGCTGCGTGCCTTCGCCGCCTCGCCGCCTAGCAAGGCGCCCTAGCCCGTCCATCACGATCAGATCGCTGCGTGCCTTCGCTGCCTCGGTGCTTAGCAAAGCGCCACGTGCCTTCGGCGCCTACAAAAGCGCCGTGTGCCTCCGGCGCTACTACGGCGTTTGCTAAGCGGCGAGGCGGCGAAGGGACGCAGCGGTGTGTGAGGCGGCGAAGGCAAGCAGCGCTTTGCTGGGCGGCGAGGCGGCGAAGGGCCGAAGCGATTGGGGAGGCGGTGAAGGGAGACGGCGCTTTGTTGGGCGGCGAGGGCGGAAGGGACGCAGCGCTTTCTTAGGCGGCGAGGCACCGAAGGCACGCGCTGCTTTGCTAGGCGCCGAAGGAACACGGCGCTTTGCTAGGCGGCGACGGCACGCGCAGCTTTGCTAGGCGGCGAGGGCGAGAAGGCACGCGGCGCTTTCTCAGGCGGCGAGGCGCCGAAGGCACGCACTGCTTTGCCAGGCGCCGAAGGCACGCACTGCTTTGCTAGGCTGCGATGCGGCGAGGCGCCCAACGCAGGCACTTCTTTGCTAGGCGCCCAAGGAACACGGCGCTTTGCTTGACGGCGACGGCACGCGCAGCTTTGCTAGGCGCCCAAGGCAGACGACGCTTTGCTAGGCAGCGAGGCGGCGAACGCACAAAGCCATTTGCTCGGCGGTCATTCGCTGCCTCGCACAAGAGCTAACCACTGTGCATGTTGGCTGTCTCACAAACAAGCAGCCTGCTGCGTCTCTTCGCTGCCTCGCCAGCTAGCAAAGTGCTGCCTCGCTTCGCCTCCAGGCGAAAAAGCCATCCGCCATGCCACTGCGCCACCTGGTGCACAAGCCAAGTGCTGCATCTCTTCGCTGCCTCGCACAATGAGCAACCACTGTGCATGGTGGCTGTCTCACAAACAAGGAGACTGCTGAATCTCTTCGCTGCCTCGCCAACAAGCAGAGCGCTGCGTGTATTCGCTGACTGGCAGAAAGCAAAGCACGGCGCCTGTTCGCTGCCTGGCCAACAAGAAAAGCGCTCCATCTCTTCGCTGCCTCGCAAACGAAGGAAGCGCTGCGTGCCTTCGGCGCCTAGCAAAGCAGCGCGTGCCTTCGCCGCCTCGCCGCCTAAGAAAGCGCCGTGTGCCTTCGGCGCCTCCCCAATCGCTTCGTGCCTTCGCCGCCTAGCAAAGCGCCTAGCAAAGCGTCCTCAGCCTTCGCTGCCTAGCAAAGCTCCACGTCCGCTCGCCGCCTAGCAAAGCACTGTGTGCCCTCGCCGACTCCTAGAGCGCTGCGTGCCTTCGGCGCCTGGCAAAGCGCTGCGTGCCTTCGCCGCCTCGCCGCCTAGCAAGGCGCCCTAGCCCGTCCATCACGATCAGATCGCTGCGTGCCTTCGCTGCCTCGGTGCTTAGCAAAGCGCCACGTGCCTTCGGCACCTACAAAAGCGCCGTGTGCCTCCGGCGCTACTACGGCGTTTGCTAAGCGGCGAGGCGGCGAAGGGACGCAGCGGTGTGTGAGGCGGCGAAGGCAAGCAGCGCTTTGCTGGGCGGCGAGGCGGCGAAGGGCCGAAGCGATTGGGGAGGCGGTGAAGGGAGACGGCGCTTTGTTGGGCGGCGAGGGTGGATGGGACGCAGCGCTTTCTTAGGCGGCGAGGCACCGAAGGCACGCGCTGCTTTGCTAGGCGCCGAAGGAACACGGCGCTTTGCTAGGCGGCGAGGGCGAGAAGGCACGCGGCGCTTTCTCAGGCGGCGAGGCGCCGAAGGCACGCACTGCTTTGCCAGGCGCCGAAGGCACGCACTGCTTTGCTAGGCTGCGATGCGGCGATGCGCCCAACGCAGGCACTTCTTTGCTAGGCGCCCAAGGAACACGGCGCTTTGCTTGACGGCGACGGCACGCGCAGCTTTGCTAGGCGCCCAAGGCAGACGACGCTTTGCTAGGCAGCGAGGCGGCCAACGCACAAAGCCATTTGCTCGGCGGTCATTCGCTGCCTCGCACAAGAGCTAACCACTGTGCATGTTGGCTGTCTCACAAACAAGCAGCCTGCTGCGTCTCTTCGCTGCCTCGCCAACAAGCAGAGCGCTGCGTGTATTCGCTGAGTGGCAGAAAGCAAAGCACGGCGCCTGTTCGCTGCCTGGCCAACAAGCAAAGCGCTCCATCTCTTCGCTGCCTCGCAAACGAAGGAAGCGCTGCGTGCCTTCGGCGCCTAGCAAAGCAGCGCGTGCCTTCGCCGCCTCGCCGCCTAAGAAAGCGCCGTGTGCCTTCGGCGCCTCCCCAATCGCTTCGTGCCTTCGCCGCCTAGCAAAGCGCCTAGCAAAGCGTCCTCAGCCTTCGCTGCCTAGCAAAGCTCCACGTCCGCTCGCCGCCTAGCAAAGCACTGTGTGCCCTCGCCGCCTCCTAGAGCGCTCTGTGCCTTCGGCGCCTGGCAAAGCACTGCGTGCCCTCGCCGCCTCCTAGAGCGCTGCGTGCCTTCGGCGCCTGGCAAAGCGCTGAGTGCCTTGGGCGCCTGGCAAAGCACTGCGTGCCCTCGCCGCCTCGCAAAGCGCTGCGTCCTTGGGCGCCTGGCAAAGCACTGCGTGCCCTCGCCGCCTCCTAGAGCGCTGCGTGCCTTCGGCGCCTGGCAAAGCGCTGCGTGCCTTGGGCGCCTGGCAAAGCACTGCGTGCCCTCGCCGCCTCGCAAAGCGCTGCGTCCTTGGGCGCCTGGCAAAGCACTGCGTGCCCTCGCCGCCTCCTAGAGCGCTGCGTGCCTTCGGCGCCTGGCAAAGCGCTGCGTGCCTTCGCCGCCTCGCCGCCTAGCAAGGCGCCCTAGCCCGTCCATCACGATCAGATCGCTGCGTGCCTTCGCTGCCTCGGTGCTTAGCAAAGCGCCACGTGCCTTCGGCGCCTACAAAAGCGCCGTGTGCCTCCGGCGCTACTACGGCGTTTGCTAAGCGGCGAGGCGGCGAAGGGACGCAGCGGTGTGTGAGGCGGCGAAGGCAAGCAGCGCTTTGCTGGGCGGCGAGGCGGCGAAGGGCCGAAGCGATTGGGGAGGCGGTGAAGGGAGACGGCGCTTTGTTGGGCGGCGAGGGCGGAAGGGACGCAGCGCTTTCTTAGGCGGCGAGGCACCGAAGGCACGCGCTGCTTTGCTAGGCGCCGAAGGAACACGGCGCTTTGCTAGGCGGCGACGGCACGCGGAGCTTTGCTAGGCGGCGAGGGCGAGAAGGCACGCGGCGCTTTCTCAGGCGGCGAGGCGCCGAAGGCACGCACTGCTTTGCCAGGCGCCGAAGGCACGCACTGCTTTGCTAGGCTGCGATGCGGCGAGGCGCCCAACGCAGGCACTTCTTTGCTAGGCGCCCAAGGAACACGGCGCTTTGCTTGACGGCGACGGCACGCGCAGCTTTGCTAGGCGCCCAAGGCACTCACTGCTTTGCTAGGCAGCGAGGCGGCCAACGCACAAAGCCATTTGCTCGGCGGTCATTCGCTGCCTCGCACAAGAGCTAACCACTGTGCATGTTGGCTGTCTCACAAACAAGCAGCCTGCTGCGTCTCTTCGCTGCCTCGCCAACAAGCAGAGCGCTGCGTGTATTCGCTGAGTGGCAGAAAGCAAAGCACGGCGCCTGTTCGCTGCCTGGCCAACAAGCAAAGCGCTCCATCTCTTCGCTGCCTCGCAAACGAAGGAAGCGCTGCGTGCCTTCGGCGCCTAGCAAAGCAGCGCGTGCCTTCGCCGCCTCGCCGCCTAAGAAAGCGCCGTGTGCCTTCGGCGCCTCCCCAATCGCTTCGTGCCTTCGCCGCCTAGCAAAGCGCCTAGCAAAGCGTCCTCAGCCTTCGCTGCCTAGCAAAGCTCCACGTCCGCTCGCCGCCTAGCAAAGCACTGTGTGCCCTCGCCGCCTCCTAGAGCGCTGCGTGCCTTCGGCGCCTGCCAAAGCACTGCGTGCCCTCGCCGCCTCCTAGAGCGCTGCGTGCCTTCGGCGCCTGGCAAAGCGCTGCGTGCCTTCGGCGCCTGGCAAAGCACTGCGTGCCCTCGCCGCCTCTCACAGCGCTGCGTCCCTGGGCGCCTGGCAAAGCGCTGCGTGCCCTCGCCGCCTCCTAGAGCGCTGCGTGCCTTCGGCGCCTGGCAAAG